>NC_080418.1:147743241-148101741 GCF_029873635.1 Malania oleifera
TCATTTACTAGTATTCCAATCTCAAAAGTAGCATCTTCCTCAAGTTGTTCTAAAGGTGTATTGAATGAAGAGTGATGAAGACATTGCAAATCTTGTAAATGCAGGCCTTTGTGACTCCTTTCCTCGTGTGAATTGCCTCATCAAGTTCACCACACCAAATGGTTATAAATATAGCCATTCAAAAATATTGCCCTTTTCAAAGTTGTATGAATTGTAGGCATTTTCCCAATATCCTCCACTGTCAAATTGAGGCAATAAGCAGCACATGGTGTCCAATATAAATGTGGCCTCTTTGCTTCCAACAATCTCTCTATTCAAAAATCAAGGATTGAAGCAACTAAAATATCAAAATAAACAATATGTACATTATAGAATGTAGTTCTAGGAATACGTTATTACCTGCTGCAACATAGTTTTGAGGCATTAATTGTCTCCACTTGAACCAGATTTGGTTCTCCAATTTCCTCCACCATCTCATCAAGTAATTTGTACATTCTATCTACATTATTGACAATATTAGAAGCATCAGTAGACTTGATGAACACAAATCCCTTCGAAGACTTCACTAAGAAGTTTATAATGTCCTTATTAGCTATCGAATCCCTCTAACCATCAGACATAATCGAGCATCCATATTTTGCCTATTCCTTCTTATGGACCTTCATCAGCTCTTCCAGTTTACTAACTTCCTTCTTTAGGAAAGGAACTCTCACTTCATGATAGCGAAGCGGCTTTATTCTAGGACCATATTGCCTAATTGATTCAAGTGCCACTGCAAAGCTCTCCCGACATACAACATTAAATGGTATTCCAGCATCATACATCCAACTAGCAAACTCTGCCATTGCCTTTTTTCTTTCTTGCACACATGATTAATTGATGTTTGCTTCATCGTCCCTCCTTTCCTAGCTTGAACAACTTTCTTTGGATCAAGAGTGGAAAGCAAGTCTATAACCCCCTTTTCTTTTGGTTTCTTCAAGGAAGATTGGATCAATTTTCTGAACTTCATCCTCTTCATCTTCACCATAACAACCTATGTCATCAAAGTAAGGAAATAACTCATTTTCCTCGTTTGTATCTTTCTTCAACATATGCTCCCTAATCTTCTCATGAACATGATCAGGGCACTTAGAGCATGCTTTTACTTTTCAAAATCCTCCCACAATACGTTGTTTTTCCTGGAATATCCCTCTCTTTTTGACTCTACCACAAACATTGCAAGTCACCTATTTCGCTTTAGGACGTTGGTTCACTGGTACAACCTTTGTAATTCATGGTATACCCCTGGATTGGCCAATTCCTATTTGGAAGGCAGCAATTTCTTAACTGTTGCAGTTTCTACTCCTGCTAATAGTTTAGCACATCCTTTGTTGTTACTATGGGTTCCTAAAGCACAAGGAGAGTTTACTTGTTGGTGGCAATTTGGTGGTCTGTGGACTTTTGTTGCTCTCCATGGCGCTTTTGGACTAATAGGTTTCATGTTACGTCAATTCGAACTTGCTCGATCTGTTCAATTGCGACCTTATAATGCAATCACGTTCTCCGTTCCCATGCAGGATCTTTCTTTGCAGAGCCAGAGCCTTCGAATCCATTTATGATTTAAACCATGTTATCCTATACACAAAAGAAGTGTATACTATATTTCAGAATAAACTTAAATTGATAAATAAATTAAATTCAGGAAAATATATACTGTATATGCAAACAAAACAGCAAATAAATTCAGTAAAAATGTGCATACTAACTTGCATTAAACTACAACACTACATAATTAATTAATTACACATTATATAATATATTAACTTGCGTTTAACTGGCCAAGAGCAGGCAGCCTGCCAGCAACCAGCAGCATCAAATTACTGAGCCCTGAGGCTAAATTTCGAAAACGAAGAAGAAGAATAAGAAGAAGGAGAAGAGCTGGCCGTGAGCCCAACCTGTTTGAGACTTGGTGACTCGCTGATTTGAAGCCTCTTGCTTGTCCAAAGGCTCTTTTGAAGGCTCTCTTTTTGGTTCGAAAGCTCAAAGATGGCAGGGCTCTCTTTTGCTGGTTTAAAAGGTTAGAAAAAATAAGGGTAAAGGTCAGATCCTGCAAGGCGCAACTCACTGCGCCTTCCACCTGCATATGCCTCACTCTGCCTAGCTGCATGTCATGCAGGTCGCCTCACCTCAGGCCTGTTGATACGCTAGCCCCATCTCCTTTCTGCACCTCGTGCCTAGCTTTGGACTACTATGGCTGAGGGTGTTGAATTGGGTGTGATTAGAACTTCCTACGCAATAGAAACTTTTAACAACATGATGAAGAAACAATTATACGTACAAACGGGGCCTACATTTGACTGCCTCACTCTGCCTAGCTGCACATCATGCAGGTCGCCTCACCTCAGGCCTGTTGATGTGCTAGGCCCAACTCCTCTCTGCGCCTCGTGCCTAGCTTTGGACTACTATGGCTGATGGTGTTGAATTGGGTGTGACTAGAACTTCCCACATGATAGGAACTTTTATAACATGAAGAAAAAATTATTCATACAAACCAGGCTAGGATAATCAAGAAAACAAGAATCAATAACACACAATATAGTTGTTACAAGTGACTCTGTCCACTCAAACTTGCTTGAGAATTTATCTTGTATAATAAACTGAATCTACAACAGATGCTCAAACCTAACACAAATGGCAGATATTTGGTTTACCATAGACAATATATGGATCCCCCACATGACAGATACTTGATCCATGGATACTAGATCTAACAGAAAATGTAAAACAATTTTTTTTTTTTTTAATAAAAACAACACAATAAAATTTGCAGATATTTTTTTTAGCTGTAATCTGTCTGTGCCACCCTGGATTCATAATATGCCTGATACTCTGGTCATGAACAAATTCCTGATTTGCTTTATGTAGAATCAGTGTTGTAATAAGATGTCTGGTGGTGCTTCTGATGAAGAATCAGTAGCCCTCATAAGACGTTTGGTGGTCTGCTGATCGGTCAGCGTGTGTTTTTCTGAGCCTTATGGCCACTCTAGGCCAGCATTTTGATATATATATTTTTGAAATAGCTTTATGCACTTTTTGGCTTTTGTTCGCCTAGATGGTTCATCCCCCCCCCCCCCCTTCTTTTAATATTGTGAAATTTCCTGGTAAGCAAAAAGGGAGAGATGTTTTCTTCTGCTATCTTTAACTTTGATAATTCTATTAGGCAGTGTGGGTTAAGTGACTTTCAAATGGATAATGATTTATTTTCCTGGCCATTGGGTGCGGAGAGGGGAAGCAAGTTGTTTAGTTAGGTTCTTGTTTTGTTGAGAATGGGAAGATGGATTTCGAAACCTTCCTCAAATGGTTTTGTCTTGGTCTGTGTCTGATCATGTTCCTATTTTGTTAGCCTAGAAAGGTTAAGTGGGGTCCTATGCCTTTTTAGGTTTGAAAATATGTGGTTGGATCATAGGTCTTTTCTCCATTTAGTAAGGTATACTTGGAATGAGGAGGTTGATAGAGGTTGGGACGGTTTTTGGTTTATGAGAAGGCTTAAAAAGTTGAAGGCAGGTTTGAAGCAGTTGATTATTGAAGTTTATGGAGGTAATAGATTTGCACACCAGAAAGAAAACTTATTGGATGACGTGGAGTTGTTGGATTCGAAGAGGAGTTGGGGGAATCTTTTGGAGGAGAAGAGGTTAAGAGGGTGGTTTTAAAAATGAGTTAGAGGTGGTAATTTTGAGGAAATTGAGTTGGAAGCAGAAGAAAATATATAAATGGGTTAGGGTCAGGGAGGGTGATTGGAACGCTTGATTCTTTCATACTTTGGCTAATGGTTAAAGGAGGAGTGTTACTAGGGAGTTGGAGGTGAGGGAGGGGGAGATTACTGCTGATCCTGTATTGATAGCTAGGGAGTTTGCTGATTTTTTTCACACCTTTCTGAGGAGGTCTAAGGAGGATGGAGGTTAACCAATGATAGTGGGGTTGAAGCAGATTAGCAGTGTTCGTTGGAGAAACCTTTTAAGGAAAGTGAGGTTAGGAAGAGGTAGTGTTTCAGACAGATAGGGATAAGGCTCTGGCCTCTGGGTCTTGATGGCTTTAATGTGGATTTCTTATCAAGATTGTTGGGATGTGGTTAGAGTGGATTTAATGAAAAAATTTATGCAGTTTTTCTTTAATGGAGTTGTGGATAATACTATTGATTCCACTTTCATTGATTTGGTGCCAGAGAGAAGTATATCTATTAATGTTGCTGATTTATGGTCTATTTGCTGTGTTGCTAGTGTTTATAATATTTTTGTGAAGGTGCTTGCGAAGAGGCTAAATTTAGTAATAGGGAAAGGATTTCTTAGGCTCAAAGTGCTTTTATGGGGGTAGGCAGATTGTAAATGCTATTTTAGTGGCTAATGAGGTGGTGGAGGGTGTGAGGAGAGGAAAGGAAAAGGTATTGTGTTCAAAATGGATTTTGAAAAGGCTTATTGAGTTAGTTGTAAGTTTTTAGATAAGAAATTGGAGAGAAAAGGCTTTGGAGATAAGTGGAGGACTTGGCTGAGGATTATTTATCTATTGCTTCATTCTCTATTGTTTTAAATGGTAAGTCTAAATCATGGTTTAAGGCTTAGGTATGCTGGGCAAGGTGATCCATTGCCCATCTTGTTTCTCCTTTGACGTATCTTGGGGTTGCTTTGAGTGGTAATCCTAGGGTGGCGAGTTCTTGATTTCTTGTGGTAGAGAAGGTGGCTAAGTGTCTAGTTGGGTGGAAAGGTATTTTTTTTTTTTTCTTGTCATGCCATAACTTTATCTTGTCTTTGTAGCATTCCACTTTTTTTTTTTTGTTCATTTTAAAATTTTATGCGGAGCCTGTGGGGGTAGCTTGGTCTTCAGAGAGAATCATGAGAAGTTTCCTTTGGAGTGGGGTGGGGGAGAAGAAGGATCATTTGGTTAGGTGGGAGGTGGTTTGAAGGTCTAAAAAGGAGAGAGGGCTGTGTTTAGGGAATTTGGTGCTTAAATACATTGCCTTCAGGAGTAAATTGTTGTGGATATTTCCTTTAGAGGAGAATTCGCTTTGCCATAAAGCAATTACAAGTAAATTTGGCTTACAATAAAATGGGTGGGATACTAATTTGGTGTTTAGATATTCTTTTGAAAGTCCTTCTAGATGTATATCTCAGCTTTATCAACATTTTAATTCTAATTGCATGTTTGGGGTGGGTAATGGGCTTGCATTCGTTGATGGGAAGACCCATGATTGGGAGATTCTGCTCTTTAGGTGGCGTCTCCTCGTTTGTATAATCTTTCTTTGTTACATGACCAAATTGTATCTTCTTTTTCTAATTTCTGAAGGGGGACATTTTTTTTGGGATTCCTATTTCCATAGAGATCTTGATGGTAGAGAGGTGGTCGAGCTTGTATCTTTGTTGAGGTTGTTGGAGTGTTTTTGTCCTTCCGACAAGGAAGTTTTGAGTAAGTGGAGATTGGAATCTTCAAGGTATTTTTCTTGCAGATCTTTCTTTGAGTTTTTGATTCGAAGCACTTGTCTTTTCTCTATATCATAGTATTTGGAATGCCAAAGTTCCCTATAAAGTAAAGCTTTTGTTTGGTTGCCTGTTCAAAATAGAGTTAACACTAACAATATGTTGCAGGGTAGGATGCCCTTCTAATGTTTTATCCCTGGATGTGTGTGTTGTCTATTTTGATGGGTTTTAAGCTGCTTCTCATTTATTTTTTATTTGTTGATTGTTGTTTCTCTTGGAGAATTTGGAACAGACTCTTGGTGTTTTTGGGGTATGTTGGGTTTCTCCGGGGTCAGTGGAGGATATGTTGGCTATTTTGTTTTTAGGGTTCAGGAGATGTAAAGACAGATCTGCCCTTTGGAGACGTGATGGGGTGCTTGGATGGAAGGGAATGCACGTATTTTCAAGGGACAGTAGACTTCTTGGTCATTGGTTTGAGATAAGATTGTCTTTTCAGGATGCTCAGCATGGTTGGTTTGTTGTTTTGTGTAGTTTTTTTTGGTTGTTGTTGTTGTTGTTTCTTTTTTTTTTTTAAATGTTGTTCATTCTGCTTTCTGTTTCAAGGTATTGTCTTTTCAGGATGCTCAGCTTGATTGGTTTGTTGTTTTGTGTAGTTTTTTGTTGTTGTTTTTTTTTTTAAAATGTTGTTCTTTCGTTCGATTTTGGAGGATTTCTTATTCGCCATGTCTTGTGCATTCTTTCTTCATTAATATTATTCTTCTTTTTCTTTTTTAAAAGGCATAAAATTAATATGGTTTTGCCCTTTTGTTTCTTTCTACAGATGTATCTCTTAGATATTCATGTCTTTTACACAGTCGCATATTCTGTTTGGGGATTCCTGCTTGGTGCAAAGGATCGTCTTGGAGAGGTAAGTCATTTTATTTAACCACTTGCTTTCAACTGACTTATATGATCCTATCCAGCTCTTTTCAAGGTGTAATATGTAGAGAATTTTTTTATTTAATTCCCATGAATCATCCACATGGGATCTCTCCCTTAAATTTTCTTTTTGCTTCATCAACTTCTATATCGTGAAGGGGTATGAACTTTTACCATTTTCACTTTTTCCCCATCTTACTATTCCATTATGCTTTAGAAGTTGGCTTTTCTTCTAAAATCTCCAGATTAGGTCGCTGGAAGCTGTACATAAACTTTTTGAGAAGTTTCCTGGCGCATTTATGGATACGCTCCATGTTCCTCTGCCTCAAAGGTATTTTTGGTGCAATAGATTTTCATTTGATGTTTTTTGTCCTTATCTCTCTTCCTGATTGATCTTCATAATATTTTCATTATGGCACCTAAATGTTTGTTTTGTTTGGCTGTTTGGCAGGATGTCCCTCCGGTCATCAAGTGAGGTAAGGCATTGAAAATCTTCCTAAATATAATTTTGGGCTGAACCTAATTTTTTTACTTTGAAAAAGCTAATAGTTATTGTAGTTTTAACATGTAACGGTGTTTGGTTAGCATACTGTTTTTTTTTTGATTAATTATATTTTAATGATATTGATTTATTATATTTTTGCTCCCAATAGTTCTGCATCTCATTTGAGTTGTATTATTGTTGTTGTTGTCATTGTCATTGTTGTTATTATCATCATCACTGTCATTGTTCCTACTAAGTATTTCAATTTCTGCACATAGATTTCTAGCCCTGGAAAGGCTGCTGCTCTTTTCTAATGTGCAAAGTGTACACCACTAGGCATGGGGGATCATGTCCTTGTCTCTGACCCTTTTAACTCTACCCTTTCTTGTCTTGCTTTTCAACTCTGTAAAAGCGCAAGAGAACCTTGAATAATCCAAGCCACATAAAACATCTTCCAAATCAAGCAGTAAATTGTTATGAGGATGAGGATTTGTAATAGGTACTTCTGCTCTTTGCGCATAATAAACTACTTATACCTCTTGTACTGACATAGCCACTTCTAAAGTGCCGGCCATGTCAAAGAAAATCACCTTTCTGGACTCTGGTATGCCATTGTGCCTCCATAGGGAAGTGGCTCAAAATTAAAAAAAATAAAAACTTGTGTTGCCCTTTTGTTATTTCCTTAATCCATCATGGTGGATTGTGTTAGAGAACTCATATGCAAGTGTGGCTGTTCCACTACCTTTTACCATAGTTATAATTACAAACTATTGGACTATTTTATTTTTTCTGCGTGTATTTTTATGACATTAATAAAACAGATGCTTTTCTTTTTTTACTTTTTATTGTTTCATTGTTTAGAAAAAAAAATTTAGATCTTATTTATAACATGGTTATTTTGTTCAACTTGAAAACTGATTGGCATGCCAGATAAAGAGTTGATTGATATCGTTTGGAAATCGATTCTGGAAGGGTTTCTTTGTGCCGATTGTCTGTGTTAGCATCTAGCTTGTTAATCATCTGTCATTTTTGCTGCTTGTTTCTTATATTATTGTAGAATCTCCATGGTTTTTTTCTTTTACTTTTTGTTTGAAAGAAGATGTGCTTATTTTTCAAGCTGCTTATAATGTCAAGGTGGTGGAGAGGAATAAGGTTGATGCTGCTCGATTTTCCCCCTTTTGGAATGAAATCATTAAAAGTCTGCGTGAAGAAGATTACATCACTAATTTGTGAGTACTTTGGTCTTCTTGTCTTGTTTTTTCTGTTTGGATAGTGTTAACAACATTGTAAAAATTGGAAAAGCTAATTGCAATGATAGGTTTATTATTTATTCCTAATATATGTCAAGTACATCACAATGGTCACAATACCCTTAGTGATTCTCATTTACTAATACAGTAGTATTAAATAACCAATAAAACTCTCCGTTGAGCTAGAACATATATATATGCTCCTAGCTTGTTAGAAATCAATTTAACCCGAGCACCCCCTTGGACTTTAGTGAAGAGATCACCAAGTTGGTATTTGGACTTCACTTGAATGGTTGCAATGTGCTTCTGCACAAACATCTCTCGAACAAAATGATGGTTGACTTCAATATGTTTCATTCTCTGATGGAAGAATGTATTGGAGGCAGTAGTCGCTTAATTATCACACATCAAGTCCATAGAGGTTGAGATTGTGGAAAACGAAATTCTTCCAACAATATTTTCAACCAAACAAGTTTCTGTATAGTTTGTGCCATTACTGCCATGCCCTATACTCTATCTCAACATTCGACAGGGCCACTACAATTAGTTTGTTACTCTTCCAGGATACCATATTACCATGTCACCAGAGACGAACACACAATACCTGGTTGTGGATCTTTTGTTGGAGAGTGACCTAAATCAATCTGTCTCTATATATCCTTGCTCAAGAGCCCTTTTGAGGTACCTCAAGATATGAATGATTGTGTTCAAGCCACTTGTTCTAGGAGAATCAAACAATTAGCTGACAACACTTGTTGTGAAAGATATATTTGGTCGAGCAACTATGAGAGAGTTTTACTTTCCCACAAGTTTCAAGTGTTGTCTAGGGCCAGATGAATAAGCACCCATGTTTGATGGTAATTTGATGTCGGGATCCATGGGTATGAGTGCAACACCAATAAAAAGTACTAGTAGATATTCACATGACACAATAGGGTACGAGTGATTTTGAGCATATGTCTGTTTTCTTCTTTATGGTGCCATTTTGTTATGGAATGTTGGCACAAGATTACTCATGAATCATGCTAGATTTTGTCACATTGGTAGTGAATTGGGTATTGAAATAGTTGTTGGCATTATTGCTATGAAATATTTGGATAGTTAACGAATTTACTCTTTTATTTCAGAATAAAGGGCGCAAAAGATTTGAAGTAGCTAAGGACAACCCTTTATTAGATAAAGCCAAGTCATCCCTAGGTAATAATCTATAAAAATGATAAATATTTGAAACCAATTTTGATACAGGACAACTAAGACCGAACAAAATGAGGTAGCATGAAAGGGCTGACTTGACTTGGGGAGCAAATGAACACAATGGTGCTTTCCCAACTGACAAGACTCATGGTCAGGGGCAGACAAAGAACTCAAAGTAGGACAAACCTGTTTTAACTTGCTTGAAGTGTAGTAGCAGCAATGCAGAGGGAGACAGCAACTCATAGTAAAGTGCAGAAGCCTTGTGTCATTTGAAGATTGCTTTCCTCTTCTTTGCATCTTGAATGAAAACAAAGTGAAAAAAGAATATTTTGGAACAGTTCATGAATTTTATTATCTTGGTGATTGTTATGAGATCTAAGTGAAACTTAGGAATACAGAGAACGCAAGAGAGAGAAATTTATTTTCCAGTATAGTAGCATAATAAGCTCTTGGATTGCCCATGTGATCAAGACATGCAATGGTAAGAGAAGTCGCTTGCATACATGATAGTGCACGAAATTTTAATACTCCTTACTTTCCCGATATATGGTGTAGTAAATATGAATTTTGTTGTGGCTGTGTTGGTGACTTGTGGGGGTTTAGCATGAAGATCCAACACTGTTAAATCATATGACCCTCTAGTGCACAATGAATACACTTGTGTGGTGATCTTACTATGTTTGTGCCTTTCTTCACAACTACTCAAACCGCCCCATCAACTTTTGCTACTAGGTTGATGGTTAGAACGATGTTGTGTAGCAAATGCAGTCTTATTGGAACTAGACTTGGATCACTAGAACCAAGAGCTGAGGAATGGGTGATGAAGGAGGCACGGAGTATGCAAGAATAAATGCCTGCATAGGACGGCCGTGTGACCTAGTTTGAAACATATATTCAAATGCATACACGTCGTCCATTCTAGGGTTTTATTAAGTTCCATTGTCGAGAGACATTGAGTTCATCTTCATGCATGGATGCACTCATCATTGGATTCAAACTGAAACAAGCGTTTTGACTTACCTAAGCCTATCAAATATATCTTGATAACTTTAGATCATTGCACGTAGTTACCTTTCAATGTCTCGGTTGTAATATGTGGAAATGGTGTGGGAGACATACTTTCGTATTCATTGATTTCATCCCAAAACACCCAATTGAGACCAACAACAAATGGGAGAAACAACTGAAACAAATTACATGCACTGGCATTGCACTGTTTCAGGCCCCAGTGAACTCTGCTACCACTGGCAGACATACGTCAACAGTACTGTATGATCATACACTGGAGTGCTTCATGTGAACAACTAAAAGTTGGATCTTTGAACTGAACTCCATTAACCCAAAGCTTGGTGATATGGTTTATAGAGTTATTCAAGCCATGTGGGACCTGATCAGACTGAAAATGTGGCTGTATGAAGCTTCGTGTGCCAGTACGTAGAGTCAGAGCTGCCAACCTTCGACTGGTGCATGAGAGTATGTTGGGAAGCCACCAGCGTGGGATTTATGGGCTTGGGAGATTGGCAGTGTCTGTGTGTGGCTGGGTGTAATTTTAGCAAAATCTCAATACTCTTTTTTTTTTTTTAATATTTTTTTTCCCGGGTTGCTGTTGGGTTGGTTTTGGGCCTTCCGTGGTTTTAGGAGCTCTGCTATTGTGGTGAACATGCAAAGGATTGTGGGTTTTTGGGAGGATCATTCTGCGGCACTTATAATTTAGCTCTTTGGACCGTGCTCTGATACCATGTTAACAATGTTGTGTAAATTTGAAAGCCTGATCACATGATAGTTTATTCATAATATAAGTCAAGTGCATCACAAAATTATAATACTCCTTATTAACTCATGGATTTGTAGCATAGGTATTATACTAAATAATCAATAATGGACAACATTTGTTTGATCTCTCTCTCTCTCTCTCTCTCTCTCTCTCTCTCTCTCTCTCTCTCTATTCTTGCAGGGAAATGGAGGTACTTTTCATGCCTAAAAATTCTGGGAATTTGCTTCTGGTTCAGTGGCCACTCTTCCTTCTTGCCAGCAAGGTTCCTTGGTTCAACAATTAGCCCGCGCCTTTTAATTTTTTTTTGGTTAATACATGCTACTCTTGTGGAATAGTTTTATAATTTTTTCTTCCTTGATTTATGTAGATATTTATGGCAAAAGATATAGCAGTAGAGAATAGAGATTCTCAGGATGAGCTATGGGAAAGGATTTCGAGAGATGATTATATGAAATATGCTGTTGTGGAATGCTATCACACTGCAAAACTTATTTTGATGGAAATATTGGAAGCTGAAGGCCAGATGTGGTAAGTCTATGTGAAATGATTGAATTTCTTTCTGAACCTAAGGGTAGGTTTTAGTTTGCAATGTTAGTAGTAATGGAGCATTTGAACAACATCTAACACTGTGATAATATCACATTATGGCAGGGTGGAAAGGATATATGCAGATATTGGAGATAGTATAGGGAAGAAGAATATTCATGTGGACTTTCAGCTAAGTAAGCTACCATTTGTGATATCAAGAGTCACAGCACTTATGGGAATACTGGTTCGTATCAGTTGGTTTTTGCCTTGATTTGCATATTGAAATGTTGAAGGCAAATTACTGTATGCCTGTGACTTTTATTTTAATCTTATTTATGTACTTTCGTTCTGATTTGTTTTTCTAAGCATTACTTAAACATTCATCTCTCTCTCTCTCTCTCTCTCTCTCTCTCTCTCTCTCTCTCTCTCTCTCTCTCCGTGTTTGTGTTGCTCTATGTGTGTGTGTTTAAGTTTCTGTTAACAAATGATCTTGTCACTGGCATGAGACGTCTGACAGTTCCTCTTTATGGCCTTACTATGATGTTATGGGCATTATTGTATTTATCATATTCTTTACTAGTGTAGGGGAAAAGTAGCTCATGGTTCTTGCAACCTTGCAGCTGATGGCAATTAAATAGCCAGATCTCATTTCAACTTTCTTGAATTCCCTTGGTCATATGAAGGGATAATGTGTGATTAAGAGAAAGAAAACAACTAGGACGGAATAAATGAAAATAATGCTTAAGAATGATTGGAGAAGACGCTTGGAGGAGGAGAAGAAAAGAATTTTGAAAATGTTGAGCAGTACCTATATGCACAGCGTCAATTGATTTTGCATTTTGTTCTATTTCACGTTTAACTATTGAAAAGTTTTCCCTTTCTTTTAAATGTCCT
The DNA here is from genome assembly GCF_029873635.1 of Malania oleifera. NCBI lineage: Eukaryota > Viridiplantae > Streptophyta > Magnoliopsida > Santalales > Ximeniaceae > Malania > Malania oleifera. The sequence goes on from NC_080418.1 coordinate 147,755,731, forward strand.
CTGTGTGTGCGCACGCGTGTGTGTGGAGAGCAAAGAATTGATGTTGCCCATGTTGCATCAGCTGAAGAATACTTCGGTTCTTATTCATTGTTCTGCTATTGCTTTTTAACATTTCCAAATTTTGCTATATGAGCAGCGTATGACCTTAATGTTGGGTTATAGTGTTTGATCCCTTTACAATTATACCTTGCATCCATGATTGAGTTGTTATTGTTTTTGCTTTGTGGTTTTGAATTTTTTCATACACAATGCAACAACTAATGTGCTGACATATGTTTGTATTAATTAGCTGAAAAGACTTTCATTATGATGGTGGTAGGAAGTGTCTTATGTTTTTATTCTAGTTTTCAATGTGTTAGCGGGGGAAGGTGAGGCAGTTTTGGGAAGTGATGGGTCTGGAGATCTAGGATATGCTTGCACACTAGGCTTGTATTTCTTTGCTTGGGTTTTTCTGCCTCATGTTAGGGGTGTGTTGAACCATTTTTTAATTAGCATTCTATCTATTATTTTTTTAGAAATTTTGATTGAAAAATAATTTCTTTTTCATGATAATTCCCTATGATTGCAGTTCTTTTGATATAATTTTTTTTTTGATAAAAATAAGTTATAATAGATAGAAAGAAAGGAAGATACAATGTACGGGGACAAGGAGTCCACCATCATAAGGAAACCCCTTTTCAACCCCTCTCCATCATAATTTACCAAGCTCTTCAATTTCCTTAATTCCCTTTGTCCCTTAAACTTTCAAATTTTTTGCCACCATCTATGCTCGTGTTATTTCCTCCAAAGTAGTGAACTTTAAGCCCATTTTATCCAAAAGATCATGTGCTTCTAAGTCCTTCTTAAGAACCTCCTCCACGGGTGTAGGCAAAATTCCATCCTTTCGCTGTAAATTGTTAACCAGATCATCATTATCAAAGATAGAAACTCCGTCAAGTCCTTCCAGAGGGGGTGGATGGACATAATGTAAATCCCCAATCTCTTCATAAAAATCTGAAACATACCCATATTGTTCTCAAACCTCATCCAACAACAGCCCCCCACCACATTCAAACTCACTAATATCATCACTTTCTGAATCTAAGAAGTCCCCCCATTTCTTGCCCTCTTTTTTTTACTTGCCTGATAACTACAGCCAGGCTCCTTCTTAGCATGCTAATCTTCCACTATACTGAGGTCTCCTCTAGAATCTCTCTTTAATAACTTTGCCACTGACTTACCAGATTTTTCTTTCTTATCTTCAAACACCTTCCTCATTTCAGCACCCGTCCAAGCCACCCTCAAAAGAGCATAAACATTTTTTCCCACAAATTTGTTATAATTAAGACGAAAACCATCAGGCTTCCTTCCCCCCAAAGCAACTTTTGTTTTTTTCACTCGTTTCCACATCACTTTCTAATCCCTCTTTTAAACTTGTTGCACTTTTAATACCACAATCTTGTTTCAGTTCTTCTCTGCTGCTAACCTGAGTATGTTTCAAAACTTGATCAATTCGATTCATATCTTGGGAATCTGTACACTGGTAATATAAAGTACTATCAAAAGGTAGAGAGCCCTCCTTCTTAAATCTCGGCTTATGGGATTTAAGAACAAATTTTCGGACCTGCCCATTTTTGGTTTCCAGCAGGGAAGTACCTGGATCACTATTATCCAAAAAAAAGCTTGACTACCACCTTGATCCATATGCATGAAGCCCAAAGAATCAGAACCTCCCTTTGAACCCACTTCATACTTTTCTAAAAATTGGGCATGATAAACAATTGGCCCAGTTTATTAAAAAAAGATTTGCCTTCTTTTTCTATTATTTGGGCGAGGTCTAAAACCGGAAAAATATTGACTTATCCATTCCTCTTTGCAGTCTCCTCCCAAACGCAGCCCTAGCTGCATCTGAGAAGATTGCTGCTCCTGCTGAAACCTTAGCTTCCTTTCCATTCTGGTCGTACGGTTCCAGTTGTTCTGCAATGGGTCCTGACTTTGAAACCCAGGTTCTTTCAAGTACATGACACCTCCACATCTACAACACTGATCTTCTCTCCCACCCACTATACCCTGATTTCCAGAGAAAGATTGATTACCACGACCCATGCCTTCACCCTTTCTAGCTTCCAGCACCACCTAACTCCATGAATAGGGACAAGATGGGTCATCTGAGATTCCTTCGCAATCTTGCAGAAGTTGTTTGCAAAGTTCTGCTTATCCTCCCCCTTGGCGCCGCTGGGAATGAACATTGAAAATTTCATTCCTTTCCACCCCAACCCTAACTCCATAAACTTTCCCACCTCCATCCATGTATTAGGCATCCAGTACTGTGTGATGCCCTTATGGAAACTCTGATACCCCCCTTCCATCCGGCTGAACACTGACAACCCATCAGAAAACCAAGAAATTGCCTCTTTGGAAAACCTAACCCATCTGTTGTGCACCACGTTTTTCGTCAACCATGAGCAGAGAAGAACTCTCTGACCTTATCCAAGCGCAGATCGAAGGATTTTCCTTCTATCTGATTGACTGGTTCAGCATGACCTGCTGCATAGGACTACATATTGCCATATGCTTGAGAGGGAGAAAGAGAGGGGAGAGAGAAATGTTTTGTGTAACCTTAGTTTCCATATCGCCAAACATCGAGAGGCTGAGAGAATTGCCATTCTGAAGACCTCGTATTTGTGACTACTATACTTGCACTCGGCCCAAAAGCTTAATATGGGATTTATTTTTTCAGGGTAGGTATAAGATTTGAGGGCAGATATGAGACTTGATAACTTTTAATATAAAATATACTTTGATGTTGCTTGTAATGCTCTATATATTATTCTATTTTGGTGATACTTTCATGTCTGAACACTGACAGATACTCCTCTTTTTCAGTCTGATGGATGATGATGCTTGGTTTTTGGCTGACCTTCAGGGAAAATTCTGTTTCTCATCTTATTTTTATATTGCCATTTATGCAGAAAGAAGTCGGAACTCCAGATCTGGAAAAAGGTGCTGTTAAAGCTGTTCAAGACCTTTACGATGTTATGCGATATGATTTTCTTTCTATGAACATGAGGTCTGTTAAGCTGGCTAATTTGTTCAATCTTATAGATTTTAAAATTTTTACAGGTGATCTGTTTTAAAATTACTGTAAATGTATGCAGGGAGCACTATGACACATGGAATGCTTTGTCAAAAGCAAGAACTGAAGGTCGCCTTTTTTCAAAGTTGAAGTGGCCAAAAGATGCTGAGTTGGTATATTCAGGCATTCTTATTTCTGTCTTTTATGATGTTTAGTTTAGTTATGACAGAATATTCGTTTCTGTTTGAGATTTAGTTAGTTCATAATATCTGCAGAGGGCTCAAGTGAAACGATTGTATTCAATTTTAACTATTAAAGATTCTGCTGCTAATATCCCCAAAAATCTTGAGGCAAGACGTCGCCTGGAGTTCTTTACCAATTCCTTGTTTATGGATATGCCTGTGACCAAGTCTGTCCGTGAGATGTTGTCCTTCAGGTAATTGTTGCACCCTTTTCTTTTTGAGTTCCTTGTACTTGAGTTGTATAACTTAGCATCCTTGTGTCTTTAAATGAATATATGCAGTGTGTTCACTCCTTATTATGCCGAGGTTGTGCTTTATAGCATGGATGAACTTTTGAAGAAGAATGAGGATGGAATATCCACTTTATTTTATCTCCAGAAAATATATCCAGGTATTGTTCATTTTGTTGGGCTAAGTTGCAAACTAGCATATCTATCTTTGTCCTTAAGATTTTTGTAGTGTTGATATTCCCTTCTAGTTTCCTTGCATTTACTTGAGCTGTACAAATGCTTATTTTAGCTCCTCTATGGTAATTATTATTATTTAATTTTTTTGTATGTATATCTTAATTAAAAGTGATTACCTGATTTGATGAAGGCAGTCACCACTTATGTAGTAGAGACAATGTATTACTGATATGAAGTTGTATTGCAAATGCTGCTGCCAAATGTGAGACGCTTGAAACCAATGCTCCTTCTGACTACAGGAGCAGTGGTAGTTCTGTGTTTTAGTGTACACTCAATTTCTTTATTGCAGAGCACATATTGGTAGGGTGCTTTTTGGTTAATGTTTTTATGAACTAAAAATTTCTTTTGGTTTTTTTTATTGTTATTTATTTTTATTTAGTCTGTTTTTCCTCCTCTAATTTCACTACTGCAACTGCGTGATATATGCGCCTTTGCAAGTGGTTGGTGGCTAAGTTGTAGTATGCTGAATGCTGAATGATGCCTAACATTCATACTGGTTGATCCTTAAATATGGGTCATTTTTGTCATCTTAGTGGGGTGCACTTCTTAAACTTCAGACCTGCTCTTGCAATCATCCAATGCATAGTTCTAATTCCTGTCTAACTAGTGGACAATGTGATGACCCTTTGGTAAAGGTCCACTCAAATGGCCATTACCTCTGACTGATGCCGCGTGCTATTCTGAATTGACTGGACTCTGCTCAGCGAACTGCTCATCTAATGAACACATCTGTGAAATTCTCATCTAATGTCACGGAAGGCATACAGATCTAACCTTTTTCAGTTTTTCCTTGATGAGCTTTGTTCAGTCTCGCTGAACAGTATTGTGAACAATATTTATGGTAGTTTTTTTCACAATATAATATTATATGTCATCCATGAAAGCACCCGAGTCTCTTAGGACAGACTGAAGCCGCATATTTACAAACTCCATGCATGGTTCAAAATCGCGGTTGCGGGTAATGTCGCGTAACGGTCGCGGGTGTCGCGTGCCGCGGGAGATGCTGGTGTTACGTAATGGGAAGTGGGCATAACGGTTGTGAATTTTTTTCACGCATGCACAACCATGCCAAAATCGAAAAATAAGCATGAAATCCATTAATACACGATTTTTAATGAATTTTGAAGGCTTTCATTCAACCTACAAATGCTTTTTAATAGGCATTATGATTTTTATATTGATTTTAGTGCGCTATTTACAAAAAAAAGCATATTTTTTTTATAATTTACATTATTTTAATGAGTAAAAAGATGTAGAAATGTAAGAATCAGTTAATTAAACTCAAAAAATTACTAAAAATGAATCAATAGACTCAATACTCAATATACACATTACACATACATTAATTTAAAAAGTGACTAATATCAAATATCAATAAATAGTTGAAAATACATGAATACAATATTACAAATTTATAACATAACACGTGTCACCACCAAAAAGAATGACGTGGAGGGTCTTCATAATTTGCATCCGTATCTTGAGATTGGGATGGGAAATTATCTCCCTATCCTTGTGGAAATACATAGTTGAATAAACCCAAGTTTGCGTCATTTCGTTGTTGCTCTTGAAAATGTACTGGTGGTGAAAATCCTCTTGAATAATGTCCATAAGTTGGGGCAGGGGCTGGCTCTGGGTAGTGTGTAGAAGAAGACCCACTAGATCCTGAGATTCCTGATCCACTAGGATAAAAATGTGAGTCACGAGATGCATTATGTGGATATGCTGGATGAGATCCATATGATTGTGATGATGAACCATCTAAACCAAAGTCACCAAAACTACGAACCACACCATATGAATCTTTAGTAGAATCACTAAGGTCACCACGAGCACTCCTTCTCCTGGGTTGTGAAGATTGGTTCCTTGGAGGAATACCCAAGTCATAATTTTCAGGTATGTCATGTAGTCCTTAAGGATCAGAAGGATGTAAATCCCTTACAAATGATGTCCCTGTGTTATATCCATAATTATAGTCTACACCGCCGCCTCCACCACCACCACTATGACCCCCCCAACCCCAGCTCCAGCATCACTATTACTGTCATCATCACTTGGTGGGCTCAAACCAAGATTGTCATCACTTTGTGTACGTTCAGGGCTTGAACTTGAATCACTTTGCGCGTTTATTGGTGGTTGATCACCTTCTTCTGTAGTACCACCAACTTCTTCATTTAACCAATTTGAATCGTCCTGACCGTCGAGTAGTGGTGTCTCTCTCTCCTCTAACCATTGACTTAAAGGATCATCTTCTTCAAAAATGTAGTCCAAATTGATAGGATTGAAACTCTCTTCAATTTCTCGTTGGCTTCTTCTCATTGTAGGTCTTAACTTAAACCTCATGTTGTAATGTACGAAAACAAGTTTTTGTAGTCTCATGCTCACAGTTCGAAGCTGATCTGGTCTAGCTAAGAACTCTGATTGCTATTCTTTGGAGCTCAGGAGCACACAAGCCATAATGAATCCACCATTCAGTTGCATGAATAATTAAAAAGAGTTTAGTATAGCGTATATTTCAAAAGTCAAATTTGAACATAAAGAGAGAAAATAGAGTCATTCATCCATTATTTAGCTATATAGCCATATTTACTAGGATTTGTTTGTTTCATTGCCCTTTGAACCAACGGGGTTCCAAAAGTCTCTTGCCTATCGTGATATAGCAACAACTAAAAAAGAATGATTTTGAAATATAATTAATTAATTAGATGTATTAATAATTATTCTTGAAAGTATTATAGAATACTAGAACAATTCATTATTCAATTTAATGGAACCAATACTTACTTGATTAATAGCCCGAATTTGAGTATCTATATCGGGTACCAACTTGGTTATCACTTTTTTAATCCCATCCATGACTTCTCTAGCAACTTTAGAAGAGGGTGTGGCACCATAAAGGAATTGTGGGTTCAAAAATATCCTACAATTAAATTTAGAAACATATTAATCAATAGTTTTGTAATGCAACTATGCATAATTTAAAAGTTAAAGTAATAAGAAATTGTATTTGATTTGTAATTACCAGCAGCGTGCAAATCTTGGTGCAACTGAAAACTCCACCGGTTGTCAATAATTTTTCAATAGTCTTTGTAAAACTGGCAATCTTTTTGAATGACCAACTTCGCTCTATCAATTGCCTCGTATATGAAGCCCATGGTTGATTTTTCATCACCATCAACCAATATAAGAACTTTCACCAAGGGTTCTTGCACTTTAATTATATCAGAGGCCTTTTGCCAAAACTCTTTGCCTAAGATAATTTTCTTCAAATCGTATGCTGGGCCTGATTTTGCCATCCCAAACCTTGAGTTTTTCCAAGCATCAGATGTAAACATTTCCCTTAATGCTTGTTTATGCCTGACAGTAGTCTCCAAAGTATTGAAATTTGTAGCAAAATCAAGTGATGGCAGGGCGAAGTGACTCTCTATTATTTGTGAATTTCTTCATGAAATTCACTGTACATGCGTGGTTGTAAATAAATGAGGTTATTGTTCTTGCATCTTCTAAGGCCTTCTTCATGTTACTTTTTTTACCAATATCTTTAAGAATAAGGTTTATGCAATGAGCTGCACATGCTGTCCAATAGAGATTGAGCCTCTTCTACATTAATAATTTTCCTCCTGCCTTCATTGCAGTTTCATTATCAGTCACTACTTGGACAACATTCTCCTCTTCAATTTTTTCAACCACCTCGTCCATTAATCTGAAATGAAATTATAGATTCAATAATTGCTAATATTTAATTAAAAACATGCGAGTCCATAGTACTATTTGCATATACAATTAAAATTAGAAAATTACCTGAAATAATATTCAGCTGTTCTGCTCGGCACATCAAAGACATCAACTGATTTATGAAACACGATACCTTTATCGCAAAAAATTAAAAAGTTTATAATGTGTTTTCTAGTTGGTCCTGACCAACCATCACACATAAGTGTTATACCTCTCTCTTTCCAAATTTCAGCAAAAGAAGTCATATAATTTTTCATTTCTTGATACTCTTGCTCAAAATAAATTTTAGATATCTCATAGGGTGATGGACCCTTCACCCCCTTTCCAACCTCTGCAGTAATATCAAGCATAGGCTGCATAAATGGAGAGTCAAATACATTCGCTGGATTCCGATTATAAATTAAGAATTTTCCAACTGCCTTTCCTAATTTACTTCTTAAACCTTTCAGTAACTTAGTGTTGATTTTTGGTTGTTTCGCACTTTTGCTTCTTTCTAAAATAGGATCCATTGCCCTTAGTCTAGCTTTAGAGGCATCAAGATTGATTCATTGTAGTCCACTACCTCCAGCTTCTCGACCACTATAAGATCGAGCTCCTGCTCTATTGAAACCACTGGTAGCACCACTGCCAGAGCCACCTCCCTCTTCATAAATATTACCCCTTCCAGTTCTTGCTCGAAATCTTTGTCTCTCTTCCCATTGTTGTTGTGATTTTATGCTTTCTTGTCGAGCAAATCTTATACTTTATTCTTCCAAGTTTTCTTCATTGCTCAAATTCTCAAAATCTCCTCTAATTTGGGCTTCTGCTTCTTCTTGCCTTTTTTGTTTATCTATTTTCTTCTCAGCATACTATTGTAGATGTTTCATCATTTGTTCTCGTACTTGTGTGGTCACATTTGAGCATCCAACTACTTGACTCTTTTTATGTGCAAAGTTTTATTTCAAGCGTGTAATGTCTCCTTTAATTATCTTCCCACATAACTTACACATAATAACATGTCTATTACCGTCCACCGCAATAGCAAAATGCCATCTAATATTGTCACTAGGTAAGTTCTCATTTCCTCTATCACGTGACATATTGATAGACTTAATGTAACGGCCCGGCCCTTTACACGGACTCAGGTGTCACTCACATACATCAAATACCTATACCTGTTCAAGATATGGAAACAACCCGCCCTAAACAGGGACATACAGGTGTAAAACATACATAATCATGATGTAAATGTCGCGGAAAAACATAAACATCCATTGGGATTACTACTAGCCTTATACCAGAGTTCACTAATACATCCATAATTTACATACATTCGGACTTAGAGTAATCGTCATATTACAACCCTCCAAAAAGGACTTTCATCAAGTTTAGTACAAAAATTTAGATGCTTACGTAAGCTAACCAAAATAACCTCCCTAATCCTTTTATCTACTAGGACCGACGCACGGATGGACCTGAAAACAAAGGTTGTAAGATAGGGTGAGACACCTCTCAGTAAGGAAGAAGGAGTTACAACAGTGTGTGACTGCATACATGCATATTTTCATTCAACATCTGGAATATAAATCAAATATTTTCAATATAGTAATGCATCAGGTATATCATTATTCATATTACAAAATTCCCACATCTGTCTTTCGACCATTTAATGATTTATCAGATGACCAACAGCAAAATATCCCTATAACCAGTTTTACCCCATGGCTCGGGTTGTGCACTGGTACTCGTCCAATGCCCTGTTCGTGCAGACACTGCCGAGTACCTACATACGATCCGACTGCCTCCATTGGCCCAATATCAGCCAATGGTTTCACCCTGCTAGCCGACCATCTTGGTACCCACATCGTTTAGTACGTGTGGTTGCACGTGTACATCTAGCTACGATATCGTGCCGTATCATATAACAGTAGTTTATTTCAACTCTGCAAAGAAAGTATTTTTCAACCCTCCCGGGACTCTCAAGCTGTGGTTCCGTGTATCATAAATTCAATTTATACATATATGATTTTATCTCCCATAATCTACATCAATAGTATAGAAATAATTCCAGCGGGTTCAAATCGGCGTCTTTGCACCTGGTTTACCCCTCTTTGTTTACTGATGCGGCTCGGTGTATCACCAGCCTCTGTTTATCACATTGTCAGTATAACAAATTGAAATTTCATTCCCATATTCTATATCAGTAGTATAGAAAATACATTCATTTTCATTTCAACATATATCACACAAGTTTAATACAAAAACCCGCTAAATGATAGAAATTCATTATACATAGTTTAACTAAATAAATAAAGGAATCGAGTCTCTCCTACTATAGTATAAACACAAATAAAGATGTTTGTAAAATTTGGAGATCATACGTCGAAATCCTCGTTTTTACCAAAAATCGTAAAATCGTCAAACCGGCATTTCTACTCGGTAGAATTTCACAAATAAGCAGTTAAATCATACATAATAACGTAAACTAGCTTTTTAGCGGTTTAGTTTTCCAAAATAACTGTTGTAATCAAATTCCCCTTACCTTATATTCAAAATGAAACTTCGTACGAAAACGGTCCAAAACGACAACTCAAGATCCCGAAAACCTAAAACCACAGAACATAACCTTACTATGTTTTCTACTGCTATCCAAATATCCAATCAAAATTAGGATCAGATTCCTACCTCGATTCTTGGGAAAACCCGAAACTCTTCGAAACGACGATCCGATCCACTAAAAGTGTAGAGTTTTCTCTTCTGATCCACGCAGTACCCTCCGTTTTTGGAAACGGATGACGAACGGCGAAGGATCTTAGAGAGAGAGAGAGAGAAAATGAGAGAGAGAGAGAGAGAGAGAGAGAGAGAGAGAATGAAAGAGAATAAGAGAATTTATAGAATAAATCCTTGTGAGAGAGAGAGAGAGAGAGAGAGAGAGAGAGAGAGAGAATGAGAGAATGAGAGAGGATAAGAGAATTTATAGAATAAATCTTTACTTAGCCCTTAAGTAATCTAAATAAATATCTCCTCCAAGATATTTATATATAAATATCTCAAAATATCTTCTCCAAAATATCTTTTTTTTTTTTTTTTTGGGTCGGGTTACTACACTTAATTTGATGATCTCTACACAAAACATAGAGAAAATATAAAGTTACAACCTTTCTACAAAAATTACAGGAATAATATAATTAGTAATTTAGTAAATATTAAATAATTAGTACTAAATAGTCCTTCTAATTTTAAATACTTATTATGTAAAAATAAAATATAATATTTGATTAAAAATAATAAGTAATGTTTATTATTTTAATATTTAAATAAACAAAATTATAAAATATTAGATATTTTATTACTAAAAAAATATATTCCTTTATCTTTAAAAAAATATTTTCATTATTTTTTATAACTTGATTTTATTTTCATTTATAACTATAAGAAATTAACATTGTAATTTTAAAGGTGAAAAAGACTTTTGCTCTACTTTCATATACATCACAGCATCACTAATAGAGATCCATACATTACAAATTGAGTATTTAACTTTTTCAGCATTTTTTTAGTATATGGATTAAAATGAAATTTTTCTACAAATTCCAGTAGTAATTAATAAAAATCAGAATTATTAATGTATTAACTATTAGGTTAAAATTTTTTTTTATTAAGTTATCAATTTCTACTTTTTTTGATAACTAAAAACAAAAAATAGATGTAAAGATTTATTTTACCTAATTTTAAATTTAGGGTCAAAATGATGTTTTAAAACTTAAAAAATATTAATAAACAGGAAATATGTCATGGAATTAGATTTTCATAATTACCTTTCAAAAAATATAAGACAATTAAAATATTTAGAGAATTTTATTTTACATAATTATTAATGATTTCTAATTTTTTACTCTATTAAATTACTCCCTTTTTTAATTCAATTTAACAAACATAATTTACAACAAAATATAATTTTAAAAAATAAACATAATGATAAGACGTAGTGGCTAGTGTTGTGGAGTGTTGAGTGTTGAGTGTCTAATACGCTGGGGAGTCGAGTGAGACCGAGAGAGGGAGGGGACTCAGAGGAGCCTCGAAGCCTCTTAGGAGCGAAGGCTGCGAAGCACGAATGGCAGTGATGACTCCAAGCTCTAACGGGCTATCGGAGACCCGGAGAGGCGGCGGAGCTGCTGCAAACCTGTCGCCGGTGACTCGCCAAGCTGCAGCAACTGCAAGTCTGCAATTCCCGAGTCCTGGAAGGCTGTGAAGTGTGAAGATGAGTGGATCTGCTCAGTGTGCTCCCTCTCAGGCTTCGAAGAAGTGAAGCCTTCTTATTGCTTCGGCCAACAAATTTTCAAGGTAAGTTTTTTACTATCCATTTTACTCTTTGAATGTTAGACTTAGATTGAATGGCAGATGGGTGTGGGGAGAGGGGGAAAGCAGCGCTGCAGCAGAAAGCCTTCAGGGAATTTGCAAGCTGTCGGCCATGTAACGGTTCGTAACGGACCGTTATGACGTGTAACATTGGGGTGTCTGTTGTTACGTGCCGTTACGTCTCTGTAACGGCCGTTATGGCTGTGAATTTTTTTTGAACCGCATTATCGGCCCGTATCGGTTTCGGAGCCTTCGATTTCCATTACGTATTGGCCGTTACGATACGTAACGGCCGTTATTTAAAACCATGACTCCATGTGCCATTGCTTGTACTTCCCCTTTGAACTAGATCCATGCACCTTGGTGACACCAAAACGACTTAGGCATAACTGATGAACACACACTCTCTCTCTCTCTCTAGGGCTTTTTGATCAAGTTTTCCCCAGGATTTTTCGTGATCATTTACAGAACAGGCACATCCAAAAACTTTGTTTGGAGTGAGTGAATCAAGTTGCTAGGAGATAATCAAAGGGAGTATTAAATTATGTAACTGTTGAAGGCTTTTGATTAATGAGATGTGGAAAATACAGCGGCATCTCCCAAAAAAAGACCTAAGAACCGCTGGACTACCTAAACAAAATGTTAGATCTTGCTCTCTATTTATGATATATCTCATCTACACCAAAAAGAATATCGTGCCCTTTCTAACACATGATAAGTTGTAACATAACTCATAGTAACGTATAATGCTCCTCTTCAAGAGTCAAGATGGTGTGTGTGTGTGTATTTAAGAAAAGAAATATATTAAGAGAGAAGAAAAGGATATACAAATTAAAGAGGACCAGAAATCCTATAGAAATAAGAAAATAAAATAATAAAAGTAACAAACAAAGTTAAATAAACAGATCTTACACAAACCACAAAAGCCCTCAATCTGACCCTTTCTCCCCTTTCTGTTACCAGGATCCAAATGCTTTTCTTTCTCGTCAAGATCAGTCAACTATAAACCCATCTTATCCAGATGTTGCACTGGTTTTGGTTTATTCTTTTTGTTTTTCAGTTTTCTTCTCTGTTTTTGTCTGGATTTTTCCAAATTTTGGTGAGGAGATGTCTTATTCTCCTGTTTGTACATTTTTAATCCATTAATAAAATCCTTCTTATATATATATATATATATAATCATCTTGTCCAACTTCTTTGAACTTCAATATCCTTTCCATTACCTACCTCTTAGAAGAAATTGGGGTTGACAATATTCATTACTGACTTTTGCAGTTGCTGGCTGCCCTATATTTTTACCATCATCTTCAAAGAGATGAACGCTTTCTAAACCTTCAAGTGTACTTGCCCTGGGAGATGCCGCCAACTAAATATGAAACATACCCTTAATGCTTACAAAATTCCTGCAATAATAAGCCATCATTGCTTGCAAATTCACTGTGAAGATCACTTTCCATTGTCAGACTCATCATCCCTTTTCTTTTAATCCCTGATGCAACTGATCTCGCTCTCTTCTTAGTCACTATCCAATGGAATATTTTTCAGTAGAACCGTCTATATGAAGATTTTCCCCACCATTAACAAAGTTGTTCCCATTGCTGCTGATTTCTACATTATTATCCACTTTATTAAAAATTTATTTGACAATTCCACTGCATGAGAACTATTATCATTATTTATACTTGATCTATCAGCATTGAGTCTCTTAACTGGTTGCTTTGCCTCTGCTCCTAATGTTCTATCATTCTGATTCTGAGAAGATGTGCCAAATTTGTAAAAAGAAATAGCCAAATGACAATCTTTCACCATTTGCATTTTATCCTTATTGTCAAACATTGAGGCTCCTCAATCTTGTACCTCATATCCCTGCCCTATAAGAGAAACTCCCTCTGCTTGTATGTCGGAGTTGGGACTCTCCAATTGTCACTGCTGCTTTTTTGGTAATTCAGATTCGAACCAACAGAAGCCTGCTTGCTTTACATGTGCCCTGTCAACAAAAGCCTTTCCTCTCTCCCAGCAGGCCTGCGATGCACTTTCATTACATATAGACCCAGTAATCTGATTTCCACCGTTCTTAGGCCCAACAACCTGAATAGATCTATTTGCACCTTCTGCCTCACTCTCTCATCTCAAATCTTAGGATTTCAATTTGGTTTGTACTAATCACCAGAGTTTCTTCCCCATCATGGTTGTCATTCAATATGATGGTAGAGGAACACAGAAGATAGCATCGTGTTTAGAGATCAAATTTGGAAATTGTCAAATAACCACTGTTTTATGAGAGTCTATAAGATTAGAGTGTGTTTATCATATGCTTCTAGATTTTTTTTTTTTGTTTTTTTTAATTGCAAATTAATTTATTAAGAAAGAGAAAAGAGAGGATTACAACCTAGAAGAGGACGAGGGATGCTCAAATGCCAGAAAAAACAAGAGAATATAAACTAAACAATAAAAAATAAATAAGAAAATAAGAACAAAATAAATCAAAGAACTCTATTTAAAAAGCCCTTCTTTATGCCCACCCCTTTGTAATTGATGGGGCTCTGTGATCTTGCTAGTTCTCACTGCCTATTATCCGTTTTCTTTTAGCACCATCCAATTGAATTTATTCCTTCATGGATCAGGCAGCCACTCTCCAAAATCATTCAGAATTTTATGAGCACCAACATCCTGTGCACTAATTTCCTGAGTAGGTAATAACCTCACAGCCAAGTTTACAGCCATATCCCTCGCCAATGATAGAAACATCCTCTAAACCTTCATGCAGATAAGGGATTTTACATGAGAAATATCCCTGTGAGCATCAGAAAAATTGGAAACATAATCAATATTTTCATGAATCTCATCCAAGAAAAGACCACTATCACAAGCAAAATCACTCTCATTTTTTGCCTCTGAAATTAATCCCTCCTTTGTCTAAGTCAGACTTGCAACAATTTCAAGATTCCTGAACATAAACTTTCCAGCGTCATCTATTTTTAAAAATTTTCCACCCTGAAAACTTGATGGTTAAGACGGAAAATTATCATATTCTATTTTTCCTCCTCGCTGATGGATGTGCTTATACACCTTCATTTCCACTCTCTTTTACAATATTTTTCATCTTTTCATTCCCCTAAAGTACTCGACACCTCTGGGAACAACCCATTGCCAAAGCTTTCCTCCTTTTGGCGTCCATGTGATTGCACCTCCTGCCCTTCTTGAGAATTCTTAAGTACTTCATTACAAAAATTATTAGGCAGCTGTCTGACCTCGCGACAGATTGGAGGTTAGCATTCTTGTAAATTGATACTTGTACTATTGTTCCTGGTTGCTTTAGTTGCTTATAGTTTTTTGTATCTTTTTTTATCCAGAGAGGACTCCTTGTGCTCTATTTTGTACTTTGTTTATTGCTTTGATAAAGTTATCTTTTATCCAAAAAAAATAAAAAATAAAATTATTGGACAGCTTCCTAACACGAGCATTTGAATCTATATATCCTTAAACATAAGGAAATTGCGATCTCAAGGTATGTTTGTTCCCCTCCGCTCCTCTCTTCTTTCTTACCATGGAAAGTCATTGTGGAATAACTCCAGTGAGAAGAAAAAAGGTGTTAAGGGACTCTACTAGCCTAACCCTAGATCGACCTTGATTGTGAGTCAAGAGACCTATAGCAAGATATGATTAACATCGTACTTAAGACACATTTGACAAGAATCAAAGAATTGAGTCTCATTACTTGTTGCAAAAGATACGTCCAGCTTTGTAGCTATGAGATAACTTAACTTCCTAGCAAGTCTTGATTATTATATGACATCAATTAGGAACAAATCATCTACATTTGGTAGTAACCTTCTTATTGGGATTCCGTGGGTGTACCAATATGCTTGAATCTCAATAGCCCAACCTTATTTAATAGGTTAAGAACATATTTCCTTTAACAAGAAAGTACCCATGCAAGGATGAGATACCCAATTCCTAAGAAGTACTTTCAAAGGTCCCGAAATCTTTGACCTGGAGGCTTGTGTGCAAAAATTGCTTGAATTGTTGTATGCCCTGACAATATTTATGTGTGATTATAATGTCATCTACATACGTAGTAAGATTTCTCCTACAATATTATGATGGTAGAATCATGGTCTTAAATTTCCACGAAATTGAAATGGCAGTCAATTTTTGTTTTACATAATTTCCATCGAAATTTCAAGGAATCATTCGAAATTTTAGCGTAAATTGTCAAAATTTTAACTATAGGATGAAATTTTCAGAGAATTCAATAGAGAGATGTAGGAGCGAAGTGAAATTTCTCCTTGAATTTTTTTTTTTTTTTTTTATAGAAACAAAAAGATTATTACAAGGGATCTTGAAATTACATAAAAAAATAAACTTACAACAACATTTTTATCTAAGAATTCACGTCGTAATATCATTATTTTTATAATAAATAATATTTAAATGATTTAGGAATTTCATTTGTATTAACTGAATATTTTTAATGCACATTATCTTATACACAAATTATATTACAACTTTTCCACCTCATACACAATATAAATGTATTTAATTTGTAATATATTAATCCTAAAACTTATGTTTTCGTCTATTAACCATTTCTAAAGTTTCATAAAAGAATTCCATAATTTACTGCTAATTTCCATTACTTTTCAAATCGAAATGTAGATTGACATCGAAATCGAAATTTCCGTCAAAATTTTGATATTTTTGGAGCTTCGAAATTTGAGTCGAAAACAAAATTTAAGACCTTGGGTAGAATACATAGTGATCTATATGACATGTTTGAAGACCAAAGCCAATGAGCACTCCACTAAATCTTTCGAACAATGCTCTAGCAAACGACTTGTAGTTGTAATTTTTTTTTAAGGCAACACACTAGCTCGAACTCCTTGTGAGAAACAAACCCAAGAGGTTGCTCCATGTAAACTTCCTTATGAAAATCACCATGTAGGAAAAATATTCTTCACATCAACTAGTGTTGATGCCAATGATAGTAGCTAAAGCGATAAAGGAACCTTGGTTTAAATTGAGCGACTAAAAGAGCATGTTTGAATGGTTCATATGAGTACACCCTTTAAGTATGAGTCTTGCCTACAAGCGGGCAACAAAACCACTATCTAGTTACCTTAATAGTATATAAATATCGACACTGAATGTCAGACTTACAGCTAGAAGTGGCATAAGCTCCAAAGTATCCTTGTTAGGTAAGTCATGCATCTCTTTATCCATAGTAGTATCCACCCTTAGTCGATAGGGTTTAAGATACATATCGAGAAGGGAGATGGAGGATAAAGGGGTGATAAAAACAATAATAAAAGGGTGACACGACATCTTAATACACAAAGTTACGTGTGCATTGACCTTTTCGAATGGCATTCCAAAGATCAATATCATGAGAAACAAAGATTAGTAGACAAGGGGTGAAGGCTCACGAAGTTGACCATGTAGAGGCAGTAAGCTTGATTTGGAAGATGAGGTAGTGGAAATGAAATATCAAGATCTTTAGGTTTGAAAGAGTTGGAGTAATGGGGAATAGAATCAAAGAAAGTAATCTCAACATGGATAAAGACACAATGTAAGGTAAGATTGTAGCATTAATATCATTTTTGAGTATGAAAATACTGTTGGGGAAAAAAAAAAACTTGAGAGTACAAGGATATGACTTATGAACACCTTGAATTAATTGATGGATAAAGGACATTCGACCAATTATATGAATAGGGAATAAGAACAATGGAGCATCAGAGAATAGAACAATGTACGTTATTTTATTGCCCATGACAGAGGATGGATTTGTAGTGATAAAAAAGGAAGTAGTAAGGGCAGTGTCACTCCAAAACACTTCAGATGCATTCATTTGATACAATAAAGCATGGGTGACTTCAAGAATATGTCTATTTTTTATTTAAGTAACTTCAATTTATTGTGGAGTGTGCGCACGAAAGGATTGGTGGATTATCCATGAGGTAGCCACATAGGTAGTGAATTGAGAGTGCCTAAGTAATCTTTAGTATATTCACTTTAAATAATTTTGATAGACAAATTAAATTGCGTTTTGATTTCAAAAGAGAAAGCACAA
Organism: Malania oleifera; assembly: GCF_029873635.1. Lineage (NCBI taxonomy): Eukaryota > Viridiplantae > Streptophyta > Magnoliopsida > Santalales > Ximeniaceae > Malania > Malania oleifera. The sequence continues at coordinate 147,773,641 of NC_080418.1, forward strand.
AAGATGGTAACTTAACTTTGAATGCTCTTTCATTTGATAAAGCCAAATCATCCTGGAGTAGTCATGAGCATAGGTAACAAAATATCAAAAATTCGACTTTGGAAGAACTTGACTAGAAAGCCAAGCATCAAAAGGGACTAACATAAAGGGTTATGGCTTATTTATTGGCTTAGGAAACAAAAGAGATATGATGATGCTTTCCACATGATTCATACTCTAAAAGCATGAAAGGAGTTTGGCTTTAGCACTGTAAGTTGTAGAGGGTAGTAGTATCTTAAAATTGTACTGTCCTATGGCCTTTGATAATCATCTTCCCTGTGAAAATTGACATATTGAAAAGAGTGTGATGGAATCGTTGGCATTGGTGAAACATGGTTAATATTTTTAGATGCCGTAATATTTAGGGTAAGAGACATTGACTTCCCTTGAAGTTTGGCAAAAAGACACATATTTCCACTTAGGTTTTAGAAATCTAAAATACCTCTCTTTAGGTTTGGGAAAAAAATATGACTTTTTGTCAAGGTTTCCAAAATTTTATGGACCTCTCCTGAGGTTTGCCAAATACGTAGACCTCTACTTATATTTGTCGACATGGCAAGCCCAGGGAGGAGCATAAGTGTCTAGAAATAAAATGTTAAGGGAGTTCTATGGGATTTTTGAGACCTTAGGGGATGTCTGTGTCTTTTTGCCAAATCTCAAGAAAGGTCGAATGTCTTGCTCTAATATTTGTTCATAATCATTCTGGATAACGCTTGCATCCTCTGTATTACCGTGGCTGCTGGCACAGAGTTAGCCGATGCTTATTCATCAGATACCGTCATTGCTTCTTGTCTGGAAAAGAAGTTCACGACCTGTGGGCCTTCTACCTCCACGCGGCATTGCTCCATCAGGCTATCACCCATTGCGGAAAATTACCCAATGCTGCCCCCCCCGGCGGGGGGGCGGTAGGAGTCTGGGCTGTGTCTCAGTTCTAGTGTGGCTGATCATCATCTCGGGCCAACTACTAATCATGACCTTGGTAAGCCATTGCCTCACTAACTAGCTAATCGGACGTGAGCCCCTCCTCGAGCAGATTCCTCCTTTTGCTCCTCAGCCTACTTTTTCTAGTCCAGTTCCAAAATGTATTTATGAGGTTTTTGAGTCTAGAGAGGTCAAGCTAGCTCTAGTTAGGAATAGTCATTTTCTTAAGCACATTTAAAGCTGAAGCCTGTCAGGTACTTGTATTTATGTTAGTGTTGATACTGAAGAGGCAGTACCTAATTTTCCCTTTGCTTTTGCTTCTCAGTTCTGATTTGTTCATTATTTTCCTATGATTTGGAAGTGTGGGTTGAGGATTCACCTATTGGCGCCTTTCGTAACCTCCATCTTTGTGTTTCCTTCCTGGAGGATCTCTCCTTGCCTTTGAATATCCTTGTGATTTAACCTAATTTGTTATTTCTAATCTGATGGATCCAACATGCTGTTTCCACCACGCATGCTGCATCAATTTGGCATCAAATCAGCTTGTCCGTTGATATTTATAGGTTGTTAATAGGGATGGAATGAGAAAATGGGCCCAAATAGCCAAGCCTTACTTGATCGTTGATGTCTTGCATGAACTACAAGGCATTGCTGCAGATAGACTCATTGCAAGGTTGGGCATGAAGCTAACTTGGAAGAAGGGATTGAATGTGATGAATGTAAGTGAAATCCTGATTGGGAATTTTCCTTCCCTGTTTCTCTATTTTTTCTTTGTTTGTTTATTATTAAATTAAGAACAGGGGAAATAACTGATAGAATTGGATCTGTTTTTCATAGAAATTTGATGAGGGTCATTGAAATAGTGAAATATAGCTGTTGTAATTGATGGATACTTCAGATTCCCGTTTAATTTCTCATGTAGTCTTCAATACGATGATCTAATTTATTGCATGATCAAAAGATTGACAAGATTCAAAAAAGATTTTTTTTTTTTGGGGAAATATGGGTGAGGTATTTAAGCTTCATTTGTCTAAACGGGATTTTTCCTGACAACCAATCCTGAAGGTGGTTAGGTCTCAAATCTCTCAGTCTCTTCAATAAGGCCCTCATGGGTTACTGGATGTGGAGATTAAATGAATGAGTTTCTTTGGAGAAAGGTTTTTTGCTTTAAAGTTTGGCCTCAAACGCAGTGGGTGGACATCCAATGAGCCTAGACAGTCCTTTGGGGTTAGTGTTTGGAAGGCGGTTAGTGCAAGGAAGGATATTTTTTTCGCCCTCATTCACTTCCATGTTGGCGATGGGAACAGCACCTTTTTTGGGTATGATAGTTGGTGCAGCTCATCTCCTCTAAGTTCTCAATTGCTGGTTATTTTGAATTTTGCTTGCAGCAAAGGATGCTTTGTATGAATGTGGACCACTCTGTTGGCAATTGGACAGCTTGGAACATCCCCTTTGCTAGAATTGCCTGTGGCTGGTAGGTTGTATCTTTTGCTGTCTTTTACGGCTGCCTTTATGGAAATGTGCTGAATTGGACCTATCCGGATGTGCTTCTTGGAAGCTCAATAAAAATGCTACTTCTATGAGCAGCTTGACAGCTCCTTTAAGGCCAGACCAGTTTTCCTTGGAAAGCCATGTGGAAAACTCCTGCACCAACAAAAGTTTTTTTCCCTTTTTGGTTTATTAGGCAGCTTTGGGAAGGATTCTCACTCTCATGACCTTTATAGAAAGAGTTTCAGCTTGGTCAATAGATGTCTTCTTTGGAAAGGAATTGCTGAAACTGTCAACCACTTACTGTTGCACTGTCCTGGACTAGAGCTTTTCATAATTTTGCTATTGCTCTTTCAGGACAGTGCTGGGTCACTGCTGAATATGTCGAAGAGAAAATCTGGGCGTTGAAGGGTATTTCTATAAATAGAGGTAGTTAAAAGGCTGTCTTTGATTCCGCTTACTATCTTCTGGACTGCATGGAGAGAGAAATGCTAGAGTTCTTGAAGTAATGTTGAACCGTACCACAATCCTCAAGGATAGTTGGCTTACTACTGCTTAAAAGTTGGTTCAATCGGCAGTATATGCTTGAGACACATTTAATTTTTGATCTCTTGGATACACTGTTGCACTATCAAACCATCTCTTTGTTGTATCTTTCTGTTTTTTTGTTTGCTCATGGGTGGCACTGGTACCCCCTTGGTGCCCTTCTATTTTTCTCTTTGCTGATAAAATTTGATTATTTTTTTCCCTGCTTGAAAATGATTGGATGTGCAACAGATACATACTTGTATTCTCTTTCTTATTGCATTAACATTGGATATTTTACCATCACAGATGAATGGAAGAACTTTCTTGCTCGAATAGGTCGTGATGAAAATGATCAAGATTCTGATCTTTTTGATAATCCAAATGACATTCTTGAACTCCGGTTTTGGGCTTCTTACCGGGGGCAAACACTAGCCAGAACTGGTAAATATTTTCTTTCTGGTATTTTGTCTCTTGTTGTTTTAGATTTGCTGCCATGTGTGAGTAATATGCAACAGGCATTTGTTTATTCTTTCTTGTTTATCACTGCCAGTTTCTGTTCATCAGTTGGTGATGTGGTCGAGACATCCAAAATGTTGCTAAGACAAATGAATGTGGTTTAGGACATGCCAGCAATGTTGAAATATGTGAAACTTTGAAAAGCAGGTAGAGGCAAGAAAAGATGCAAAACAATCTGTTAAAGCACTTTTAGGCAAGAAAAGATGCAAAATAATCTGTTACTGAAGCTAAACTAATTATATACTAGGCTAGGTACTTAGGAAGTGGAGGACATTAGAATCAACGAACATTAGACAAGATGAAAAATGGCATAGTTTGAAGGACTGGATGGCATCCCAATTATTAGTTTCTAAAGATTCTTAAAAGAATTCCATTCTTTACTTCTAATTTCCATCATTTTCTGAAAATTGAAATTGACGTTGACATTGAAATTTCCATGGAAATTTGTGTACTTTGGAAGCTTCGAGATTGTAGTTGAAATTGAAATTTAAGACCTGATTGCAGTCGAAAATACTCCATGGAGATGTATATTGGAGCTTGCCATTGTCCCAAATCTACATACATACGTCACGATGTGTACGCTTCTGCACAATCTGGGATTCCATTGAGTTTTACAACAGTTGGTCAATCAAAACATCTTGCATCCATAACTCTTGTTTGCTGTGACTGATCCAGGTGCAAATAGGTATTGGACTTGTCTACACCTATGAAATGGATCTTGAGAGCCTTAAATGACTGCATATAATTGCTTCCATTTATTGTCTCCATTGTAATATGTGGCAATGATGAGGTAATCAAATGTGTTGGACTTGTGGACTTCATTCCAGCAAACATAAATAAGACCAACAATGAAGAAGGCAAACAACCTGATTGAATCATGAGCATGACAAGAGAGCACTGCTTGAGCACTCAATTGCTTAAAAACAGCTTCTGAAGGTACCAAAAACTCTTTAAAAGAGTGCGCTTGATTGACTGTGAGTGAGCAACAAAAAGGATGGATCTCTGGACTAAAACCCATGGTGACCAGCTTTATATCATGGTTTTCAGGAGGATTCGAACCATGAGAAATCAAATTGAAGAAGAACTGGATTTTATTGAGACTCATGCGTCTGTGTGTGGTATCAGATCCATCAGCCTTGAACCTGCACATGAAGGCATGTGGAAGGACTTCCGTTGATTGGCTTCAAGGATCTACAAATTGATTTTTTCTGTGGGGCTTGATTAATGGAGTTGTTTCAGCCCATTGGTGGTGTGGACAGCCCTCCTACGGTGATAGACAGGCAGGTGGTTGAGTGATTTAGGGTTCAGTTTGGCAGTATTGACGGCATGTTAAGGATTTTGGCTTTGGGATCATGGTCTGATACCGTACTAACTGAGTTCAGTAAAACTATACAAGCTAACACTGTGATTGGTTTCAGTCTTTTTCTATAATATATATCTTGTGCATCATAATAGCCATTACACCCGTGCTAACCCACACTAACATATAGTAATAACACAAAATGACCAGCAAATATTAAACTTCATGGTCAAGAAATTCTTAGCTCTATTAGATTCTGATACCTGGGATCTATTATGCAATCTGATGGAGAAATTGAAAATTAAATTAATGGAGTTGAAAGTAAATTCGGTAAAGTGGAAAGTTCTATAGGATGACTATAAGTCCAGTAATGTTTTATTGATAATAATAGATTAGACCAGGGTATGGTCAGTGGTGCTTAAGTTTGGTTGGGCACTTGGAACATAGACCGAATGACACGCTGGTGGGAGGGGTGTCATGGTAGGAGTTATTTTTTGGCGGTGGGGTATGGGTTGGTTTCCTAATGATTAGTGGGATAAAAAAAATCTTTCGTATCAATTTTATCAATTATTTAATTATTATCAGTTCCAGTTTAAGAATTTTTATTACTGTTGGTTTAGTCCTAGAATAACTTGGACTGGGATATTGGGCCTCTGACCGCATAAGCTTCAGAATTTGTTGCCCTAGATGCCTAAGAGAATTCATGTAGCTGACTTGAAGGACCTAATGCTTGGTTGTTATTCTTATAGCCTTTTTTTTTTTGTGAATTTTTTTTTAATGGTTCTAGGTGCATTGTGTTTGTGTTTATTGTTCTTAATGTCAGATTTCTGAAAATTTTTTATTCAGCGTCTTTGCAGAAAATTATTCATGTTGCCTTTGTCTCTGTCTTATCTTGCTTATATCTATATTTATGATTTTCTGCTTTACCATTTATTGTTTGCAATTGGGGTTATTGCAGTTCGCGGAATGATGTACTACAGGAAAGCTCTTATGCTTCAAACCTATTTGGAACGGGTTGCTGCAGGAGGTTCTCTTGTTTACTTATTTTACCATTGCTATTTTAGCTTGTACTATCAGTTTTCTTATCATATATTTGTTCTGGCAGATATAGATGCTGCAAGTTCTAGTAATGAGGTTACAGATACTCAAGGGTTTGAGTTGTCTCCTGAAGCCCGAGCTCAGGCAGATCTTAAGTTTACATATGTTCTTACATGTCAAATATATGGAAAACAGAAAGAAGAGCAAAAGCCTGAGGCTGCGGATATTGCTATACTAATGCAACGGTGGGTATTATGTTTCTTGGCTATATTTGTTTTGCGCTAATCACTCCTTTTTAATTGTGGAGTCTTCAGGAATCAGGAGCAGGCTTGGCAAATGCTGGTCGCATTTCTTTATCAATCCTTCGCTATCTAATTATTTGCCATATTTTTTTTTAAAAATTTTTTTGTTTTGATTAGAAATGAGGCTCTTCGAGTTGCTTTCATTGATGTTGTTGAGACACTAAAGGATGGCAAAGTTCACACAGAGTACTACTCAAAGCTGGTCAAGGCTGATATCAATGGGAAAGATAAGGTTCAGACATCTGTATTTTTGTTGTTAATTTGAATTTTTATATTGTTGTTGGTGTTGTTATTTGGATGGGTTGGTGGGAAATCATTTACTTGATTTAGAAATCTGCATAAGAGCTTGGATTATTAAGGCAGTGAGAACAAGGTCTTACGTTTCTTTTTAGCTAAAATTTTGAGTCTTTAGAATTATGGAATTATCTTGAAGTTTTCATGCTGATTGTCAATTTCAATTTCAGTTTTAAAAAATGATGGAAATTAGCAAGGTTGTTAGAATCAGGATTCTAAGTGGGATCGTTGGAGGGATCTGCAGGATCAAATCGTTGAATTGGATCAAGAATCGTAAGATTCTACTTTCAATGTAAAATAAATATTAAAAAATTATATATGTGAAACTTTATGATAAGTCTTAGGACTAAAAACTTTTTAGTAACTTAGTAAGTATAAGAAGTTAAAAATACAACAAAAAGTTCAAACAATGAAAAGAAGAAAAAGAAGAAAAGCAAGAAAAGGAGGAGGAGGAGGAGAAAAACAGTGCTTACTATTGAGTCTTTTCAAGAAGCAATTTTTTTTTTTTTTTTTTAAAGCATACCTCTGCAGCTCTGCTGGGCCAGCTGGCTTGGCTCTTTTCTTGGCTGCTGCTGATCAAACAAGAATTCTGTGTAGAAGAGGACTGATGTGTTCTTGTCGAACACCAAGGAAGGAAGAGGACTGAGGAAGAGGAATGAGTTTTTGTCGAACCCCAGGAACTCTGGTTGTTGAACACCAAATAACTGTTGATCAGACAACAAAACTGCTAGTTGCTGCTGATCAAACACCAGTCACCAGATGGAGGGCTCTCTGGTGTCAAAAATGGGAGAAATTCAGGTGCTGTTTGCTGAATTTCAATGAGTAGAGGACTGAGGTGTCGAACTCCAGGAAAGTCAGGTGCAGATTCTGCTGAATCTGTTCACTGATGGGAAGCTGGGAGCCATTTTACCCCAGTTTCAGAAGACTTTGGACCAAACATAAACCTTTTGGGGCCTTTGGGTGAATATAAACATGTATTGGGCCACATTATTGAAGCCCAAAAAGGAAAAAAAATCCCAATCCAGGTAACAGAGTAGGATCTGTACAATTTGACTTACGATTCTACGATTTTACCGATTCTTTTACGATTCTACTTGATTCTGATTTTTGTTGCGACTCGGATCGTTTGGGTCAATCTGGATCATAGAATTGTACGATCATACGATCCAGATTGTGATTTTAATAACCATGGAAATTAGTACTAAAGCATGGTATTCTTTTATTGAACTAAAATATTATAAAATAAATACATCAAGGATAGGTAATATTCAATTAATAAAAATGAAATTCATAAATTTATTAATCTTTATTCATTATGCAAATGCAGATAATTTATGCATAAGAGGTCAAATAAAATGTTGCATATCTAAGAGGTCAAATAAAATGTTGCATATCTAAGTTTATTATGTTGTGTTTAGAAAAAAAAAATATTGCAGTCTGTGTAATGTATGTTATGTATCATGTGTGTTTATCTTTCGATGTGTGGGGGAGTGTTATATATATTGTTGGTCCACAACCTAACGGCTTAAGCTTTTAAGTAAAATGGTAATCTAACAAGTTTCTAATATACTTTCCAAAGGCAGAAAACTATAGCTCACATCCTTGTAATAATCTTTAGTTCAATAGAAAAAAGAAAAAAAAAGAAAGGAGAAATCATCATGGGAATTTAAGATCATGAACAAGACTAAGTTGAGGCACCAAAATCATCTGCTATTGTTGCTTTTCATTTTTCTCCATTTCATATTCTTATCTCTGAAGGTGAGCGGATTTGGTTTTAGTAGTTTGAAAATCAGTTCCTGTTGTCTTTTAACAAACTCATGCTATAATTTCTGGGGTAACGCTCTTAATCTATTTGAGAAATGTTGGCGTATTTTACTTCTTGTGGTTGTTAATGGAGGTGTACTCCTCGTTTATTGCTGCAGTTGTGAATTCTGTGCAAAAATATACAATCTGAAAGTGATGAGTGTGGATTAAGTCAGATAGTTTCATCATAAGCTTGTCATGTTTCTTGAGCTGTCAATATTTATTCACTTTTGATTTCCTTTTTTGCTTATTTTATAATTATGATGAATCTCATCATCTTTATTGAAATTTCTGTTGAAATTTGACATTTTGAATTCTTCAAATTTACTGTTGGAGAAAAATGTGCTTTGTGCTCTCTCTCATGGTGCATTATGGTGGGTTTTGATGATTTGTTTGAAAGTGAGAAGAACGTGTGTAAACTTCCTTATTTGTTTGTTGAGGTTTTTTACACTTTTTTTTTTTAGAAAAAAGAAATTTATTAAGAGAAGAGAATTGCTGAGAGGAACACTTGATAACATCAAGGAGAAGACAAAAGAAGATTTTAAAGGAATAGGAAAATATAGGAAACAGAAAAAAATCCGGGAAGCAAGTTGTCCATAAAAATGATTGCTTTACAAATATGATCATTCCTTTCTAACATCGCCATCTGACAATCAAGCCAACAGCACCATGTGGTCCCTCTGGAATCCCAAAAATGTCAATTCCTCTAAAGCAATCAGCTGAAGAAGTCCAAAGACTCAATCCTATCCCAGATTAATTGTTTAGGCACTCTAATTAAATGTCGCAAACTGTACTCAAATGATACACAAATCCGTAGTCTGCTAGCATTGTCACATGAATAGCCCGCTAAAGCCTCTAAAAGGGGTCAACACAAAGACCTGGAAGAGTTTGAGCGTACTCAGCTTTTCACCAAAATAAGCCCATAGTTTGTTCCAAATGCCTCAAATCATAGGACAACAGAAGAAGGTTAAGTACTCTTATTGCTACCCTAGCACATAAAACACACACCCTTATATGGGCTTTTACTTGGCAGCAAGTTGTTGGTGTTAATTCTATTAGGGACCCGAACCAAATAAAGCTTTATCTTTCGAAGGAACTTGCACCACATTTGGTTTGAGGAATGAAGGTAAAGCAGTTAAAGAGGTGTGGCAGGAAAAGATTCAAGGCAGGATGGAATCCATGTTTGAATGCGATTCCTATGTTTGTTCAGTCACACATATTGATTTCTAGGGTCGCAGTTTTGATTCTTTGAAGCTTTTGATGGCCACTGCTATGCAATGAAAAATATGCCTTTACTTACAAAATTGCCGCCAATGCAGAACACACACTCCCTGGAACGTTAGGCTGAATTTCCCACTAACAATAACTGAGAAGGCAGCGTAAGACAAACAATGTCTAGTCCTACTCCTGCACTAAAATCCCTACTCCCCACCCTCCTTGAATAAACTCCAATGATACTGATCATAAGCTTTCTCATATTTGAATTGAAAGACCAGCCCTTTCATTTTTCACCTATTAGCATCGTCAACAGTGTCATTAGCCATAATAGCCTCGAGAAGCTGCCTGCCACCGACAATGGCACTTAGCCCCCATTTGGGAGCACTTTAAAAAAAAAGTGCCTATAGTTCTTATCACTTAAAATAAGCTCTGGGATAAAATAGTGATGTTTGGTTTGCATTGCAGTAAGCACTTATTGCAAAAGTGGTACTATACAATCACTTTTTTAATTTGTTTTAAAGTGAATTTGGGGAAGCTTTCTCAGGTTCTTTTTGGCCACTTACAAGTGGGTACTGTAGATGGCAGTGGCATGGCTGTAAATTACATTAATTTATGGGCACGATGGTAATTTACTCTCTTCTTTCTTCCTGCCTCTCTTGATCGCTCTTGTCACTTTCCCTCTCTTGCTGTCTCTGTACAGTAATGCTGCTTCTGCCATCACTACACTGGAAGCTCTGCCACGTGGCTTGGACCCTAAAATACATTCAAATGATTCTCTACGAGGTCTGATTTCAAGGGTTGTTACTAGTTGGCCGGCCATAGACGAAAGTTTAAGTTTCTTTTTCTTTGTTTGGGAAAGGGTTTCATTTGCAGAGAGGGGAGAGGGAGGGGGTTTCTTTTGATTTTTGTATTGGAGATTTTATTTTTTTGTAGGGGAGGGGAGGGGAAGGGAAGAGGGGTTCTCTTTGGTTTTCAGATTTGCTGAAGGGGGAAGGGACTTACCATGGAAGGACATCCGAGAATGCCCCAGCTTTTTCCAGGCATGGATTTTTAATTATTAAAAAATATATAGAACTAATAATATTATAAATCTAAAACTAATGAATAATGATAATACATTATTGTTAATCAGAAAATAGAACTGATGAATTATATTAATTAGAAAAATATTAATTAAAAGTATTAATTTAATCAATGTTTTAAAAGGCAAAGGCACAAGGCAAAGCATTTTAACCCATAAGAGGCGAGGCATAAGCCTAAGGCATTCTGGCGTAAGCCTTTTGGGAATTTGTTTTTAAGAAAAAGTTTTCTAAATAAATTATATATATTTTAAAAATACCATCGAGAATAGACAAGACAGATGTGATTGGTAGAAGGAAAGGTGGAAAGCTAAAAGTCGAACCTAGAAACTACCGTATGAGTTGGGGGGTGGTGGTCCCAACTCATACTGCCAAAAACCGACGCTGGCTTCATATTGGTAGTTGGTTATGGACTTGAAAATTTTGCGATTTTTTTTGTGGGTGCCTCCTTTTTCGGAAGCCCCTTACTCTATTCTTGTAAGGAAAAATTAAGAAAATCATAAATCTAATGTAAAAAAAAATAAAAATTATATATACTTCGCAAACTACTTGTTGGCCATTTAAAAATTGCTAACTTGAATACATGACATAAATCATAACAAAAATAGCTATATTATAACAAAGTTCAAACTATTTTCATGATCTAAGATACAACTCTCAGTTATTTTGGAAAGGTTGAGGTTCAAAGAGTTTTAGAAACCAACTCATATTATGACATTCCTTTTATAATGACATGTAGTTAAAATTTTTTACAATTCCAACTTGAGAATCACACACCCAAAATGTGTAAGCCTTAATTAAAAAGGCGCAAAAGACATGCCTTTTATAGAAATGCGTAAGCCGCAGCATGTAATGCGTTAGCTCTTTTGGAATTTGGTGTTTTAGATTGAGCCTCACGGTGTTTTAGGCACGCCTTGCCTTGGGGCTAGCCTCAATTGAGCCTTTTAAAACACTGAATTTAATTAATAAGATTACCATTAACATGAATTAAGATTTGTATATTAGAAATACTAATTAAAAATTTAAATTTAATTAATATGATTATCACTTACAGAAATTAAAAATTATACATTATTTATTATTTATTATATACATGCATTATGCTAAGAATCTGTAATAATATTATTTATGCAATAATAATATTCATATAGAACATAAAATAAAAGTAGGTATCCTAGCACTAATTATTTTATTAACATTTATAATCAACACTTATTTTAGATACAACCAAACAGTAGTTATGATTTTTGGTACTCTTTCAAATTCAGCACTTATTTAGCTCAGTACTTTTTCAGAATAGTACTTCATAAGTGGTTCCAAGCAATTAATTTAGTATTGGAAAAATTGTCGCGCACAAGGTCTTAAATTTCGATTTCGACTCAAATTTCGAAGCTCCAAAAGTACGGAAATTTTGATAGAAATTTTGATTTCGATGCGAAAAAATAATGGAAATAAGTAGTAAGCATGGAATTATTTTATAAAGCTTCGGAAATGATTAATAGATATAATTTAAGTTTTAGGACTAATATATTACAAGTAAATACATCTATGTTGTGTATGGGGCGGAGAAGTTGTAATATAATATGTGCATCAAACATATTTGTAAGATAATATGTCCATTAAACATATTTACTGATCAGTTAATACAAATGAAATTCATAAACCATTTAAGTATTATTTATTATACAAATAATGATAATTTAGACATGAATAGTTAAATAAAATGTTGTTGTAAATTTACTTTTTCATAAATTTCAAAAGCACTTGTAATAATATTTTGTTTCGATAAAAATAAATAAAATAAATTAAGAGAGAAATTTCACTTAACTCCTAAATCTCTCATTTGCATTTCGGGGAAATTTCATTGCTTAGCTCAAATTTTGACAAGTTTCGCTAAAATTCTGAGATTTCGATAAATTTTTGGATGATTCATTGAAATTTCGATGGATATTATACAAGACCGAAATTGAATGCCATTTCGATTTCGAGGGTGATGGAAACCGGAAATTTCGAAGGAAATTTTGATAATTTTGTTGAAATTTAAGACCATGTTCACGCAAAATCTCAACCAATCAGCAAGTACTTTAGCCACAATCATATATATGCTGATGTTCTAGCAAATTAGCCTCAAATCTTCAATGTGATTGAATGAACCCCTTTAGGAACTAGGGTGATAAAAATAGAATTCATGTCTGAAAAAAGAAAAAAAGATCTGGAAAACTTCAAAACCAATCATTTTTGCATTGCAACACTCCTTGATAGAGCCATATTAAAACTGTTGTGTCCTTGAGCTTTTTCTCTCTCCCAAACCCAAGAACCACCTTCCCAAATCTCATCATTTTTAAAAGGCCTTTCACCCTCTTGCCACGACACCTTATTCACCTAACAGGACACTAATTGAACAGATCATAGGACTATGTAGAATTTTATCCAATTATCGGTTTCTAATATCCTAGCCATAATCTCCTCCACATTCGCATCGTGGTATATAATAGACTCTCCATCAGTTGTTTCCAACTCTTCAATCACTCTTCCTTTTCTTAACATTTGCAACCTATCAATAAATTTCTTGCTAAAAGAAACTGTTAAAATGTCAACCCAGAATATCTTTGTAAATAAAATACAAATTAGGAAAGTGGGCAATTATGGGGGATTTGATATTATTCAATAGGAAATTAATTCCTTGTTTAGAATAGGTTATTGTATTATATATTGGATTGTACGTAAGAACAAAATTATGAAAGAAATATTTTTTCCCAATCTTTTCTTCTTTCATGGTATTAGAGCTAGGGTTTCTTAAACCCAGCTAAACAATGGCTGACAGCAGAGACTCTACCTCCTCTACAAACATCACCGGCGATTCAGAGGTTACGTCCGGTGGGAGTACGAATGATAACACAGTCTTTCCACTCTCATTGGAAACACTAAATGGAAAAAATTTCCGTGAATGGGCTCAGTCCATGAAACTGGTGATTGAGGGAAAAGGAAAGCTTGGTTACCTTACCGGTGAGCGAAGGAAACCAGATCCTTCCGACGCTGTAGCCTTGCAAAGATGGAGGTCCGAAAATTCCATGGTCACGGCTTGGCTCGTCAATTCAATGCTACCATCAATCGGAAAAATTTATTTGTTTTTGCCGACGGTGAAGGAGGTCTGGGAAGCCGTACGTGAGACATACTCCGATGGCGAAAGTTACTCTCAAATCTTCGACATCAAGACCCGATTGTGGCAGATGAGGCAAGGCGAGAGAGTGGTTATCGAGTATTTCATGGAGATGAGTCATCTCTGGCAGGAGCTCGATCTGAGCATCGACGAAGAGTGGGAGTGCTCCGACGATAGCACGCAATACTGAAGGAGGCTCGAAAACGAGAGGGTCTTCGAGTTTCTTGCCGGCCTGAATCGAGAGCTTGACGATGTAAGGGGACAGATCCTTGGCCGGCGACCTCTCCCTTCAACCCAAGAAGTATTCGCAGAGGTCAGGAGGGAGGAGAACGGGTAATGTTGTGGCCCCAAAATGAATCCGCTGGGCTGGACCCGACTGTAATTGGATCCGCCCAAAAATTAGATGGGCTGCACGCTAGGCCGGATGCCTTAGCTCTTGCATTAAAAGGCCCAGGAGGACCTAATCAACGACCACAAAGAGGAAAAATATGGTGTGAACATTGTCGAAAAACAGGTCATTCAAAAAATACCTACTGGGAGATTCATGGAAAACCGGTAGACTGCAAACCGAGACAATGCCACAAAAATAATGGGTACTAGACCAACACTGGCGGATCAATTGAAAGATCACAAGGAGAGAATAATGATACCCCATCTGGCAGTGTCATCAGTCCTGAACAGTTGGATCCATTATATAAGATGTTTTCATCAATGCAAACATCGGGTCAGTCCTCCTCTGGTTCTCTGGCTCATCGAGGTAATCATCTGTTAGCTTTAAAAACCACATCTTGTTACAAATGCCCTTGGATAATTGATTCGGGTGCATCCGATCATATGATTGGGTTGTATCAATATTTTTCATCCTACTCCCCATATGCCGGGAATTTGAAGGTAAAAAATTGCAGATGGATCTCTCTCACCAGTTGCTAGAAAAGGAAGTATTCGCATATCTGATTCCTTAACTTTACAATCAGTCTTACATGTCCCCAAGTTATCGTGCAATCTGTTATCTATCAGTCAGTTAACAAAAGACTCGAATTGTTCCGCTAAATTTGTTTCCTCCCATTGTGTTTTTCAGGACCTATCATCGGGGAAGACGATCGGCACTGCTAAAGCGTATGAGGGACTCTACTACTTTGAGGAGGTAAGTTTGAGCGAACTATGTAATACTGCAATTTGTGATTATGCATCTACTTCTAAAAATAGTGAACTTTTGTTATGGGATTCATGGATGGATTATCCCAATTTTCAATATTTAAAACGTTTGTTTCCTTCTCTTTGTTCAAATAAAATGGCTTTTGTGTTTCAATGTGAAGTGTGTGAGCTTGCTAACCATCGTCATACTTCTTTTCCATCATCCATATACAAACCATCTCGCCCATTTGCTATGTTTCACAGTGATGTATGGGGTCCCTCACGTTCCATAAATCGCACCAATAAAAAATGGTTTGTGAGCTTTATCGATGACCATACTCGTCTTTGTTGGGTCTACTTACTGAAAGACATAACTGAAGTCCGCTCCATTTTAATCAATTTTCATACCATGATTCATACACAGTTCCAGACACATATTCAGATCCTACGTACTGATAATGGTACGGAATATTTCAATACCATCCTGGGAACTTATCTTCAAGATCATGGGATTGTTCATCAAAGTTGTTGTGTGGATACCCCTCAACAAAATGGGGTTGCTGAACGAAAAAATGGACATATACTTGAACTAGCCCGGGCTTTAATGTTTACTACCCACATGAAACATTATTTTTGGGGTGATGCCATCTTAACAGCCACACATCTCATTAATCGAATGCCAAGTGGAGCACTCTCATTTGTCACTCCTCTTCAGAAATTTGAGGAACACTTTCCTACCTCTCGACTCCCTTCCAGTCTCCCACTGAAAATTTTTGGCTGTACTGCTTTTGTTCATGTGTATGCACACCATCGCGATAAATTGGATCCTCGTGCTATTAAATGCGTTTTCATTGGTTATTCACCTACCCAAAAAGGCTACAAATGCTATGACCCGGTCTCAAAACGACTGTTCGTTAGTCTTGATGTCACTTTTTTTGAAACCACTCCTTATTTCTTAAAGCCCTCTCTTTAGGGCGAGAAATGGTGGAGTGAAGATCGGTTCTTTGATCCTTTTACTATTGAATCTGCGGTTACTCCAATTACTTCATTCCTTGACCCATCTATTGAGTCTATTGAGTCTTCCATTACAATACTTCCCGATTTGCCTAACACAACTGAACACTTACCCTCAGGGGGTGATGTAGGAGAACAAAACAACGCAGACATACTGGTTTACTCAAGAAAGCCGAAAACAAAGGAGAGGGAGAATCTCATACCTGAGGCACCAAGAGCGTTGGACCCGGTGATGGCTCCAAATAATCATGATCTGGTAATTGAGTCTTCCTCTGATAATTCTGCACCTGATGATATCAATCTAGCTATTGCAATCAGAAAACAAATCAGGTCATGTACTCAATATCCTTGGTCTAAATACATGTCTTATAAAAGCTTGTCTACAGGATATCGTGCATTTGTCTCTAATCTGGACAGGATGAAAGTACCAAAAAACATTCGGGAAGCTTTAGAAATACCAGAATGGAGAGAGGCAGTCTTGGAAAAAATGCGAGCCCTAGAAAAAAATGGAACTGGGAAGTTGACAGATCTACCGAAAGGGAAGAAGCCAGTAGGTGGTAAATGGGTTTTCACAGTGAAATGTAAATCTGATGGAACAATTGAAAGATATAAAGCCAGACTTGTTGCAAAAGGCTTTACATAGACCTACGATATTGACTATATTGAGACATTTGCACTAGTGGCAAACTTAAATACAGTTCGGGTTCTCTTGTGCCTGGCAGCCAATTTAGATTGGCCACTACAACAACTTGATATTAAAAATGCTTTCTTAAGTGGAGAATTAGAAGAGGAAGTTTATATGACTATACCACCAAGATTCAGTAGAACAGGTGAAGAAAACAGAGTGTGTAAACTAAAGAAATCGTTATATGGCCTCAAACAATCTCCGAGAGCATGGTTCGACAGCTTCGCAAAGGTACTAAAGAATCAAGGGTATCGACAAGGGCAATCAGACCATACACTATTCTTCCAACAGTCTGAAGGAGGTAAGAAAAAAATTCTAATAGTGTATGTTGATTATATAATCTTTACTGGTGATGATATTGTAGAAATGGAAAGATTGAAGAAGGTTCTGGGACAGATGCAGTATTTCTTGGGCATGGAAGTGGCAAGAACAAAAAAGGGGATTAGTGTTTCTCAGTAAAAGTATGTTACTGACCTCCTAGTTGAAACTGGCATGCTAGGGTGCAAACCCAGCGAAACCCCGATAGAAACAGTAAAGAGGGTTGAAGATTGTGGAAAACCAGTAGAAAAGGAGAGGTATCAGAGATTGGTTGGCAAACTGATCTACCTATCACATACTAGACCAGATATTGCATTTGTAGTTCGTGTAGTAAGTCAACACATGCATTCACCAAAGGAAGTTCACTTCGATGCCGTATACAAGATCCTTAGATATCTCATGGGATCCCCAGGAAGAGGGCTCTTCTTTAAGAAATGTGAAAGCAAGGAAATAGAGATCTTTACAGATGCAGATTGGGCAGGTTCAGTGGAAGATAGAAGGTCCACCACAGGATATTGTAGATTCGTCTGGGGAAATATCGTGACTTGGAGAAGCAAAAAACAGAATGTGGTGGCTCATAGTAGTGCTGAAGCTGAATTCAGGGCAGTCGCTCAAGGGATTTGTGAAGGATTGTGGTTACAAAAACTATTGGAGGAATTACGGGTACCGGTGAACCTTCCTATCAAACTCTATAGTGACAATAAGGCAGCTATTAGCATCTCTCTTAATCCAGTCCAACATGATAGGGCTAAACATGCGGAGGTAGATGGACACTTCATCAAAGAAAAAATTGAAGAAGGAATTATATGTATGACTTATGTACCAACCAAGGAAGAAACTGTAGATATCCTCACTAAAGGCTTGGGACGACAGAGTTTTGATGATCTTATTAGCAAGTTGGAGATGATTAATATTTATGATCCAACTTGAGGGGGAGTGTTAAAATGTCAACCCAGAATATCTTTGTAAATAAAATACTAATTAGGAAAGTGGGTAATTATGGGGGATTTGATATTATTCAATAGAAAATTGTTTCCTTGTTTAGAATAGGTTATTGTATTATATATTGGATTGTACGTAAGAACAAAATTATGAAAGAAATATTTTTTCCGAATCTTTTCTTCTTTCACAAACCCCTCTGCCCATTTGAACCGAACTTTCTGCCTCTGGAATATGTACTTTAAAAGCTGCTCCTCAGCTTATTTTTAATATCTAAGAGTGACTCTTCTACCAGTGACAGATAATATATATATGTATGTATGTATGTATGTATGTATGTATGTATTTATATATTTTTTGTTTTAGTTAAGTAAAAGTAGGGCTGCAAACGTGCCGAGCCGAGCGAAGCTTTGCCTTACTCAAGCTTCTTTATTAAATTTTTAACCAAGATCGAGCTTGAGCCGAGCTTAGACCAATCTTTATTATGCTTGCTCAAGCCTATTTATTATGCAAATGAATGACCCAACAAGCCCTTACCAAGCCGAGCTAGTGTGGAATGTGAAATTGATACAGTTCTTATTAACTTGCTAATCAGTGTTTGAAGAATTCATTAAGTCAAAATGGTGAATCTGCATGGTTTTGTGATTGTGGATGATCAAATTTATTAAGACACAAACCGGTGGCTATGAACGAGGCTGATTGGTTTTCTTCTGTTTTTCTTTTTTAAAAAATTGGTTATATTGGTATGAAATAGGGGATTTACAGTGTGTCTATGTCATCCTATGAAATACAAGCAATTTTAAGTTGAAAATTTTAGATTTGCAATAATTAGCTAAGCTGTCAGCTACTCTGCTTTTGTTTCTATGAGCATGGTGAAGATTCATTGATTGGAAGATTACTAGTGATAATTAATGTGTTTGACACTGTTTCTTTGCAAAAACTGTTGTTAATAAGTAGATTAAGTTGTTTATTTATTGAAATTAGGCAGTTAACAGTGCTAGCATTGAGAAGAATATGGTCATCCTTTTGTTGCTTCATAAATGGCTAAATTGTGGATGTGTTTTATTTGATTACATTTCTTCCACTCAGTTGCTTGTGGTTTACAAGACAGATTTTCCTCTGAGCTTTATGTTTTGTAGGCCGTTTTTGTTTGAGGAATTTGAAATAGTTTTTCCCCAATTGGTTCTTTGAAAGTATAGTCAACATAGGGCATTTGGAATTCCGCTGTTGCTCATTCTCCTTTTCACTATGTTAGTGAGAATTGAATTTCTGCTCTCTCCTCTGAGCTTTATATTCTGATCAATATTGCTAAAGTGCACATATTTTATGAGTTAAGGTCAGGGAAATGTATTTCAAAATTGTTTTTTAAAGATATTTTCTTCTTCTATGCTCTGTAGTTTGTCCCTTCAGTAGATATCGTCAGACAATCTCCATATTCCAACTGGCTACCAAATCTCTCACACTGCTGATAGTGTAGTATAACACTGCTATATTTGTTCTCTTCTGCAGGAAATCTACTCCATAAAATTGCCTGGGGATCCAAAACTAGGTGAAGGAAAACCTGAAAATCAGAACCATGCAATTGTATTCACTCGTGGAAATGCACTTCAGACAATTGACATGAATCAGGTAACAAATTTTTTCTTAATCTCGCCATGGATTCTCATGGACTTAAAATTTTCGATGCATCCTGTATCTGTTCAGCTGCATTTGGAAAGTGTTGTTCATGATGGGATGTTTTAAGAGGTTTGTTTATTAGAACTAAAATGAAAACTGTGTATGTGATTTATCTGGTTTCAATTTTGCTGTCTTATTGAAATTCAGGAAGTCATTGCAAAAATCCCTCTTGCTTTTTGGCCCATTTCATTTTGGGCCTCTAATTTTGAACCCATGCCCATTCTAGGATTACTACAGTGCGACCATTTTTAGAAACTTAAAACTATAAAAAATCCTTCTGAAATTGGTTTAATCATAAATGGTAATTTGGGACTGAAAATAAAATTAAATGGGCAGAACAGTTTCCTCTTTAAAAAATCTCTTAGGGGCTGTTTGTTTGCACTGAATAACTTCTTAATATGTCGGTAGCTTATTGTATCAGAATTAGATGAACTGGATGCTGTTTGGGAATTTCACTGAATAACCTCGTAATGGCTCTTAGTTGGTCAGCAATAGTATCTTTATGAATCATTCACAGCCTTATTTCCTTCTTCCTCTCTGCCATGTCATTTCTCTCTCTATCTCTCTCTCCCCCCCTCCCACCCTCCCTGTCCCCTTGTATCTTCCATAGCTACCTTCCGAAAGTAATAGATGAGAAAATGATCTGGTAGAGATGGTGAGAAACAAATGTTGCCAGGTGCATGCATTTAGATGCAGCCGTATGTCTCTCATCTCTTCATGCTATGTGATATG
Source organism: Malania oleifera (assembly GCF_029873635.1). Taxonomy (NCBI): domain Eukaryota; kingdom Viridiplantae; phylum Streptophyta; class Magnoliopsida; order Santalales; family Ximeniaceae; genus Malania; species Malania oleifera. The sequence continues at coordinate 147,793,826 of NC_080418.1, forward strand.
ATCCTCATCTCCCATGGAGATGACTAGGTTCACCAGATTGGGGTTGGGGTTTTCACTCACCGCAAGCTAGATTTGGATAGTTTTTTTTTTAGTAGGTGATTAAAGAGAGGGAGTGGGAGGCATGGATGCCATCTTATCTACGTAGTTTTTATTTTGTAATTTTTTTCTCTGATTTGCAATTTTCTGGCAATTTATCCTTTGTGATTTTATTTTGTTTTTCTAGTTAATTTTACATGTTTGTATTGTTGAACAATTTATGAACAGTTTACATTTTTTGGTTTTCTCCATAGTTATTTGTGAACAAGTTCTAGTTCTTTTTCTTCAATTTCGATTTCTCTGTTAAGATTTCTTTCTATAATTTGTGAGACACTTCTCTTTTTTGTGTGGTTTAGATTTTCTTTTTTTCCAAATTTTCTGTAATATGAAATGCGTTTTTTTGATATTTTTTTTCTTATTTATATATATTTTAAGTTCTCATCAAAATGTTCGAGGGATTAGATGGTGAAAAGCATACACATTCAAATCTTTACCAGATGACCTATACAGTCCACCTATGTTTCTAATTTTGATTCATAGATTCATAATTGGATTCAACATTCTGAACTTAATGCTTTATTTTATCAAAAGTTTCCTTAATTTTGGGTTGACTGACAAATGTATAGCCTGGGATTGTTGCACACTTGTGATGTGGAAGTGCAACTACTGCTCTTGGTGAGTGTATGCTGCTTTATGAAGTGCTGCATGCACTTCTCCTTTTACCATCAATTTCTGTCATTTCCTGTGCGAACATGGGATATAGCTGGACTTTTGGCTCATTAGCTTGTGCACAAGGGCAAAAGCTTGAATTTTGAGCCTTACATCTGTAAGTAGGTGCCTAGGTTGCGTGTTTGATTCATACTGAGCCACTCACCGTTGAGGGGATAGTGTGAAGACATTTAGAAGACTTAAGGATTCCTTGTTGGAATGATTCTCTGAAAAATATAAAGTGTACCTTCTGTAAGGATTTAGAGCTTTTTTAATTCATGTGGTGGTATATGACTTGGGTGTTGGGTTTTAGTTTTAATTGCTAAATGGATAACAGCATGCATGGTGATTTATTTTGGTGCTTCTTTGATGATTTGAAATGGATAGTGTGCTTAATTGGGATAGCTGTTTGATAAATTATATGATTAAGAAGATGCTTTGGAATGCCATTAATATGTTAATTCAGGTTAGAGTGATTGAATGGCAGTTTGGTTTGGCGATTTCCTTAATTGTTATGGACTACTTCAGTTTTGAATGTCTGGAACATGGGGTAAGTAGAAATTTAAGTATGTTATCTCTAGAGAACCAATAATCAATCCATCTCAGCAAGCTCTAGTGTTGGCTTCTTTTTTATTTAAGTTTTTTTGGAACTATTTTGGGTTTGATTCCAATTAAAAAGGGGTAAGTGGGTTATCCTAAGTGCAAACCCATGGCTAATGTATTATTTATTTGTTGTGCTTTGTCACTTGTTAGATGATTATACTCTGCTTATGTGGCATTTCCCAAACTCACAGCCAGTCCTAAGCCCGAATAGTGGAGCAGGGTTGTGTTTGGTAGCTGATAGCCAATGTAAAAACTTGTTAGATCCTTGTGGTGTGAATCCTTACCAAATGTTCATTTGGGCCGCCATGTTCACTAGGCCGCCCCCTTCAAGTGATGTGTTGCACTTATAACACCCAAGTGTAGAGAAAAAAAATTAGACAAGGTTGGGCTAGGATGAGTTTTTCTAGATGGGGGACGATTATGAAATTAGTACAGGAAACTAGGGAATGTTTGCATCTTGGAACATATGGACAGTTATGAGAAAAAAAACATTGAAGTTAGTTGATACAATGATAAGAAGAAAAATTAGTGTAATGTGCCTCCAAGAGACTAAGTGGGTAGGGGAGACAGCTAGAGAAATCGGAAAATCAGGTTTTAAACTTTGGTACACTGGAAAAGAAAAAACATAAAAATGGGGTGGGAATCATTGTGGACAAGGACCTTAAAGATGATGTGGTTGATGTTAAAGAATCTGGGATATGATCATCAAAATCAACATAACTATAGACCAAGAGTTAGTAAATGTCATTAGTGCATATGCTTCCTAGTCAGGCTTAATAAAAACTAAGAGCTTGAAAGAACATTTATAAGAGCTAATTTGAATGGCCACATAGGAAAGGACAGTAAAGGGTATGAGAGGATACATGGAGGCCTTGGGTGTGGAGATTAAATGAGTTTGATAGTATGATTTTTGATTTTGCCATGTCATATGATATTGTTATAATGAATACTTGCTTAAGAAAAGAGAAAAACATATAGGGCCCACTTAGTTGTGGAAAATATTTTTCCGTTTTTCAATTTTTAGTTTTCCAAAGAATTATATAAAATTTAATATATTTTTAAAATTTTCAAGATTTGTATTAAAAATGTAAAAAAATAAAGAGTTTGTTTAAATATGCAAAATAATATTTTATTTTTTATTTCTAGATTTCAAAATAATCACAAAGAGGACAAAGTGTTTACCAATTTTCACCAAAATTTATATAATGTAATATTTCAACTCGTGGGCTTGAGGTTTAAATTTGGATTTATGTGGATTTAGAAAAAAATATATACCCAATCATAAAAATTAAAGTCCCATAGACTAATTCTATGCATCCCTACGCAAAGTATGGGTTAGAAATCTAGGAAAATAAATAAAGGATTGTTAATGGTGTTAAAATGTCAATCCCGAATATCTTTGTAAATAAAATACAAATTAGGAAAGTGGGTAATTATAGGGGATTTGATATTATTCAATAGGAAATTGTTTCCTTGTTTAGAATAGGTAATTGTATTATATATTGGTTTGTACGTAAGAACAAAAATATAGAAGAAATATTTGTTTCCAATCATTTCTTCTTTCATGGTATCAGAGCTAGGGTTTCTTAAACCCAGCTAAACAATGGCTGACCGCAGAGACTCTACCTCCTCTGCAAATATCACCGGCGATTCAGAGGTCACGTCCGGTGGCAGTACGAATGATAACACAGTCTTTCCACTCTCATTGGAAAAGCTAAACAGAAAAAATTTCCGTGAATGGGCTCAGTCCATGAAACTGGTGATTGAGGGAAAAGGAAAGCTTGGTTACCTTACCGGCGAGCGAAGGAAACCAGATCCTTCCGACGCTGTAGCCTTGCAAAGATGGAGGTCCGAAAATTCCATGGTCACGGCTTGGCTTGTCAATTCGATGCAACCATCAATCGGAAAATTTTTTTTTTTTTTTTGCCGACGGCGAAGGTGGTCTGGGAAGCCGTACGAGAGACGTACTCCGATGGCGAAAGTTACTCCCAAATCTTCGACATCAAGACCCGATTGTGGCAGATGAGGCAAGGCGAGAGAGGGGTTACCGAGTATTTCATGGAGATGAGTCATCTCTGGCTTTACCTCGATCTGAGCATCAACGAAGAGTGGGAGTGCTCCGGCGATAGCACGGGATACCGCAGGAGGCTCGAAAACGAGTGGGTCTTCGAGTTTCTTGCCGACCTGAATCAAGAGCTCGACGACGTGAGGGGACGGATCCTTGGCCGGCCGGCGATCTCTCCCTTCAACCTGAGAAGTCTTCGCAGAGGTCCGGAGGGAGGAGAACAGGAGACGGGTGATGTTGCGGCCCCAAAATGAATCCGTTGGGCTAGACTCGACTGTACAAGGATCCGCCCAAAAATTAGATGGGCTACACGCTGGGCCGAATGCCTTAACTCTTACATTAAAAGGCCCAGGAGGACCTAGTCAACGACCACAAGAGGAAAAATATGATGTGAACATTGTCGAAAAAAAGGTCATTCAAAAAATACTTGTTGGGAGATTCATGGAAAATCGGCAGACTGGAAATCGAGACAATACCACAAAAATCGTGGGTACCAGGCCAGCACTGGCGGATCCACTGAAAGATCCCAAGGAGAGAACAATGATACCCCGTCCGGCAGTGTCTTCAGTCCTGAACAGTTGGATCAGTTATATAAGATGTTTTCATCAATGCAAACATCGGGTCAGTCTTCCTCTGGTTTCCTGGTTCTCTGGCTCATCAAGGTAATCATCAGTCAACTTTAAAAACCACATCTTGTTACAAATGCCCTTGGATCATTGATTCGGGTGCATCTGATCATATGACTGGGTCATATCAATATTTTTCATCCTACTCCCCATATGCTGGGAATTTGAAGGTAAAAATTGCAGATGGATCTCTCTCACCAGTTGCTGGAAAAGGAAGTATTCGCATTTCTGATTCCTTAACTTTACAATCAGTCTTACATGTCCCCAAGTTATCGTGCAATCTGTTATCTATCAGTCAGTTAACAAAAGACTCAAATTGTTCCGCTAAATTTGTTTCCTCCCATTGTGTTTTTCAGGACCTATCATCGGGGAAGACGATCGGCACTGCTAAAGCGTATGAGGGACTCTACTACTTTGAGGAGGCAAGTTTGAGTGAACTATATAATGCTGCAATTTGTGATTCTGCATCTACTTCTAGAAATAGTCAACTTTTGTTCTGGCATTCACGGATGGGTCATCCCAACTTTCAATATTTAAAACGTTTGTTTCCTTCTTGTTGTTCAAATAAAATGGCTTCTGAGTTTCAATGTGAAGTGTGTGAGCTTGCTAAACATCGTCGTACTTCATTTCCATCATCCATATACAAACCATCTTGCCCATTTGCTATGTTTCACAGTGATGTATAGGGTCCCTCACGTTCCCTAAATCGCACCAATACAAAATGGTTTGTGACCTTTATTGATGACCATACTAGTCTTTGTTGGGTCTACTTACTGAAAGACAAAACTGAAGTCCGCTCCATTTTTATCAATTTTCATACCATGATTCATACACAGTTCCAGACTCATATTTAGATTCTACGTACTGATAATGGTACAGAATATTTCAATACCATCCTGGGAACTTTTCTTCAAGATCATGGGATTGTTCATCAAAGTTCTTGTGTGGATACCCGTCAACAAAATGGGGTTGCTGAATGGAAAAATAGACATATACTTGAAGTAGCCCGGGCTTTAATGTTTACTACCCACATGAAACATTATTTTTGTGGCGATGCTATCTTAACAGCCACACATCTCATTAATCGAATGCCAAGTCGAGCACTCTCATTTGTCACTCCTCTTCAGAAATTTCAGGAACACTTTCCTACCTCTCGCCTCCCTTCCAATCTCCCACTGAAAATTTTTGGCTGTACTGTTTTTGTTCATGTCCATGCACACCATCGCGATAAATTGGATCCTCGTGCTATTAAATGTGTCTTCATTGGTTATGCACCCACCCAAAAAGGCTACAAATGCTATGATCCGGTCTCCAAACGACTGTTCATTAGTCTTGATGTCACCTTTTTCGAAAGCACTCCTTATTTCTCAAAGCCCTCTCTTCAGGGGGAGAAATGGAGGAGTGAAGATCGGTTCTTTGATCCTTTTACTATTGAATCTGTGGTTACTCTAGTTACTTCATTCCCTGACCCATCTATTGAGTCTTCCATTACATTACTTCCCGACTTGCCAAAGACAACTGAACACCTAGCCTCGGGGGGAGATGTAGGAGAACAAAACAACGTAGATATACTGATTTACTCAAGAAAGCCGAAAACAAAGGAGAGGGAGAATGTCATACCCGAAGCACCAAGAGTGTTGGAACCGGTGATGGCTCTGAATAATCATGAGCCCTTGACTTATCCTGATCTGGTAATTGGGTCTTTCTCTGATAATTCTGCACCTGGTGATACCAATCTACCTATTGTAATCAGAAAACAAACCAGGTCATGTACTCAATATCCTTGGTCGAAATACATGTCTTATAAAAGCTTGTCTACAGGATATTGTGTGTTTGTCTCTTGTCTTGACAGGATGAAAGTACCAAAAAACATTCAGGAAGCTCTAGAAATACCAGAATGGAGAGAGGCAGTCTTGGAAGAAATGCGAGCCCTAGAAAAAATTGGAACTTGGAAGTTGACAGATCTACCGAAAGGGAAGAAGCCAGTAGGTCGTAAATGGGTTTTCACAGTGAAATGTAAATCTGATGGAACAGTTGAAAGATATAAAGCTAGACTTGTTGCAAAAGGCTTTACACAAATCTACGGCATTGACTATACTGAGACATTTGCACCAGTGGCAAACTTAAATACAGTTCAGGTTCTCTTGTCCCTGGCAGCCAATTTAGATTGACCACTACAACAACTTGATATTACAAATGCTTTCTTAAATGGAGAATTAGAAGAGGCAGTTTACATGACTATACCACCAGGATTCAGTAGAACAGGTGAAGAAAACAGAGTGTGTAAACTAAAGAAATCGTTATATGGCCTCAAACAATCTCCGAGAGCGTGGTTCGACAGATTCGCAAAGGTACTAAAAAATCAAGGGTATCGACAAGGGCAATCAAACCATACACTGTTCTTCCAACAGTCTGAAGGAGGTAAGAAAACAATTCTAATAGTGTATGTTGATGATATAATCCTTACTGGTGATGATACTGTAGAAATGGAAAGATTGAAGAAGGTTCTGGCTACTGAATTTGAAGTTAAAGACTTGGGACAGATGCGGTATTTTTTGGGCATGGAAGTGGAAAGAACAAAAAAGGGGATTAGTGTTTCTCAGCGAAAGTATGTTATTGACCTCCTAGTTGAAACTGGCATGCTAGGGTGCAAACCCAGCGAAACCTGATAGAAATAGTAAAGAGGGTTGAAGATTGTGGAAAACCAGTAGAAAAGGAGAGGTATCAGAGATTGGTTGGCAAACTGATCTACCTATCACATGCTAGACCAGATATTGCATTTGCAGTTAGTGTAGTTAGTCAACACATGCATTCACCAATGGAAGTTCACTTCGATGCTGTATACAAGATCCTTAGATATCTCAAGGGATCCTCGGGAAGAGGACTTTCTTTAAGAAATGTGAAAGCAAGGAAGTAGAGATCTTTATAGATGCAAATTGGGCAGGATCAGTGGAAGATAGAAGGTCCACCATAGGATATTGTACATTCGTTTCGGGAAATCTTGTGACTTGGAGAAGCAGAAAATAGAATGTGGTGGCTCGTAGTAGTGCTGAAGCTGAATTCAGGGTAGTCGCTCAAGTGATTTGTGAAGGATTGTGGTTACGAAAACTATTGGAGGAATTACGGGTACCGGTGAACCTTCCTATCAAACTCTACAGTGACAATAAGGCAGCTATTAGCATCTCTCTTAATCCAGTCCAACATGACAGGACCAAACATGTGGAGGTAGACAGACACTTCATCAAAGAAAAAATTGAAGAAGGAATTATATGTATGATTTATGTACCAACCAAGGAACAAACTGCAGATATCCTCAGTAAAGGCTTGGGTTGACAAATTTTTGATGATCTTATTAGCAAGTTGGAGATGATTAATATTTATGATCCAACTTGAGAGGGAGTGTTAAAATGTCGACCCCGAATATCTTTGTAAATAAAATACAAATTAAGAAAGTGGGTAATTATGGGTGATTTGATATTATTCAATAGGAAATTGTTTCCTTGTTTAGAATAGGTTATTGTATTATATATTGGATTGTACGTAAGAACCTCCTGTTATGCCAGTTGACTGTTACCCGCCCCCATGCACCAGCTGGCTGCTGGCAGTCCCAACCCCACTTGCAACGTAGGCCACGTAGTGCGTTAGTGAGGAAAAGTGAGTTTGTTGCTATTAGGGGCTGTAAAAGGGGTAAAGGTAGGCAAAAATAATTGAAATGCAATAGTAAGGATTTAATAACTCTGAATTTGTCAAAGGAAATTGTCCATGATCGCATAAATTGGCGAAAAAGGATCTATATTGCTAGCTCACCTAGTGGGACTTAAAGCTTGTTTTGTTATTGTAGCATGTTTTGACCCCTTCTCTAGACCATATTATCAAGCTATTGGGCATGTTTTCTGCTCAAACATCCAACCTTTTTCAACCATGCACTCGTGTTAATCCGTTAGTTGTTGTTTGGTGTTCGTAAAGGCTATTTGTGAGTCTCTTGGAAGGTTTGTTATATCAGTTCATTGATAGTTGGCCTCATTCATTGCTATTTGTGAGTCTCTTGGAAGGTTGTTTCAGTTGTTCACCTTGTTTATTGTTGTCCCAATTAGTTTTAATTGTTCTTCTTGTTTGATAGTGGTGTGGTTGCTGGTTTTTGAGTTTTGAGGTGGAGTCTATGAATCCCAAAAACATGTTTCCTTTCATTGCTGCCACAAATAACAACTGAAATGTTGGATGGAAAGAATTATGTTCAGTGGTCTAAGGCTCTTTGAGTTTATTTAGCAGGATTAGGAAAATCTGAATACTTGCTCCAATCTAGTCCTTCTGATGAGAAGAGAAAGAAGTGTGGATTTAGGAAGATGCCTTGATTATTTCCCTATTGTGGAATTTGATGGAGCCATAGATTGCACGGATGTGCATGCATCTTGATTCATGGTATGAGATTTGGGGTTATGCCAAGCTTTTGTACTCTAGTAACATTAAACGTATGTATGATTTATCCTAGGAGTACTTTCAGTTGCAACGAGGAGATGGGAGCATTACTGATTATTTTGGAGAGATGAAATATGTTCATGAGCTTAACATCGTGCAACCTATAATTGCTAATGTTTGTGGGATGCAGAAGCAAAGGGAGCAGATGACAGTTCTTCATATTTTAACAGGTTTGAAACCCGAGTTTGAGGTAGTTTGGTCCCAAATATTTGGTAGTGTAGAGTTGTCGTCATTTGCGATGCTTATTCTCGCATCCTTCGTGCTTCATTCAGCACGCAGTTTGCCGCTTGTGTTTGGTTTGGAGAGGACAGCTTTTGCCTTGCATGGTGATTCTACTTTTCAAACAAACAACCGTAGAAGTTATCAAGGTGGTTCAAGTAGTCATGGTGATAGAGATGGACGAGGTAGGGGTGCTACTCGCAAGTGCGCTTATTGTGGATGAGGTAATCATACTATTGAGTTAGTGTTAGGATCTCCATGGTAAACCTTCACATGTTGCCAATGCAGCCACCACCGACTATACACCTTTGAGGCCAAGTGGGGGGCAACATAGTATATCTATGTCAGAGGAAGAGTATTCCAACTTCCAACTATATCGAGCGTCTAACAAGCTTCTTGTCCATTGCATCTCTTGCCCAAATAGGTAATCCCACAGCATGCCTGCCATCTAGTACTTCTTGTCCTAGTCTTGGGGTTATGGACTCAGCTACCATTGATCATATCATAGGTATGCTTAATTTCTCTGTTGTCCAGTATCCTGAAAACTTACCTTTTGTTACTCTTGTTGATGGTTCCACCACTGTTGTTAAAGGATTTGGGGCTAGAAATCCCACTTCTTCTATTTATGTTCCTTTGGTTTTCTATATACCCAAGTTTCCTTTCAGTCTTATGTCAATCCACAAGATTACCAAATCCACACCTCTCCAAATTCATTGTTGCCTTCGTCATCCTTTGTTGGAAATTTTGAAACAACTAGTTCTTGATTTGAATTATGTGTCTAGTCTTGATTGTGAGTCTTGTCAGTTGGAAAAGCATCATCGTGCCCCTTTTGTTCCCGAGTCAATAAATGGGCTGCGAGCCCCTTCATATTAGTTCATTATTATGTTTGGGGTCCTAGTAGAGTTGTGTGCAAGTTAGGTTTCTGGTACTTTGTAACCTTTGTGGATGATTGTTCTAGGATGACTTTGCTATATTTGACAAAAGACCATTTTGAGTTATTTCGTATCTTTTGTGTCTTTTGTTCTGAAATAAAACTCAATTTGGTAATTGTTTGCTAGTTTGAGTACCTCAAAATGATAATGCTAGAGAGTATTTTAGTATTTAATTGTCTACTTAGATGACTCAAGTTGGTATATTTCATCAATCATCCTATGTCACACTCCTCAACAAGATAGTGTTGTAGAGATGAAAAATAGATGTATTTTTGAAATCACTTGCACCTTACTTTATCATATGCATGTACCTAAAATGTTTTGGAGTGATGTTGTACTGGCCGATTGCTATCTCATCAAAAGGATGTCGTCCTATGTTCTTAGTAACAAAATTCTCTACTTCATTTTTTTTCTTAATTCATCTTTATTTTCTTTACCCCTTGTATATTCGGGTGCATGTCCTTTGTTAATCAACTAACTCATGAGGCAGATAAGTTGGATCCTCGTGCTATAAAATGTGTATTTATGGGCTACTGATATATTCAAAAGGAATATCGTTATAGTCCTACTCTTCATCGTTTCTTTGTTTTCGCAAATGTTACCTTCTTTTAGTCTATCCTATACTACACTTAATCTGTGAGTGCTTTGATCTCAATGGGCCTCTTCCTCTACCTGATCTTCCAGATTCTAGTGTGTTGTCCTTACCAAATCAACCACCTGTGTCTCCATGTAGTTTGAGTCCTTATCATCGTCTCGATTGTCCTAATTTGCAGATGTATTCGTGATGACAACTGCGAGGAAGAGACTCCCCTTAAGCTTCTACTACCACGCCTTTAGTTTCCTTGTTTGATGATCATATTCCCCCCCATGTTGATCCTCTCATTGCTGTGTGGAATGGTAAACGCACATGTACTCAACATCCCATCTCTAACTATGTTTTCTATGAAATCTTATCACCCTCTTATTATTGCTTTGTTACTGCTCTTATCATTTTCTACCCTTCCTAAATCAATTGTGGAAGCCTTAGCCCATTTTGGGTGCAGGAATGTCATGGTTGAATAGATGAATGCTTTACCAGGCAATGATACTTGGTAATTGGTATCTTGTCCTCTTGACAAATCTATGGTTTGTTGTTGTTGGGTATACATAGTGAAAGTCAACCAAGATGGTTTTGTGGCTCGTCTGAAGGCATATCTTGTTGCTAAGGGGTATACTCAGGTGTATGGTTTGGATTATTCCAACACTTTTTCCTTGGTTTCCAAACTTACATCAGTGCATCTGCTCATCTCTGTGGCCACCACTTGTCACTAGTCTTTGCATCAGTTAGATGTGAAGAATGCCTTCTTGTATGGTGATCCTGATGAGGAGGTTTATATGGAGCAACCACTTGGGTTTGTTGCTTATGAGGAGTCGGACTTTTAGCTTAATAAGGCACTATATGGTTTAAAACAGTCTAGCAGAGCATGGTTTGTTGATTTAGTATTGTAGTACTTGAGCTTGGATTCTGATAGTGTGCATTGGATCACACCGTTTTTTATTGCCATACTTCGTTGGGTAGGATCCTTACTGTCTATGTGGATGATATTGTACTTACAGGTGATGATGATCAAGGTATTTAGAGCCTTAAACATTTTTTACAAAAATTTCAAACCAAAGATTTGGGACCGTTGAAGTATTTCTCGGGTATGGAAGTATCCAAATCTTGTATGGGGGAATTGGTTTTTCATTGAGGAAATGTGTTTTTGATTTGTTAGATGAGACTATGTTGTTGGGATCCATACCAGGTGATACACCTATGGATCCTAATAGGAACTTTGTATCGAATATCAGTGATTTGTCACCTAATATTGGACAATATCAAAGACTTGTTGAAAAGTTGAATTATCTCAGTCACTCAGTTGAACATATCTTTTACAGCTGTTGTGAGTCAATTCCTAGATTCTTCGAGGACAAGTCATTGGGATTTAGTAATTTGATTCTTGAGATATCTTAAAGGTGCACCTAGGAGAGGTCTCTTATATGGAGATCAAGGTCACACTTATATTCAAGGATATGCTAATGTAGATTGAGCTGGGTTGCTTTATGAGCGGAGATCCATAACCGGGCACTATTTTTTAATTGGTGGTAATTTGGTTTCTTGGAAGAGTAAGAAACAAACTGTGGTGAGTCACGTGTTGAATCAGTGCATAGGGCCATGGCTCACACTATATGTGAACCTGTTTGGTTGAAGAACAGGTTGGAGGAATTGGGTTTTCCACATTCTCAATCTATGGAGTTGATATGTGATAATCAAGTTGCTCTTCATATTGCCTCCAAACCGGTCTTCCATGAGTGAACGAAATACATTGAAGTTAATTTCCATTTTGTTTAGGAGAAACTTGTGGAGAAGCTCATTACTACCACGTATGTAAAGTCCAATATGCAGCTTGCTGATTTTTTACCAAAACCTTGTGGGGGGCTCATGTTAAATTTATTTGTAACATGCTGGGAGCATATGATATCTATGCTCCAGCTTAATGGGAAGTGTTAATGGTTATTTTTGTCTTTTATTATTGTTAAGTGTGTTAGTGTTATATTAATTAGTAAGAGTTAGTAAGGATATTATGGTTATTAGAATGTATTTGATATGTATTATAAATAGAGAGAGGGATCTATTTTTGAGTTAGATCATTAAATCAAAAATATCAACAAAGTTGTTTTCCAAATTTTCTACATAAATTGAAAAATTTGAAAACAATGTGGCATTTTTGTTATTATTTCAAAAATCAGAAATAAAAAATAAAGTTATTTCCTCCTGCAAATAGTGTCAAACTGCTTATTGTTCATTTATTTCATACAAATGTTAAAATGAAAAGTTAGCTAACATTTTTTTATAATTTTATAGAAAAATAAAATGGAAAATAAACAGTGTTTTCCACAGCTAAACTGGCCCTTGAATAACTTTCAGGGGTGGTAAAGCTATCCTAGGTGAAAGCTTGACTACACATCATAGATTGCTAGTATTAGATATTTGTACGAAAAAATGGAAGAGAAAGAGCAACATAAATCAATGCAAGAAGATTAGGTGGTGGAGTTTGAAGGGAGAGAATATTGTAAAATTTGAAGATAAAATGATCAAAGAGGGTGAGTGGATGATAGGGAACATAGTAAAAATAAATGGTCTGTGGAATAAAATGGCTAACAATATGAAAATGATAGCAAAAGAGATCTTAGGTGAACCAAAAGGAAAATTCTTGGGCAACAAAAAAAGCTGGTGGTTGGATCAAGATGTCCAAGAAGCTGTAAATACAAAAAATAATTTGTTATAAAACATGGCAAAATTGTAGAAATATGGAAAACTTTTAAAAGCATAAAGAAGGCTAAGTAGTGCACTGGTGAGTGGGAGTGAGCTAGCTATTGTTAATGGTACTAGAAGAAGTAGGGTAACTTGGAATGAAATTGTAAGGAAGGATTTAACAGCTCTTAAGTTAGTCGACAAAAATGCCCTTGATTGTGTGAATTGGTGGAAAGGGGTTCGTATAGCTGGACCCACTTAGTGAGATTTAGGGCTTGTTGTTGTTGTGTTGTTATTGATTGGATCCCCGTGCTTTTCACAGTTTAAGCCTCCCACATAGGCTGAGGCATGAAACCACGTTTTAAGAATGAGCAGTTGAACAGGGAATGCATGAAAGGCTGTGCTTTATGTTAGATTTTCATGACTTAGGTGTATTGCTTGTTTTGCGTTGGATAAAGAGTAAACTACATGTTTAGATGAGATTCTATGATTTACTCGATTGAGCAGATTTCCTTACTTTTCTGTAATTGTTTTTTATTTATTTTGCATTGAATTAAGAAATACACATATGCCATAAGTATGTTTTTTAATTTTTGTTCCATTGCTAAGTCTGCTCTTTTTTATGAGGCTATAGTTGCATTGCATGCTGTAAATTAATAAATATAATTCTTGGGACTTAATATCACATTTATTGTTGAATATTGCTGTGTATTGTGCTGCTTGTTGTACTAGACTTTAGGTGGCCATTTTAGCCAAGAGATTCCCACAAGGGATCATTGGCAGGAAATAATGTCTTCATAATATTTGTGAAAACCTTTTTATTTAAGTTCTATACTATACTATCTTTTGTTCTTAGCTTCAAGGAGATTCCAGCATCGCCCGGGGGGTGGGGGGTGGGGGAGGGGGCGGGGGATGCAACTCATATAAGAAAAAATGGATTCTTTCTTAGGCATCCTTCTATTTTCATCAGTTTGTCAATTTTTCTTTTTGGTTGGGTGGGGGATGGACTTGTTTACTACGTGTTATCAGAGTTATTTTTTTTTTTTTTGTAAGAAAGAAATTATGTTGAATCTCTGTCAGTTGTAACTATACTTAGTTGCGTTTGTTCTATCCAATTTAGGATAACTATTTCGAGGAAGCCTTGAAGATGAGAAATCTTCTTGAGGAATTTTCTCGTGATCATGGAATTCGGCCTCCAACCATTCTTGGTGTCAGGGAACATGTATTTACTGGAAGGCATGTTTCCATTTAATCCTTTATGTAGTTCAATACTTCCATGACTGTGAAATATGCTTGTTTAGTTGACCTGTTAATTTATAATGATATGCAGCGTGTCATCTTTAGCATCATTCATGTCTAATCAAGAAACTAGCTTTGTAACTTTGGGCCAGCGTGTTCTTGCAAAGCCTCTGAAGTAAGTTCATGCTAATAGTGTTTATGTTTTAGTTGGCACGTAGAATCTTTTAAATTTAATGTCATTAGAGCTAGATCCTAAGTGGTGTGATATTAAATGACGTTCAGGATCCGCATGCATTATGGCCATCCAGATGTTTTTGACAGAGTTTTTCATATAACCCGGGGTGGTATCAGCAAGGCTTCTCGTATCATCAACATTAGTGAAGATATTTTTGCAGGTATAATTACACGTAAGATAGCGTTATGTTTTTATTACCATCTTGACTTCTGATGGCCCGATGGACTGGTTGAAATTTTTTAAAACTTTAGATGTTTTGAGGAGTTTTCCAAATTCTAGTATTCCTTTTATGCAGAGACTACTTGCTTATGCTTTTAAGGAGTATTACTATCTCTAATTCTTATGTTTCCTTCTTTTTACATGTGAGCGACTACCTATTATTATTATATTTGTTCCTTTGTTACAAATGTGGAATCTGTATGGAATCTTTATGCAAATGTTTTATCAAGTCCTCTTGAGTTTCCCCCTTTTCTATCAAGATTTTTGCGGGGTTTTGCCAATCATAATTGACTTTTGAAATTTTTAGGAGTGTAAGTTACAAGAACGTGGTTCCAAAATAGTCCCTTTCTGTATGTCTGCTTCTAATGTTATTTTAGATGACAAAAGTAGAATGAGATCAGTTTTAAGCAACAGGGATGTTTAAGCTGCTGGGGTGATGATATTTGTAGATGCGGAATGACCTTTTCAGCCTTTAATTTTTTGTTTAGCCAAAAAGTTACAAGCCACAGGGAGACTTAGTTCCTTATTTTGGACTGTCATATTCGTTCCTCATTGAAAATATGATGAGTTTGGAGAATTGTAAATGATTTTCTATCTTAAACCCCAACTTGGAATTGGATGTAAAAATCCAAGTCTCCCACCTTCTCTGTTTATAGCTTTCCAGTTGCATCTTGTGAAGCACTGGATGCTTTCGCTACTATGCTTTATTGCATTTTATCAATTATCATTGGGAGGCGATTGGAGAGGACTTGTATAATGCGAGCAATAATTATGAAACATTTAAGTATATGAAGTATCTCATGTGACAGAGGTTATAGTTGGCCAACTGGTGATGAGCTCTTCCTAACCTTCTTTTGAGCATGGTTCGAACCTCACTATCCTGTTTCCTAATTTTGTAAGAAAACGAGCCTGCCATGTGTTCTTCAAATCATGCTGATGAAAGCAAAGTTGAGATTGTCTTAGGTTACTATGTATTCAAAATGTTGAACACTGGAAATGCAACATGCTCACAGAATAAGTGTAACAGTAATGTTGACATTCAGATGGATGATGGTAACACGTGAAAAACACATCAAAAACATTTGATAATCATCTGAAACTTTGAACCATTTTTAGTACCTTTTATCCCTCTGTCTCGCAAGCTCACTCTCTGCCCCCTCTTTTCTTCTTCTTCCTTTACTGTCTTTATTTATTTATTTTTTTTTTGGAGGGCCGGGCAGTGTTCCTTCTATTTCTCTGGAATGCTTTTAACTAGAAAATTTTTAAAATGGCAAAAGAAATTGGTTTGGGTTTTGCAATTCCTGTTGCCGTATATGTTCAGCTGCTTGTAACCAAAATGAAGAACTGCTTCAAAATTTTTCATACATAACTGACTCTCTGAATTAAACTCAGGATTCAACTCAACATTACGCCAAGGAAATATTACTCATCATGAATACATTCAGGTAAAATCACACCTTTGATTATTGCCTTTGTAAGGGTAGAATTTAACGATAAATTTTTCAGGTTGGCAAAGGACGTGATGTTGGGCTCAATCAAATTGCACTATTTGAGGGGAAAGTCGCTGGCGGTAATGGCGAACAAGTTCTTAGTCGAGATGTTTACAGACTTGGGCAGCTCTTTGATTTCTTCCGGATGCTTTCGTTCTACTTCACTACTGTTGGTTTCTATTTCTGCACCATGGTATGCTACTGCTGAATTGATTGAACATTAGGTTGCTATCATCTTGCTATGTTCTGATCCAGGGTCAAAACCATGGTCTTAAATTTCCATGAAATTGTTGAATTTTCTGGTTTCTGTTACCCTCGAAATCAAAATGGCTGCTGATTTCTGTCTTGCATAATTACTGTCGTAATCTCAAAGAATCATAAAAAAATTATTGAAATCTTGAAATTTTAGCGAAACTTGTCGAAATTTTAACTATACAATGAAATTTCCTCAAAATTCAAATGAGAGATTTAGGAGTGAAGTGAAATTTCTCTCTTAATTTATTATTATTATTTTTATCGAAACAGAAGATTATTACAAGTGCTTTTCAAAGTATATGAAAAATAGACTTACAACAACATTTTATTTAATCATTCATGTCTAAATTATCATTATTTGTATAATAAATAATATTTAATTGATTTATGAATTTCATTTGTATTAATTGAATATCCTTAATCTACATTTTCTTACAAATATGTTTGATACACACTATATTATAACTTTTCCACCTCATACATAATATAGATGAATTTAACTTGTAATATTAGTCCTAATACTTACATTATTATTTATGTTAACCATTTCTAAAGTTTCACAAAGAATTCCATGCTTTACTATTGATTTCCGTTTTTTTTTTAATTCAAATAGAAATTTCCGTACTTTTGGGGCTTCGAAATTTGAGTCGAAATCGAAATTTAAGACCTTGGTCAAAACTAATGAGCTTAAGTTATCATATACAACAATAACAACAAACCAAGATTTGGGTCCCACTAGTTGGGTCAAGTTGTCATATGTGGTTTAAAAATTAATTAGTATTTTAGTTATTTATTTGTCGCCTAGAATATATGTATCATTAGTTATACTTCTTGTGAACGTGATATCCAACTTGATTATCTGGATAATACGTGAGTTCATGCTAGGGCAGGCAAATAGAAAAAATTAAAAGAGAACTTTTGGTCCCAAAAAAAAAACAGTTCTCACAGACTAGGTAGCTATATTATATGTGAAGTTATGATGAGAAAAATACCCAAGAAGCAACCAGATAATAAATACCTTACCCTTACACAACTTACACTGTAAGCTGTTGCCATTCTAGCCCCCTGTTTGCTTCATAGAATGGGATTGAAGTAGGAAAGGAATAGTGGCAGGAATGAAATTTCTATTGGAATTTCATAGAAAATTTCTGTATTTTTGAATCATAACATTTTTTTATGGTTTTGTGAAATATAAAATGGTATATATATATTAATTTTCTGGTTACCCTTTAGAAGTACCATTAATAATATAATTGTTATTGCTGTTGTTTTTATTTTTACTGTTTTCATATATATATATATATATATATATATATATATATATACACACACACACACATATATATATAATTGTAAACAATTATAGTTGCAATATTATTTGTTGCTAGTTACTATAGTTATTTAGTATTTCTCATGTGTGTTATTGTTGTTGTCAGTGACCATGAGATAGTCCGTGAAGTAGTAAGGATAATATGGTCATTGTTATATACTTCACATAATTTTCATATATTATAAATCATGGTCTTTATAGTCTTTTGGTTTTTTCTTTGTTTTTGTCTGGATTTTTCCAGACTTTGTTAAGCACATGTCATATTTATATATATATTATAAAAAAGCATGGTGTTAAATTTCCACAAAATTGTTGAAATTTCCTCTTTCAATCACCCTCAGAATTGAAATGGCAGCTAATTTCTTTCTTACACAAAATTTCAAGAGGTCTAGGGTTCTAGTCTTGTTGCTCGCATTTGTTGTTTAGTTATAAGTTCTAATTTCATATAATGGTTTCATGTATTGTTTGTTTATCTCTCCAAGTTCAATCATAGGTGTGGGGAGTGTGTTAAGGATTGATATGTATTCTTGGCCAACTACCTATTAACTTAAGCATAATGTCTTAATGAAACATTGTATTAACGAATGGTTCCAAGACTTAAACTCTAATTGCCCAAGCCACTGCACGAAGCCTAAAACCCTAAATCTTCTACATGTCTACCAACAGAGGAGGATCATCTGCAGCACCAAAGACTAGAAACAACTCCAAGAGTTGCTGGAAAACACAGCAATCCTTGGAAAATTCTTGAATATCACTATCATTCTGAATCTCAAAAACCGCTTTCTATAACCAATCATGTCTCTGTGTGGGTGTGTTTGTGTGTACATGTGTAATTTTATCACTGGAGGAGGTCCCATGCGCCAGCAGAAGTCAGCAGCTCCAATCCCTTGCGTGATTGCATGAGAGGTTCTTGACAAACTGTTTTTGCTTCGATTTCATTCCAAATGTCCTAAGTACTTCCATACTCCATAATATTTTGTCGGTCATGCCTTTTGTCGAAAGATCCAACCTTTTTTGGTCATTCACTCATGGCACTTTGTTAATGGTTGTTTGTTACCATTAGGGTTGTGTGTTAGTTTCTTGGGGTTGTGACAGTGTTATACTAGTTTATTTATGATTTGTTTGTGGTCGTTTTAGTTTTTCATCTTGTCCATGGTTGTTTAAGTCGTTGACCTTGTTTATTGTTGGTATTGTTTGTGAGTGTTGGCCTGTTGGGATGGATGCCATGAACCCCGAAAATATATTTTTTGTTGTGTGCTTCTAATTTGCTTTCTCTGACAAGGTTGTGTGCGTGCTGGGATGGAGTTCACAAATTCCGAAAGTATGCTTCCCTCATCAGTCACTTGTTCAGCCATTGGAACAGTGTACTATAACCGTCTCAAAGGAGGAGTATTCAAGGTTCCTATATTACCAAGCATCTAAACAATCATCTCATCACATTACATCTTTTGTTTAGAAAGGTAATCCTATAGCATGTATGTCTCATTTGGTTTTTCTCCTACTAGTCCTTGGGTTATTGATTCTACCATTGTTAACCATATGGCATGTGTAACCTACTTCTTTCCTACCCTCTACTCTAGTTTTTTAAAAATGTGCCCTGAGTTACCATGGGTCCACTTCTATTGTTAAGGAGATAGAAATAGTAAATCCTACGCCTTTGGTCTCTCCATTTATTTTGCACATCCTTAAATCCCCCTTCAATCTCATATTTGTTAGTAAGATTATGAAGTCAATAACTTATTCAACCTTCGTTTCTGAATCTATTAATGTTCAGGATCTCAAGATGAGGAAGGTGGTTAGCACAAGATGTGATGCTCGTGGACTTTACTACTTTGAATCACTCTCTCCTTCTATTGCCTGCAGTGTTGTTGCTACAAAACTTCAAATGTAGAATTGCTTCAGTCATCCTTCATTGGACAAGTTAAAACAACTAGTTCCTACTTTGAGTTCTGTCTAACCTTGAGTATGAGTTTGAACCTTCAGGCTCCAATCTTGAACCCTTAACATAAACCTAAAACCCTGTGTGTTTAAACACTAACGCTTAATCCTAAGCCATGAACTCTAAAAACCCTAAAAAACTTAGGGTTTAGGGTTTAGAGTTTTAAGGTTTCTTCAATTGTGAAATCACCATGGTGTTCCCTTTGCTTTCTGAGTCAATAAACAGGCTTTTAACCTTTTTATGCTAGTCCATTCTATTGTTTAGGGTCATAGTTGTGTTATGTCAAAGTTGTGGTTTTGATAATTGTTTAATATCTTTTGTGCCTTATCATCTAAAATAAGAACTCAATTTGATGTACAGGATTCTTTTGTAGAGATAATGCTAACCAGTACTTCAGTACCCCATTTAGTATCTATACAGCGAACTCTGGTATAATCCGTCAGTCATCTTGTGCCCACACTCACAACAAAATGCAGTTCCAGAGTGGACTTGAAGTCATTCGTACCCTGTTGTATCAAATGAATGTCTCCAAGATGTTTGGAGTGATGCCATGCTCACTGCTTGCTGTTTTATCACTTTGAAAATAGAGGAAGAGGCATATCATTGAGGTTAGGTCTTTCAATTCACCAAATACTTTATCAAATCAAGATCCAAAATCAAACCCTAAACCTTAAACCTGCCGCTGTAGAACACCATATGCACCACCGAAGACCAGAAGGCAGTCCAGAAGTTGCCAAAAAAATACAGTCGTCGCCAGAAAAAATTGGAGACTGCTGCTCTTTCAAAAGCTCCAAGAAATACTCCATATTTTGTGAACAATAACCACATAACTCCATACAAAACCCTCCAATATGTAGGTGCATGAAATTTTTGTTGCCGGAGGACCACCCATGTGCTGGCCAATCGCTGGCAGGTCTGTCTCCACGTGCCAGCGCATGAGGCCTTTTCCGGCCAGTTTTTCCTTTGATTTCTTCTAGAATATTTTAAATCCTTTCATAGACCATAATATCAAGTTGTTGGTCATGTTTTTTGTTCAAAGACTCAACCTTTTTCATCATTCACTCATGCCAATTCATTAATTGTTCTTCGGTATTATTAAGGTGATTAGTTGATGCCTTGTGAGAGCGGCTGTGTTTGCAGGCTGTTTTTGGGGGTCTGTGGCAGTGCAATATCTGATTATTGGTGGCTCCTTTGTGGTTGTTTCAGTCAGTCTAAAAGTTCAGTTTTGGAATTCCAAGAGCATTTTGTTTGCTGCTTATTTCTAATTTGCTGCTGTATCAAGGTTGTGTAAGTTTTGGAATAGGGACACCAAATCCTTAAAAGTGTGTTTCGCCCGTTTGTTTCTTGTTCAGGTAAACATCATATTAGAATTGTATAAGAGGAAGAGTATTCAAGGTTCTTATAGTATCTGGCATCCAAGCAAGCATCTCATCACATTGCATCTTTTGCTTAGAGGGGTAATCCTATAGTTTGTATATCATCTGGTGTCTCCCACACTAGTCCTTGAGTTATTGAATCTACTGTCATTGACCATATGACAAGTGTAACCAACTTCTTTTTTGCCCTCCAATGCCCTTTCTCCTTCAAGTTATCCTTGCTGATAGATCTACTACCATAGTTAAGGGGATAGGAACGGTAAATCCTACTCCCTCCATCTCTCTTTCTTCTATTTTGTACATTCCTAATTCCCTTTTCAATCTCATATTAGTTAGCAAGCTTACAGAGTCACTGAATTGTTCTTTAAGTTATTCAAGATCTAAAGACGAGGAATGCAATTGGCACAAGACTTGAGGCTTGTAGACTTTACTACTTTGAGATGCTCTCTCCTCTTATTGCCTACACAACCGTTGCTGCATGAGTTCAAATCCATTTTCGTCTTGGTCATCCATCCTTGGACAAGTAGAAACAGCTAGTTCCTACCTTTTGTTCTATGTCTAATCTTGAGTGTGAATCTTGTCAGTTGGGAATACATCATTCTGTTCCCTTTGCTTCTTGGGTGAACAAACGAGCAGTTAGTCCTTTCATGCTAGCCCATTCCGATGTTTGGGGTCATAGTCATGTCATGTCGAAATTGGGGTTTTGGTACCTTGATACATTTGTCAATGAAGCACCCAATTCACTACCTATATGGCTAGTTCTACTATGATCCATCAACCATCTTGTGCGCATACTCCACAACAAAATGGAGTTATAGAGTGGAAAAATAGACGTATTCCCAAAGTCACTCTCAAATTATGCCCCGAAAGTTTTTTGGAGTAATGTGCCCAGTACTTGCTCTTTTATCAATAAAATGTCGTCCTCTGCCCTTGATGGTAAAATCACATATTCAGTTATCTTCCCTAAGGCTCCTTTGTTCTCCCATCCTCCTCATATATCTGGTTATGTGTCCTTTAGCCGTCAATTAACTCGAAGAAAGAATAAGTTGGATCCTCATGCTATCAAATGTATTTTTCTGGGGTATATACCTATACTCATAAGGGATATCGATGTTATAGCCCTTCTTTACATCGATTTTTTGTCTCTGCTGATGTCACCTTTTTTGATTCTATACCACACTACTCTAATTCCTTGACTTCTGTTCACTTTGATGAGTCCCTTCCTTTTCCTTTCCTTCCAAATCCTAACCTATTATCTATGCCCAAACCTCTTACATTTCACCCAATTTGAGTCTTTTTTGTCTCTTGGATCATCCCAATTTGCAGGTATACACACAGCGACTCAAGGGTGGAGAGCCTCCTCAAAATTCTACTTCTATGCTTATAGTTCCCTCATTAGACGATCCTATTTTCCATGATGTTAATCCTCCTATAGTTGTTCGGAAAGGTAAACACACTTATACAACATCCAATTTCTAATTTTGTTTTCTATGGTTTCTTGTCACCCTTTTCTTAGCATTTTGTTAAGCTCAGTTTTGAAGCCCTATCTCGTTTTGGGTGGAGGATTGCAATGGTTAAAAAATGTGCACGCTTCATGATAATGATACTTGGTATTTGGTTCCACTTCCTCCTGATAAGTCTATTGTTGTACAATGTGAAAGTCAATTCAAATGGTTCTGGGGCTTGTTTGAAGGCCCACCTTGTTTCTAAGGAATATACATAGGTGTATAGTTAGGATTATTTAGAGACATTTTCTCTTGTTTGCCTCAGTATGTTTGTTCATTTCCTTAGTCACTACTTGCCATTGGCCTCTACATTAGTCAGATGCGAAGAATGTTGTATTACATGATGATCTTCAGGAGGAGGTCTATATAGAGCAATCACTTGGGTTCTTTTCTCATGGGGAGTCAAGCTCAATGTATCAATTCAAGAAATCATTATATGGTTTAAAGCAATCTTTCAAAGCATGATTTGGTCGATTCAGTGTTGTAGTACTTAAGTTTGGCCTCCGACGATGTGTAGTAGATGACTCAATATTTATTGTCATACAGTCATACTCCATCCAGAAGGATTTTGCTTATTGTGTATGTGGATGTTATTGTGATTACTAGAGATGATGATCAAGGCATGTAGGATCTAATGTTTTTCCTACAGACTAAATTTGAGACCAAACACTTGGGCCTGTTAAAGTATTTATAGGTTATAAAAGTATTGAGATCTCGTATAGAAATTACCTTGCCTCAATGAAAGTGTGTTCTTGATATTTTAGATAAGACTATGCTGTTGGGATCCAACCCTATTGATACACTCATGGATCCCAACATTAAGTTAGTGCCAGATATGGATGATTTATTGCTTAACCCAGTACCAAACACTTGTTGGAAGGTTGAATTATCTCTTAGTCACTCAACTAAACACATCTTTTGCAAAAGTGTTGGGCCAAGTCACCTCTCGATAGAAGATCCACGACTAGGTCAATCTTTTTTAAAAGGCTCAATCAAGGCTCACCTTGAGGTTTGCCTCTAGGCAACGTATGCCTAAAACTCCTTGAGGCTCAATCTAAGATACCAAATCCCAAAAAGGCTAAAGCATTACACCCTGAGGTTTACGCATTTGCTCGAAAGGCATACCTTCTTTTGCATCTTTTAGTCAAGGTTTCGCATTTTGATGGTGTGATTCTCAAGTTAGATTTGGTTTGAAAAATTTAACTCCATGTTTATATAAAAGGAGTGTCATATTTTGAGTTTATTTCTAAAACTCTTTACGCTCAACCATTCCAAAATAATTGAGAGTTGAATCTTAGATCTTGAAAGTAAGTTGAACTTTGTTAAGCTAGCAATATACGAAGGACCAACATATAGTTTGAAAGTAATATTTTATTTTTGACATTATATTTATGATTTTCTTCTATTTTTGTTTAGTTTTAAAATATATGTAATTTATTTACATAATTTTATCAAAAAAACAAAATTCTTAAAAGGCTTATGCCCCAATGCCTTAATGCTTGTGCCTCACCTTGTAAGGGTTAAAACACCTCGGCTCATACCTTTGCCTTTTAAAACACTGTTGGTGGTAATTTGGTTTCTTAGAAGAGTAAGAAACAAACTACTGTGGCCTGATCCAATGTTGAGTATGGCTTACACTACATATGAACTTGTTTGGTTAAAGAACATGTTAGAAGAACTGGGTTTTCCACATCCTCGGCCTATGGAGCTAATGTGTGATAATTGAGCTATTGTTCATATTGCCTCCAACCCAGTCTTCCACGAGCCGATAAAGCACGTTGAAGTTGATTGTCACTTTGTTCGAGAGAAACTTGTCAAGAAGCTTATCTCAACCACTCATGTGAAGTTTGCTTTGCAACTTGCTGATTTATTCACTAAAGCATTGGGAGGTGCTCATTTGAAATTTATTTGTAAGAAGCTAGCTAGCTTAAGGGGGAGTGTTAATGGTTATTTTAGTTATTTAGCATTATTAGTATGTGCTAGAGTCATGCTAGTGTCAGTTAGT
This sequence comes from Malania oleifera, assembly GCF_029873635.1. Taxonomy (NCBI): domain Eukaryota; kingdom Viridiplantae; phylum Streptophyta; class Magnoliopsida; order Santalales; family Ximeniaceae; genus Malania; species Malania oleifera. The sequence goes on from NC_080418.1 coordinate 147,818,358, forward strand.
AAGGGTATTATGGTCATTGATATGCACTTGACATATATTGTAAATAGAGGAAGAAGCCAATTGTCACGGTTTCACATCAGATGTGTATTAGGGAGATCACTTTGACAAGAGCGTCAGAGATTGGACGAGAGAGCCTATCACGGTCCAACATATGTGTATTAGGGAGATCTTGGGCTTAAAAGGATGGTTTGGACTCCAACTATGTGAGGCACCTTTTATAGGACAAACCCGTGAGACTAGTGGGTCAAAGCGGACAATACTTCACTGGAGTTGGGCCCAAGACCGTTACACCTATCATTGAGGTTAGGTTTCAATTTACAAAATACTTCAACAAGATGAGATTGGGATGTTTGGATCCAAACATGTTGAAACACCCATGGATCATGACAAGTCAGTTCTAGACATGGGGGCATTTTTTTACTAATGTTGGAAGATATCAGAGAGTTGTCGGAAATTTGAAAACCCAATATATCTTCAAGAACTTGTGTTGCAAGTGACTTTCTTAATTCTCCAAGAACAAGGCAATCGGGTGCAGCCATTTGAATCCTAAAATAACTCAAAGGTGCACTTGGGAGAAGTCTCTTGGGTCAAACTTATGTTCAAGATATACACAAGCAAATTGGGCTTCTGAGAAAAGATTCACTACCAAGTATTGTTTTTTTGTTGGTGGCAACTTGTTACCATGGAGATGTAAGAAACAAACTATGCCCCTTAGTCGAGTATTGAATCAAAGTATTGTTTCTTGGCACACACTACATTTGAGCTTTATTTGGATAAAAAACATGTTAGAGGAACTAGGTTTTCCACATTCCTAGCTTATGGAGATTAATATTGCATCCAATCTGTCTTCCATGAGTGGAAAAAATGCATTGAAGTTAATTGGCACTTTGTTCGAGAAAAACTTGTGCAGAAGATTATTAGAACAATTTATGTGAAGTCTGAATTTCAACTTGCTAATTTACTTAAGTCTGGGGGGCTGCCCGAGTTAAATCCATTTGTAACAACTACAAGTATATGATATCTCCAGCTTGGGGAGGAATGTTACTAGTTATTGTTGTTATTTAGTATTACTAGCATGTGTCTTTGTTGTGTTAGTGAGTGTGACTTTGGAAGTGATAATTTTGTCATTGTAATGTATGTGGTTAATTTTATAAATTGAGGGAGAGTCCTATCCTTGTGATGAGTTCACCCAATATTTTAGCATTATTATTGTCTTTGTTTTTGTTGTACTTTTTATATTATTATTATTATTATTATTATTATTATTATTATTGTTATTGTTGCTACTGTTGTTGTTTTTGTTGTTGTTGCTGCTGCTGTTGGTGCTACTACTACTATTATTATTATTATTATTATTATTATTATTATTATTATTATTATTATCAGTGGAGGTAGAAGGGGAGCCTAAATGCAACAGTAAAGTTGTCGTTGTGTGACCTGGAGGCATGGTCTTAAATTCCCACGAAATTGTCGAAATTTCCAATTTCCGTCACCCTCGAAATCTAAATGGCAGTCGATTTCCGTCTTGCATAATTTCCGTCGAAATCTCAACAAATCATCCGAAATTTATTGAAACCTCGAAATTTTAGTGAAATTTGTTGAAATTTTAACTACACAATGAAATTTCGTCGAAATTCAAATGGGAGATTCAAGAGTGAAGTGAAATTTCTCTTTTAATTTATTTTGTTGAAACAAAAGGTTACCACAAGTGCTTTTGAAATTATATGAAAAAAAAAACTTATGGTAATATTTTATTTAACCATTCATGTCTAAATTTTCATTATTTGTATAATAAATAATATTTAAATGAATTATGAATTTCATTTGCATTAACTGAATCTGTTTAATGTACATTATCTTACAAACATGTTTAATACACATACTATTTTACAACTTTTCCACCCTATACAAAATAGAGATGTATTTAAATTGTAATATATTAGTCTTAAAACTTATATTATTATATTTGTTAACCATTTCTAAAGTTTTATAAAGAATTCCATGCTTTACTACTAGTTTCCGTTATTTTTTCAAATCGAAATTGAAATTGAAATTGAAATCGAAATTTCTGTTCTTTTGGAGCTTCGAAATTTGAGTCGAAATTGAAATTTAAGACCTTTCCTGGAGGTCACGGGTTCAAGGTCTCAAATATTTTGTGAATGGCCGAATCAATTGGCCTTGAGTTCTGAATATTATATATAGACTTTACAAGAATGCTATACATGGAAAGTAAATAAGGTCTAGCATGCAATAGCTTGTCGCCTACAATCATGCTTGGCAGCGTGTGAGTAGGATGTGGAATTTCTAAATTGGACAATGCAACAGTAAGAGCTGAAACATAATTTCTAGAACTTGAAAAGGGAAACCCATACCTATCTGGGGGTACAGACACTCGAGAAGAGCAACGTACCAAAGGCTCTAGTGCTACAACTAACTGAATCTGGAGCGTGGTAGGATCAGATATCAGAGGAGCTACCAGATATCCGAGAACTACTCCTCAAAGGAGGGGAAAATCACTGTAGAAGAGGAGGGTATAGAGGACATTGGAAAGAAATGATGTTTTTCAAAGAAAATAACATTCCTAGAAATGCGTGTACATTGTAATGTAGGATCATAGCAAACAAATCCCTTTTGACACACGTTATATCCCAAGAATGCACATCGAACACATTGAACAGATAATTTATGTCGCTCATGAGGAGGTAAATGAGCAAAACATACACAACCAAAGGTACGAAGGCTATCATAACTAGGTTGCTTAGCAAATAAGTGGAAATAAGGAGACTCCATGAGTAGGACTTGAGAAGGTAAATGATTAATCAAGTAACAGTTTTCAAAGCCTCAACCCAGAACATGGATGGAACAGAGAATTCCAGCAAGAGAGTACGGACCACATCTAGGAGATGAAGATTTCTCCGTTCAGCTACTCCATTCTGTTGGGGAGTAGCAGGACATGAACATTGATCAAGAATGCCTTTAGAAGTCAAAAATGCCGGAAACTCAGTAGACACATATTCACCACAAGAATTTGTGCGTAATGTCTTAATAGAAGCAGAAAACTGATTATCAACATACGCTAAAAACTCAGTGAAAGTACGAAAAATCTTAGATTTAGAGCGAAGAAAGTAGACCCAAGTAAATCTGCTATGATCATCAATGAAAGTCACATAGTATTTAAATGTTTCATGTGAACTAACCAGGGAAGGTCTCCAAACATTACTATGGATAAGCTCAAAACACCGAGAAGCTCTACTAGAATGCAAAAGGAAAGAAAAATCTTGCTTTGTTGTTTGCTGTTTCGTTGACAGCCCCCATCAAATTGTTGCGGGTTAATGAACAAGCATCAATTTGCTACGTAGGAGGCAATGTCGATGATGAGTAAGAGCCTTGGTGAAGATATCTGCAATTTGTAATTCAGTGGAAATGAGTGGAAGAGTGATAACACGAGCTTCAAATGCTTCACAGATGGACTGACAATTGACTTCAAAATGCTTCGTGTGTTTACGATAGATGGGATTGGCCGTGATCTGGATAGCACTCGTATTATCGGTATGTAGAGGTGTGGGATCAGTCTCAGAAAAATCTAGCTCAGCAAGAAAGCCTCAAAGCCAAATAATTTCAGAACAAGCAAGAGACATCTCCAGGTATTCAGATTCCGTCAATGACTTAGAAACTCTATCTTGCTTCTTACTCTTCCAAGAGATCATTGCATCACCTAACAACACACACCAACCAGTGATGGAGTGACGTGTGTCCACACAACCGGCCCAATCAACATCATTATAAGCAGCAAGGTGACTAGAATTGCCTGCAGGGAAGAATAAACGATGAGCCGAAGTGCCCTAGACATAGAGTATGATCCTACGGACAGCAGCCAAATGAAAATGACGAGGAGTCTGAAGAAACTGGCTGACTTGTTGTATAACAGAAGAAATGTTTGGTCTAGTAATGGTGAGATAGACAAGATTACCCGCCAACTTCCGGTATAAACTAGGATCAGCAAGTAAATCACCCTCCTCTTTGCGAGAAGCTTGACATTTAATTCCATGGGAGTGTCAACGGAAATACCCTTCTGAAGGCCAGCTGTGGCCACCAAGTCATTAGCATAGTTATGTTGATTGAGTGAAATACTTGAGGGACTACGATTCACCTCAAGACCAAGAAACTATGTGAGGGACCCAAGATCTATCATATGAAAGGACTCTGAGAGATGAGTCTTGAGCTGAGCATGTAAAGCATAATTGGAACCCGTAATCACAGTATCATCAACATAAACCAAAAGAACAATGATACCCATGTCTGATTTTCGAAGAAACAATGAAGTGTCATACTTGCTCTGCTTGAATAAAAATTGTAATAAAGTGGTGTGGAATTTATCAAACCAGCCCCTCGAAGCTTGTTTGAGACCATAAAGAGAACGACGAAGTTGACACACATGTGAAGTTGGAGAGGGAAACTAGCCTGGGGGTGGCTTCATATAAATACACTCTTTAAGATCCTCGTAAAGAAAAGCATTCTTGACATCCATCTAATATAGTGTACACTCATTGGAAGCAGCAATAGCTAGAATCCTACGAACAGTAGTCATCTTAGCCACAGGAGCAAAGCTCTCTTCATAATTGACACCATATTCCTGATTATTCCCAAGTGCAAGAAGGCGAGTTTTGTAACGATCTAGACATCCATCAGATCGAACCTTGACTGAGTAAACCCATTTACAACCCAGAGGAAGAATGGTAGGATGACAAGGCTCAATGTCCCAGGTGTGATTGGCCTCTAGAGCGGCAATTTTCTCCTTACTTCAGCCCACATTTATTTCCTTCTATTTCAATTCATTATTTTGTATAGTTAGCATATGTTTAGTTTACATGTATAAGGCTTGACAGATTATAGTTTACTTGTATAGGGCTAGAATCATGCTAGATCTCATTTACTTTCCATGTATAGCATTCTTGTAAAGTCTATATATAATATACAGAACTCATGGCCAATTGATTCGACCATTCACAAAATATTTGACATGGTATTAGAGCCAGCCGACTGCTAGGTTTTTTTTTTACCCTTCGATTTTTTGTCTTCTCGGTTTCGTGGCTGTTGGGGTGTTGTTTTTCTCTTCTGGAATTTTTTCTCTGTTCTTTCTTTACTTCAATGGCCGCGTGGCTGTTGGCACAGCAGGTTTCTGGGTTGCCATTCATTCTTCCAGTTTATGTCCTTGTGATTCTCGGCAAGCAGGCAACAATTTTCTGTTGCTGTTTGTGACTTTCGGCAAGCAGGCACAGCAGTTTTCTGGTTTGCCACTTACTTCTCCAGTTTCTGTTGCGGTTTTCTGTTCCGTTGACACAAGACGTGGAAACAGACTCTTGCAAAAATGCAAGGTAAGGCAGCGTACTATAGACCTGTAATGGTCCGCCCCTTCTCCAAACCGCGCATATGTGGGAGCTTTATGTACTAGGCTGTCCTTTTTCTTTTTTTTTTTTTTATCAGCAGTAGCAAAGTTGAGAGAGTTTTCTTGTGCATTTTTTGTAATTTTTTATTTCTTACAATTGAATGGTGGAGTCAGCATTCTATCTGAAATGCTATTCCACTCATTTATGTAAACCAAATATGGGAATGGGTGGGGTCAGAGTTTCAATTCCATTTTCCATGAACCAAACTCGGTGTTAACACTCCCATTGAAGTTTAGGTTGTATAAATATCAAATTATCAATCCCCCCATGCCCATTGCCTGACCCTGCTTGGTACAACAACGAAAGAGAGCAAGTCTGAACAAGGCTTTTGTGAACAAATCTATTAACTAGTTACAAAACTTTACAAATGGGATAGCCACAACCTTCGTCACAAAATCTCTCAAAAAATGACAGTAAACTTTGATATTTTTTTGTAGATCACAAAAAAAATACATAGGATCTGTCAGAAAAAGGATCCCAGGTCCCCCATAGTATGACAATGATACCATAAACATAAACAATGAGAAGTGCCACACCTGTCACATTCAATTGACAAAGAGAATGTGATCAGTATAACCCTGTATAAAGCAAACTCAGATAGCATTTTTATGAAATTTTCAAACCAAGCTCTAAATAAAATCTTAAAACCATAAAGGGCCTTATGCAACTTGCAAACTTTACCACTCTTCCCTTGAGCGGCATACTCTGCAGGGTTGCCACATATGCACCTTTTTCTTTACTGTGATAATGATGTATACCCATGATTGACCAATTCCTATGCCCCTCAAAAAGTCTCAACCTCCATATCTATATCCATAGCAGAGTTTGGCCCAAGATTTGCAAAGGTCTCAACATTAGGGGATTTGAGGATGAGATAGAAACAGGAAATAGTCAAGGCAAACAAGAGGAAGGTGAGTTAGGAAAACATAATTAGGAACAGGATGATGCGTAATCAAGGATTTTTAAGTACATGATCTGGAACATAGAGCCTAGATGCAAGTCATAGGGATGCTCCCATGAAGGTGAGGGGCACATTTATTAAAAATTGTGTATAAACCTATTTAATGGATTCTTGCTTCGCAAATACAATGACACTAATATTTGAATTATAAAATACCAAAAAATTCAATCCTAGAACCTAAATGAATGCTGTATTACAAATATTCAATAATATAAAATGTTGATGCCTTGAATTCCAAAAAATAGAAGCAAAAATAAGCAACAGGAGAGGAAACCAAAAAAGGGGAAAAAAAACAAACAGTCAAAACGGCAGCAGAGCAACTCTGACTCTGAAATTCTAGAGATGCTTTCAGAAAAAGCAGCAAGGTTTCAAAATAAGAAGAGAAGACTGAGCGACAGCTGAAATTTCAGGAAGAAATAAAATTCATTCCAAGAGGACAGAAAAAGGGGGGAAATTTGAAAAAAAAAAAAAAAAAAGGCTCAGACCAGGCTGGAAGAGGAAAAGACAAAAGTAAAATAAAAGAAGGTTGAGTGCTGCAGAGCAGAAATTTCAAGAAAAAGTAGCAGAAATTCCAAAAAAGAGAGAAAAAAATCTGAAAAGGGGTCACTGCAGCATTGACTGAGAGCAACAGAATCAATGATTTTGGCTGGTCGACAAGAAGAAAGAACAAAAAAGAGGAGATCTGCTTGATCAAAAATAGTAGAAAAGAATTAGAGTTGGCCTTCAATCAAAGCTTAAAAGTTTCCTTGCGAAGAAACACAACCAAGCATGCCACTGATCTAAAGAAACACCGTGTGAAGATAATGAAGATGCCATGCAAGAACCAGAACTACCAACACCTTCATTAGAATAATTTAGTCCATCCTTCTTAAGCCTTCAACCAATCTTTTTCCTTGTTTGGAAATTTTGGATAACACCCTGATAGTATCTGACTAAGCAATTGAGAGGCTTAGTCAACTGATTCACAGATAACAAATTAAAAATGGGAACTTCAGAGCAGACAGAAGAAGATTACATCTTGACAACAAGAAACAAAGTCACCAAACAATCAACAACAGACATCTTTGAGTAATGTTACTAGGTTTCATGCATTGAAATAAATCAATTTGTCATCTGGGATGAGGGATCAGAATTAATTGTCCAAGAATTGAAAAATGAAGGGATAGTAAACCCAGCCATACTATTTGGGCTGCAGTAGCTTAGATGCAGTTGATGGCTTAGATTGAAGCTGCATGATCATATGAACCAAATTGTTAAAACTCCTCTGAGGACACAGCAAATGATGTCCTCATCTTACCAGTTGAAAACCGATCCATGTCTGCATTTTTTGTTAAAAAAAGACTTGTTTCTATAGGTGCCCATGGAGATCCCAGCAAGAATCACCAATGTGGTTTTTCTTCCTACAATGAGTGCTCGTATGAGCACAACAATGACCAGTCAAAATCAACTTTTTCATGACCCCCCTCCCCCAAAGAGAGGGAGAGAGAGAGAGAGAGAGAGAGAGAGAGAGTAGCCTTCAAGATTTTGAAAGGCACAAAATGTGCTGTGAAGTCAACTATAAACTCCTAAATAGTGGGGAAGACTAGCAGCTAATCAGTAAAGGACAACCAAGAAAAATGAACTAAACAAAAAAAACTCCAAATTTGCAGCCCAAACCAGCACTGCACCACACCGCAATCGGAGTGACCACACCAGCTCAGAAGTGACACAAACAAAATCCAGAGCTCTGGGAGGTATTCGCAACAGAAAATGGACCACAGTACTTCACAAATCAGCAGGAAAGAGAGTACCTATGGCTTTACTAGTAAGTAGCAGCCTTAAGAAGCATTGGAACATCATAACCATCTGGACTGAACACCTGAACGCCAGTTATATCTGCAAACAGCAACTTCACCGCTTGGACCAACCACACACACCAAACCACGAATAGAAAGCGAGAACAGATTATAAACAGTAGCTACAGCACTTAGATTGATAACACTCAGTAGTGCAGGTACCAAATAGTGCAACTGAAAGCTTCACAAATCAGACATGATTCTGACTAAACACGAGCACATTGAAATCAGTAGAGAACCAGCCACAATGCATTAAAAAAGGAAAAAGAAAAAAGGAAAAAAGAAGAGATGCATAAAACTCGGCACACTGCTGCAAGTTTTTCTTTTTTTTAAATGACAAATCATGACTGCTTCCTGTCACATGCAATCCACAGACAGACAGGATCCATGAAGTGATGCACGTACCAAAACTGACAAGGAAAAATGATGCCCTAATGAATTCTCAAACCAAAGAATGATATGTTAATCTAGTCATTGATTAAGAGAGAAAAAGAAGAAGAGCCAGTGAATGCTGAAGATGTACATATGTGTGAACAGTGGCAATGAACAGTGATGATGAACAAATTCCATGAACAGTAAGTCAAGCATAAAAGATTGAAGCTTGTTCCATGACCATCTCAGGAACCTGATATATCTGACTTGAGTACTTATATAATATGTGAATTTACATTAGGGTAAGAAAGGGGGGGAGAGAGAGAGAGAGTTAAGAGAGATTTAAGAGAGATTTATCATTCCTAAGAGAAATAATTCTCACAAACTAGCTGGTAATTTTATACAGGAAGCTCTGATGATGAAAATACCCCCAAAACAGAGATAGTATCACACTAAATCATAAGCTGCCACTACTTAACTGTTTTTATGTTGATTTTGAAAGCAATGGTGTAGTCCCAAGAGGGGGGTGAATTGGGTATTTTAAAATTTTAACGCGCGGAAGCTTGATTAATTTTAAAATGTATTTACCATGTACTCTAAATATTTAAATCAACATGGAAGTCTAATCAGCAAACGACTATGCCAATGAACAATCCTAGATATAATATCAAACCACAAGGCAAAAAGTAAAGAGATTAAGGGAAAGAAGAACACCAAGATTTTTTACCAAGTTCGGTGGCCTGCTTACGTCCTTGCCTCAAGCAACCGACTGTGAGGATTTCCTTTAATCTCTCCATTCAATAGGTGGAGTTCCCTCTCTCTTTTCAGTAGGTAGAAGCACCTCTTTCTGTTCAATAGGTGGAGATCCCTGTCTAGCAAGAACACCCCTCTTGCTAGGCAATGATTCTATCCCCGAATCGTCAAGTTACAATACAAGTAGCAGCAGATTTTCATACAATAGAAACTCTCTCAAAAGAGCGGATTTGTACATGTTAAAAGCACTAGGATACTCTCAAAATAAATTTGATATGAAGCTCAAGAGATTTCTATGTTTTCTGGATTGAAAAACTATGAACTTGAAGTGTAAAAACCAGAAAAACATTTTAGAAAAGGGGAACGGTGCACAACAGCTTGTTAAGGATAAAATTAATGTGCTTTGATGCTATTTGGTTGCCCTAACACGTTTAGAGTTTGCCTTTTATAGCTAGGTTTGAAATATGACCGTTTGGGCATGTTTTGGTAACATTATCTTTCAAAATAGGAAATATTTTAAGCTGTTTCAGAGAGTTATCGTGCACTTCGGTCGCCTGAACCAATTTAAAGTGAATTTCCAAAGTGGCAGTAGCACTTCGCTCGCCCGAGCCTTGACTTCGGTCACCCAAACTCCCTAGGAAATTTCAGTTGCGAACACCCTTCAGTATTTGGGGCATAACTTTCGCTAGAGAACTCCAAAAAGGCGATCTTGGTATCAAAAGAAAGCTAAGAGAAAATCCCACAACTTTCGTGTTGAAAATGTTTGAAGATGAAAAGATATATATAAAAAAAAAAAAAGCCGTACCCAGTGCACCAGGCTCCCACTTTGAGTGGGGTTTGGGAGAGGTGGATGTTAGCAAGCCTTACCCCCATTTTTGGAGAGGCTGCTCCCAAGTCTCGAACTCAAGACCACCCGTAGAAGATGAAAAGATATAGATAGATAAAATCGCACATAATGCATTTGTAGAAAAAAGAAGGGTATTTGGAGAATCCAGTTTTGGAGTTTTTTATTTCAAAAATGATTAAGTCTTTTGAAAAGATATTTGGACTTTGAAGGAATATTTTCCAAGTTATAAAAACAGGTCTCTAAGTCCAATTATTATCCTAAGAGCTTCATAAACAAACATAAGTTTGAGAAGTACTTATATTACATTACACATGAAAGATTAACTAAGTCTTCATGTATTGAAGCTTGATCTTCATCCAAGCTCTAGCCAATCTTCATTTTGCTTGTTTTCCTCATGGCTTTTAAACTTAAATATGATCCATTGTACTTGTAAGATATAATACTTCAAAATACAATTGAAAGCACAATTGAATTCCTTAGTTTGTCATTATTAAAACGAGATTAAACCTTGTTAGGCCAACAGATGTAGTATTTAAGAATAATGATTTAAGGTTTTTCAGAAGCTTCAAATTGTAGGGAAACTGGGCCTTTATTTTATTCAATGTTTTGAATTGCTAAATGTAATTTTAAGTTGATTGCGGATCTTTGTGTCATCATGTATCTCCTACACACGTTTTCCATGCACTTCTCTACTTAATCCACTTTCTATTACCATCTTTGTTTTTGGCAATGGTAATTTCATTCATCATATCTCCTCTCTGGTCTCTAGTTAACCTGAGTTCCCACGTGTGGTGATTGTTTCCTTTTTATTTTTCCTGGCATTTTACAATATTGAGTTTTTTTGTGCGGGGAGGGGGAAAGGGAGTAGTTATTTGGCCACAGCATACTTGATGGTTTTGCTACAGATTATGATTGCTGCTTTGATGTAGTACTGGCATTTGTGGCTCGTTTTCCTTTTTCTTTATCTTTTTTTTAAGACAATAGATAATTTATTAAGTAAATAAAAAGAATTACAATCTAAGAGAGAACAATAAATCTTCAAAAGAAACTGGACCAAATAAATAACAAAAATAAATGTCTAGTTCCACTAATTCAAAATTGCTTTTCAAACCCTTCCCATCATAATTAAATTGGCTAACTCTTTTTAATCCTAGCCTTCCCATAATCACTCTTTTTAATCTTAGTCTTCCCATTATCCAACCTAACCTCCTCCTGGTGGATCTACTAACTATGATCCCATCCTATCCAAAAGATCTTGTTTTTCAACATCCTTATCGATTATCTCTAACTTCAATTTCAGGGCAGGAGGGAGTGAGCAAAATATTATCTCCTTTAAATTCTGAACAACAGCTGCACTTGTGGATATTTTTTTCTCATATTTTTATTTCGATTTTTGATATAATTTATCTTTTGGTGCAGTTGACAGTGCTGTCTATATACATATTTTTATATGGCAAGGCATATCTGGTAAGTTGGATGTTTAATCATTGGAAAATATCAATTTATTGTTGTTGTGGAGTTGTACCCCTAGATCCCATTTAATTTATGCTTAATTTTTTTTTTTTTTTTTTTGTTTAGCATATTCACCCCTTTCTATCTTTTGTTCAAATTTTATTTTATTCAATATAGGTATGTTATGAACGTTGTTGGTGGGTGATATAGGAAAGAAAGCCAGAACTTAGATGTATTTGGAGGCCAGTTCTAAAGAACTGGGTTAAGGAATTGTTGGTTCGTAAGCATGATAGATCTAAACAGGATTATTGTTGTGTGGAGGTTAATTTTAATTGCTGCCTTCTGTGTGATTTATTAAAGTAACAGGGATTTGCTTGTAATTTCTTTAGTTTCCCCATCTATTGATGCTTGTGTGTGTAATTTCTTTCATTTGTAGAGGCGTTTTCCCATAAAATCTCCCTCTCCTGCATCTATCCTCTCTTATATCTTCTCCTTCATGTGTGTGTACTGTATGGGTGATATCACTTTGATGCTTGGGTTGTTATGTGATATAAGAGATTTGAGTTTTTCTCTAACCATCAGCTATAGCTTTTGGTGCAATGTTCAGCCCTGTAAGTAGTGTAGAAGCTTAGGGTCTATTTGTTATCATTTCTATTTTCAAATTTCTATTTCTATTATTATTATTATTATTATGGTGTCAGCTACGTGAATCCTTTTGCGCCAATTTATGCAGTCATGGGCAATTTCTTTCAACAAATTTAGCGCTACTAAATCCTTGCTATCTCATTCCAAGTTATTTTAGGTCTACCCCTACCTCTTCTACTACCTCTCATATTAACAAGCTTACCCCTCCCCATTGGTTTACACCTATGTACACCCATTGTAATAAGGGCTCAAAGCAAATCCTTGATGTACACCTATTGTGATTGGAAATTCCTTAGCCTCTCCCCCTGTAGTCCTAATGCTAGTCATTACTCCAATGTACATATTCTTAATGACATTAGAATACCTACTACATACGCTGTTTTTTCTAAAACCCCCATACAACTTCTCTAGGTACCCTATTATATGCTTTCTCTAAGTCAATAAAAACTATATGCAAGTCCCTATTCTTTTCCCTAAACTTTTCCATTAATCTTCTTAAAGGATATATAGCTTTTGTTCAACAAACCTTTCCTATAATTTCATTGTATGACTCATAAGTTTAATTCCACGATAGTTATTACAATTTTGAATACCTCCTTTATTTATGTATATAGGTATTAAAGTGTTTTTCCTCCATTCATCTGGCATTTTCTTAGTTTTTTATAATTGTGTTAAATAAATTAGTTAACCATATAATTCCATTATCACTTAGGCATTTCCAAACTTCAATTGGGATGTTATCTGGTTCGATAGCTTTTCCATTTTTCATCTTTTTTAATGCAAACTTAACTTCTTTGCTAATAAACCTCATATTTTAAGCCTTTTCCTCATTTGTCAATTATAAAATTAAGCCTTCTATTTGTTCTCATTAAATAGCTTACTAAAGTAACTTCAGCACCTTTCTTTTATGTCTTCTTCCCTAACCAAGACAATATTATCTTCACTTTTTATACATTTTATATTACCTAAGTCCTTGTTGTTTCTTGCTCTAGCTCTAGTGAGGGCCTTTTTACGTCTTTTCTTTCCTTTTTATACTCTTCAAGGTTTTCAATATTTCTACTTTTTTGCCATGTCTATACCAAATTCTTTTTGTCTTACCAATTTTTTGGACATCTTGATCCACTCCGAACTTTTTTTGCTATTCGAGAATCTTCCCCTTAATTCGCTTAAAATCTTTGTTGCTATCTTTTTAGTAGAGCTAGCTATCCTACTCCAAAGAGTGTTTGTGCCTACACCATCCTTTATTGTCCAATCACCATTTTTTATCACTTTATCTTTAAATTTTATTTTATTTTCTCCCTTTAAGTTCTGCTACCTAGTTCTCTTGTACTGATTTATATTAACCTTTCTCTTCCATTTTTTAATACATAAATTTAGCACTAAAACTCTATGTTGCGTAGTTAAACTTTTACCTAGGATAACTTTACAATCCTTACAAGATAGTGATCTACCCTCCTAGTTAAGAGAAAATCAATTTAACTTTTATTTTGTTCATCTTGAAGGTTATTAAGTGTTCTTCTCTCTTTTTAAAGTAAGTATTCATTGTAACAAAATAATATGACATGGTGAAGTCTAAGATCGTATTGTTGAACTCATTTTTATCTGCATATTCATGTCATTCATGTACCCTCTCATAACCTTTATTATCCTTTTCAATGTGTTTATTCAAATCTGCTCCTATAAATATTCTCTCTCTCTAATATCCCTTGTGTAATAATACTATTTATATCTTACCAAAATTGTCTTTTAAGGTTTTCTACTAAGCCTATTTGAGGAGCATAAGAACTAATGACATTTATTATCTCTTGGCCTAAGACCATCTTTATTTTATGTCTATATCCCCTACTTTTTTTAAATTTACAACACTATCTTTTTAAGTGTTTGTCTACAATCATTCCTACCCCATTCTTATGTTTTTCTTTTCTAGTGTACCGAAGTTTGAATCCTAATTTTCCAATGTCTCTAGTTTTCTCACCTAGCCACTTAGTTTCTTTAAGACAAATTACAGTAATTTTTCTCTAATCATTGTGTCTACTATCTTCATGCTTTTACCTATAAATGTCCCTATAATCAAAGTTGCAAATCTAATTCTCATCTCCTCAACTAACTTTTTGACTCGCCTACATCCAGAATGATGCAAGAACCCTCATATATTTGACACTGTACTCAACCACCGACACAACATGTTGCTTTAGGGTGACGACCTAGCTCACCCTCACCCACTTTTTACTACACCCCATGTGGTATAAGTGCAATGATTCGCTCTTAAGGGACGCCCCTGTGAATAATCACTAAAGATTGATATCATTGTCATCTGACAGGTTTTGCACTGGCTGTCAACTACCAAACGCACCCCTCCTCCTGTGCCCAAGTTTGGGTAATATGTCATGTAAAAAATGTTCTTATTATTTTTCAATTTTCATGGTTCTAATAGCACTTATAAAGCAGTTTTGAAATAATTAAGTAGGATAATTACAATATTTTGAATTTTTATTTTTCGTATAAAATATTTTTTTTATTTTTTTATTTTAATTATTTAAATAATATATTTATTCAAGGAAAGAAAATGAGCATTTTCTCAAACAATTTTTAATTTGTATTAATTTTATAAATGTTAATCAAACATACTGCAAGATTTCAGTTTTGTTTTCTTAATTTTTTTACAGTGATACCAAATGGCCCCATAGTTGTAAGTTTGATTTCCTTTCTTGTAGTTTGTTGTTTTGGGTTTTTTTTTTTTTTTTTTTTAAATTTTTAGGGGTGAGTGGTGAGGGATGAGGTTGCGGTGTTTTGGCTTGGTTCATGGAGACTGGGTTGTGGACAATGTCTTTGTTGAGCTACAGCTTGGGCTAGAATATGCTATAGGTGATTTTGAGTAGCACTCGTACAAGTAATAGATTTTAGTGCAGTGACAGACATCCAGCGGACATTCAGTCATACAAAATTTTACCCAATAACTATGGGCATCTTTTCAAGTCCACTAAGAAAATGTCGATGTGCAATAATGTAAAAAAAGAAGCGTCCCCAGGCCACAAGGCTCCCTGCTTTGTGAGGGTACAGGGAGGGTCTTCACAGTATACACAGCCTTGCCCCTCATTTTATGCAAAGAGGCTATTCCTTGGACTCAAACCCGTTACCAACCAGTTGAGAAGAAGCAGCCTTACTTTTACCTTGGACTCAACATGCAATAATGTGTTTTCTCTAAATAAGGGGTTGAGCTTTTGCTAATTTTCACTTCTTTCACTATGTATTCCACTTATTCTCAATAATTAATGTAAATTTGAATGATCTTATTTCAGGCCCTATCTGGAGTTGGTGAAACTATAGCGGAGAGAGCTGAGATACTGCAGAACACTGCCTTAAGTGCTGCTTTAAGTACACAGTTTCTTGTTCAAATTGGTGCCTTTACTGCTGTGCCGATGATTTTGGGTTTTATCTTGGAAAAAGGTTTTCTAAAGGTATGTCCTTGCCCCATGCACTAATCCTTTTTTTAACTATTATTTTTCTATAGTAAATTTGATCTAAATTAAGTGCTTGTGTATGCCGGATGATCTTGCCTCTATATTTCCTTTAATTGATCTTTTTCTTCATATATTCCAGTAGTGGCTGTGTTTCCGGCAACTGCTGGAGCTGTTCCAGGCCTACAGTGGTGTAACAGACTCCCTATAGTGGCAGACATCTTTAGGATTATAGGGTTTAGTGCTTGGTGGTTGCTGTGGCACTTAGGGTTTAGGTCTCAATATCCTTCTCTGATACTACGTTAAGAGTATTGAGTAAATTAGAAGACCTAATCACAATGACAGGTCTCTCTATTTATAAATATAAGCGATGTACATAACAATGGCCATAAATTTTTTTTCTTTAATTCTTTTAAGTCTTCTGAAACAAATAATTGAAATTTTCACTTTCATTGCCTATGGAATAAGACTTTTCTAATGTTTTGATTATGCATGTTTTTAAATGCCTTCGAGGAGACAACGTTTTGATTATACAATTAGCAATAACTCAGAACAATAGTACTAGATAACTAAAGTAACCAGTAACCATGGTCTTAAATTTCCACGAAATTGTTGAAATTTTCATCGAAATTTCTGATTTCCATCACCCTTGAAATCAAAATGGCAGTTAATTTCTGTTTTACATAAATTCCATTGAAACTTCAGCAAATCATTTGAAATTGTAGAAACTGTAAGATTACTGGTTCGTATATTCACATAAAAAACTGTACAATATGCCCTACTATATAACATGTAACCAGCAGCTAAGTTAAGGAAATAAAATCCTAGAATAAAGAAATATATAAGAATCACGGAAATCTCTATTGACCAGCACCCCTTCTGTACATGCCTAAAATAAGACAGTCAAGAATCATTCCTTAATTGTAGACATCACGCATGACTCTTAAACTGTAGGGATTTCTGCACTCCCCCTCAAGTTGGATCATAGATGTTGATCATATCCAACTTCCCAATGAAATCCTCAAAGAGTTTCCGAGGTAGTCCCTTGGTGAATGTGTCTGCAATTTGGCTCCTTAGTAGGGACATATGTCATGCAAATAGTTCCTTCTTCCACCTTTTCTGTAATGAAGTGTCTGTCAACTTCCACATGTTTGGTTATGTAATGCTGGACAGGGTTGAGAGAGATACTGATAGCTGCCTTATTATCACAATACAACTTGATAGGTAACTCTAACTCAGCATGTAGTTCTTCCAATAGCCTCCGCAACCATAATCCTTCACATATTCCCTGAGCAACAACTCTGAATTCTCCTTCTGCACTGCTCTTTGCTACAACATTTTGTTTCTAGCTTCTCCAAGTGACTAGATTTCCCCACACAAAGGTGCAGTAGTCAGTCGTGGATCTTCTATCCTCTGTAGATCCAGCCCAATCAGCTTTAGTGAATATTGCCACTTCCTTTTGTTCACCTTGCTTGAACAATAAGCCTTTCCCTGGAGATCCCTTTAGATATCTTAAGATCTTGAAAGCTGCTTCCTAGTGTGCTTCTTTTGGAGATTGCATACGCTGACTTGCTACACTTACTGCGAAAGCTATATCTGGTCTGGTATGGTATGTGACAAGTAAATTAGTTTGCCGACTTTGTTATTTCTCCCCTATCTACTGGCTTCCCAACATTTTATGTTCTTTTTTCAGCTTCAATAGGTGCGTCGCTTGGTTTGCAACCTAGCATGCCTGTTTCGGTCAGGAGATCAAGGGTGTATTTTTCTTGTGAAACACTAATTCCCTTCTTTGATCTAGCTACCTCCATCCCTAGAAAGTATCACATTTGCCCCAAATCCTTCACTTCGAATTATGTGGCTAGAACTTTCTTCAATCTTCCCATTTCCTCAATGTCATCTCCGGTGAGGAAAATGTCGTCTACATACACAATCAGAATAGTCTTCTTCCCATTTTTTGTTTGAAAAACATAGTATGGTCAGACTGTCCTGGGGAGTATCCCTCTCCTTTTATCACATTTGTATATCTATCAAACCATTCCCTCGGAGATTGTTTGAGTCCATATAAGGACTTTCTCAGTTTACAGACTTTGTTTTCCTCGCCCCTTTTACTGAATCCAAGGGGTAATGTCATGTACACTTCTTCTTCCAGCTCACCATTTAGGAATGCATTTTTTATGTCGAGTTGTTGAAGTGGCCAGTCTAGACTAGCTGCCAGGGATAGGAGCACTAGGATAGTTTTCAACTTTGCCACGGGTGCAAAGGTTTCTGTGTAATCGATGCCATAGGTCTGAGTAAATCCTTTTACAACCAACCAGGCCTTGTATCTTTCAACTCTCCCATCTGCTCAGTATTTTATAGTGAATACCCATTTGCAGCCTACTAGTCTCTTTCCTCGTGGCAAATTCATAACCTCCCATGTTCCATTCTTTTCCAATGCCCTTATCTCCTCCATTACAGCCTCTCTCCATTCTGGAATTTCAAGTGCCTCCTCAATGTTCTTTGGAATTTTGACCCTATCAAGGTTAGAAGTAAAAGCATGATATCTAGTGGACAAGGTATTATAGGACACAAATTTGTCAATTGGATGAAGAGTACATGAACGAGGCTATTTTCGGAGAGCAATGGGTAGATCAATATCATCAAATTTATTAGGAGTGGGTTATATTGTCTGTTTTGAGTTGTTGGGAGGTTTTTGGTTGGGCTGTTGATTGCTCGGAGCTGCCACTAGTTCTGACTCTCTTGGTGCTTCGGGTATGAGTTTTACATTACCACTTGGCTTCGGCCTTCGTGAGTAGACTAGTGTCTCCTTGTTATTCTGTTGTTCTATCTCTCCCCCTGAGTTTAAGTTTCCTTCTGTGACTGGCAAGGAAGTGGAGGAGGATGGTAGATTGGTCAGAGGAAAGTCTAGGAAAAACATGTCACCATTGGAATTATTCCGAGTCTGAGATTCGCTCACATTCCCCCCCTGAATAGAAGACTTTGGGATAGAATGGAGTTGTCTCGAAAAATGTGACGTCAAGGTTAATAAAGAGATGACGGGAAATAGGGTCATAACACTTGTAACCTTTTTGAGATGAAGAATTCCCAAGTAAGACACACTTGGTGGCTCGAGGATCCAGCTTGGTGCACTTGTGAGGATGGACATGCACAAAGGCAGTGCAGTCAAATAAACGAAGAAGGAGATTGGAGTCCAGTCGAGAGGTAGGGAAGAATTCGAGAAGAGTGTCAAGGGGTGTAAGATAGGACAGAACACGACTAGGCATTCTATTGATAAGGTAAGTGGCTGTTAGAACAGGGTCACCCCAAAACATTGTAGGCATGTGGGTAGTGAGCATTAAGGCTTGTGCTACCTCAAGAATGTGTCTATTTTTGCGTTCAGCAACCCCATTTTGTTGAGGGGTTTCAATGCATGAGCTTTGATGAATTATCCTTTTTTCTTGAAGGAAGAGACCTAAGGTGTGGTTGAAATATTTCGTGTCATTGTCAGTACGCAAGATTTGAATCTTGGTGTGAAATTGTGTTTGGACCATGGCATAAAAGTTAATAAACACCGAACGTTTTTCAGACTTATCTTTTAACAAGTAGACCCAACAAGTACGAGTGTGATCATCAATGAATGTCACAAACCATTTTGTGTGAGTGCGATTAGGGATCCGGGAGGGTCTCCATACATCACTATGAATGATTGTGAAAGGTTTTGTGGGTTTGTATTTGGATATTGGGAATGATGTTCTTCGGTGTTTTGCGAATTCACACACTTCACATTGAACATCAAGTGACATTTTATTAGAATGTAGCGAAGGAAATAAATGACACATGTATTGAAAATTGGGGTGACCCAACCGAGAATGCCATAACATTAGGTCACTATTCTTAGGGACAAAGACGGAATTACAAATAACACTTCAACACTGATCACTCATTTTGGCTTCCTTGAAGTAGTAGATCCCTCATACTCTTTAGCACTGCCAATTGTCGTTCCTGATGACAGGTCCTGGAAAACACAATGGGATGAAATAAATTTAGCAGAGCAATTAGAGTGTTAGTGAGTTGGCTATTTCTATGAATATGAAGGGATTATTCCATTATTGCTCACTAATAATAGTGGAATCAATGGCACAAAGTCAAAAAGGTCTTATGATCCAACATTATTGATGAACCAATCTAATAATTCCACTTATAACAAGTTCCTATATGATTTCTAGTAGAATCGGGAAAGATTAAGCACAAGCAAAATACAAAGTGACACCCTTTGAAGTATCAAAGGAAATATCAAGAAATATCAAGAGAGTGTTATTTTATTAATTAACCATATAAGAACAAGAAGATCTTTCTTTTGTTGACAAAAGATTACAAGATAATTTTGGAACATGAAGAACATACTCTAAAGTAATCGATTCAGAAATCCAAATATTCCCTTTGCCGACAACAAGAGCAAGAGATCCATTAGCAATTTTGACTCTTAGATTACCAGCACATGAGGTATATGATAAGAAAAGGTGATAAGAGTCTGTCATATGGTCAGAGGCTCCAAAATCTATAATCCAAGGTATATGGTTACAAAAGGTGTATGGGGCTTGTGAGAAATTACTTGTGTGCGCCAAATTACCATATGGAGTTTTTTTTTTTTTTGTGACTGACCCGAGGCTTGGAGAGCAGATAACATCTCCATGATTTTCTATAGTTGGTCATCGTTGGAGGTGCTGTTGCTGCCACTATCAGAATGGTTGCTCACCACTTGTTGCCTCTCGAGTTGAGTCTTAGAACAAGCTTGATAGCCTCTGGTTTTGGTGCTTTGCCGTGGTTTTCAATCAGCTGGCTTGCCATGAATCTCCCAACAATTATCCTTGGAATGGCCACGCTTTCGACAATCTTCACACCAGATGCGGCCCTTTGGTTGCTTGGCATTTGGCCCATTGTAGGTCCCACGGGATACAAATGTTGAGCCCTCTGGTACCATGGCTGTAACTTCCTTCAACATGACTTAGCGCCTTGCCTCTTCACGCCTCACTTCAGCAAACACTTCTCAAGTGGATGGTAGATGTCTCCAGCTGAGAATCCTTCCTCGTACATCATCTAAATCTCAATTAAGGCCTGTAAGGACTCAAAAACTCTCTCCTTTTTCAATTTCTTCTTGAACAGCGCACTGTCCTCAGCATAGTGCCATTCTTCTTCGCTGCTTAAATCCAGTTCTTGCCATAGTTCCAGCATTTCCATGTAATAGTTTGTCACCTTCCTCTCGCTTTGTTTCATCTGCCATAGGCGTGTCTTAATTTCAAAGACTTAGGAAGCATTCTCCTCATCAGAGTAGGTTTCTCAAACTGTATCCCGCACCTCTTTTAATGTGGGCAGGAACATATATGTTTTCCCGATAGGTGGCTTCATGGAGTTGATAAGCCATGGGGTAATCAAGGAATTCTTCGATCTCCATTGCTAGAGTGCCACAACATTTGTTGAATCAGGTTTCTTTGAATCGTCGGTAAGATACCCGAGCTTTCCTGTGCTGTTGATTGCGAGTTTCATAGATTGGGCCCATTTTAGAAAATTCTTCCCATTGAGTTTTTTTGCTGATGGATGGACAGAAGAGCCATCTAGTCCATTCGAGCTGATAATGGCATTGGTTCGACTCGTTTGAGTCTCTGAGGTTGTCAACTCGACTGTTGATGGAGTCGTCCCCTATAGTTAGCTTGGTTTAGGAAGAAAAAAAACAGCTCTGATACCATGTAGAAACTGTAAGAATATTGTTTTGTATATTCACATCAAATACTGTACAATATGCCCTACCATATAACATGTAACCAGCAACTAAGTTAAGGAAATAAAATCATAGAATAAAGGAATATATAAGAATCACGAAAATCCCTATTGACCAGCACCCCTTCTGTACATGCCTAAAATTAGACAATCAAGAATCATTCCTTAATTATAGAGATCACGCGTGAGTCCTAAATTGTAGGGATTTCTACAGAAATTTATCGAAATCTCGAAATTTTAGCTAAACTTGTTGAAATTTTAACTATAGAATGAAATTTCCTCATAATTCAAATGAGAGATGTAGGAGCGAAGTGAAATTTTTGCCTTAATTTATTTTATTTTTTTATTGAAACAAAAGGATTATTACAAGGTATGTTGAAATTATATGAGAAAATAAACTTGCAGCAACATTTTTTATCTAAGCATTCACATCTAAATATCATTATTTGTATAAGAAATAATATTTAAATGACTTAGGAATTTCATTTGTGTTAACTGAATATGTTTAATGCACATTATATTGCAACTTTTCCACCTCCTACACAATATAGATGTATATAATTTATAATATATTGGTTCTAAAACTTACGTTATTTCGTCAACCATTTCTAAAGTTTCATAAAAGAATTCCATGATTTACTACAAATTTCCATTTTTTTTCAAATTGAAATTGAAATTGACATCGAAATTTTTGTCGAAACTTCTGTACTTTTGGAGTTTTGAAATTTGAGTCGAAATCAAAATTTAAGACGTTGCCAGTAACAATGTCATTTATGTTTGGGTTGGTTCAGGTCAGGTGTGTTGCACATTGAACCTTTAACCTAACCTATATATTTAGGTTATACATAAGTTGAAGTCACCAACCGACCCATATGCTATTCAAGCCCATTCTTTTGTGTTGGGTCACTCCAGTCTAGTCAGGACTTAAAACAGCCCTACCCCTAAGGTTTGGTGCAAGGACACAGATCTCTTGTAATGTTTTAAAACATGAATCTCTTTGAGGTCTGTCAGAAAGACACAGACCTCCCTTCAAAAGTCTCCCAAACCTTCTCTTTCTTAGTCATTGTTAATGAAGAACTTGAATCATTTTAGGTCCCCAACTGAGTTTAGGCAAAGGGATCCACTGTCTCCTTTTTCTTTTTTTTTTTCTTTTTTTTTTTTTGTGGTAGATGCCTTATATGGATTGGTCCATATGGTTGTAGATGGAGGATTTGTGAGGGATTGGGGTGAGGAGTCGAGATTGTGGTGTCCCATCTTCAATTTTTCAAATGAAAATATTTTTCTTGGAGTATCATCATAGGAAGCCTTTTTAAAATGTGGTTACTATTTTCCAATTGTTTGAGAGGGTTTATGATTTTTTATTTTTAAAAAAAAAAAATAGGGAGGAGTGGCATATCTTGTATTGATTTGAGTGGGTCTAGATCTTTGGATTTATCTTTAGTTGGGTGTGGTATTCTAGAGTAGACATTGACATATTTAGGAGTGCCTTTGGGTGGTAATGCTAGGTTGGTTGGGTTTTTGAATCATGAGGCGGAGAAAGGTGTCCAAGTGGCTGGATGGATGGAAGCGCGTGTTGTTTTCTCTAGGTGGGCACATCACCCTCTTTTAGGCATGTCTATCATATTCCTGCACATTTATCTTTTTGTATTCTTGTGGAGTTTCCAAGAAAGATTGAGAGACGAGATTTCATATCGTCTACAGTCGTGGAGGAAAAAGGATCATCTTGTTAGCTGAGATTTCACAAGAGATTTCTTGGTACGTTGGTGTCTAAGAACATTGCTTTAATTGATAACTGTCATTGGCACTTTCCCTTGGAGGAGTCCTCCTTTTGTACAAAGTTGTTAAGAGCAAATTTGGGTTGCAGAGTAATGGGTGAGATGCTAATTTGAGGTTGAGATATTCTCTTCGGAGTTTTTGGACTTTTGTATTTCATAGATATATCCTCTTTCTAATCCTTAAACTAAATTTGCTGTGGATAATGGGTGTCCCACTCGTTTTTTGGTAGACATTTGGTGGGTGATTCAGCTAGCACAGTAGCACCTCTTTTCCTTGTTTGCATGAGCAATCCTCGTTGCATATTGAACCTATTTCCTCCTCTATTTCAAATGCGGATGAATTCTCTGGGGATTTTTATTTTCATAGGTCTTTCAATATTAGAGAAGTGTTGGAGCTCACCTCCTTATTATGCTTGTTGGAGGATAGTCATAAGGGACTAGCTTCTTGATTGGGAAGTATTCATGCAATTATTATTTGAGCATTTGAACCATTTAATCATATCTTTCTCAACTTTTTTAACTATTTAAAAGGCCAAAATCCCCACTAAGATTAAGGCTTTTATCTGGCTGGTTGTCCTTAATAGAGTTAACACCAATTGCTGAGTTGGAGACCGTTTAAAGCTTTATACCTGTATGTATGTTTTTTCTGTTTCAATAATTCAAAATCTCTCACTTGTTCTCTTGTTGTTCCTTTTCCCTGGAGGGTGTGGACAATTTATTTGATCTATTTGGAAAGAATTGAGCTTGTCCAGAGTGAGTTGGTGGAGGATGTATTGGCTATCTCATTTTCAAGTTTTGGGAGTTGTGGAGATGGCTTGGGATTGCAGAGGTGCAGGTTTTTTTGCATATATTTTGGGGGATATGGCTGGTGTACAAACATGTATTTTCATGGGAAAGATGTCTTTGTCTAAGCTATGAGATAGGATTTAGTATTGGCCTTGTTGTGGTCATTTCAGCTTCTTTCTGGGGATTATGTTTTCCAGATGCAGTGCTATAGGCATGCAGTGCTGCTTTTATTTTTTATTTTTTATTTATTTTTTTCTTTTATACTTTCTAAGAAGGATTTCTTATGCCCCTTTTTTTTTTGTATTTACTTTTCTTTTAAATAAATTCTCTTCATTTTTATCAGAAGAAAAAATTTGGTCATTATTGGTGCATCAACTTATTATTAGCGTTTTGATTTTCATCTGATTGCTGCTGCAGGCTGTAGTCAGTTTTGTGACGATGCAGCTTCAGCTTTGTTCTGTATTCTTCACATTTTCTCTGGGCACAAGAACACATTATTTTGGTCGAACCATTCTTCATGGTGGAGCAAGGGTTTGTTCTCTCTCTCTCTCTGCATGTGTGTGCGTGTTCTTATTTTTGGGGTATCTAAAATAATTGACTCATGTTGTTATTTCAACAGTACCAAGCAACTGGTCGGGGATTTGTCGTGCGCCATATAAAATTTTCTGAAAATTACAGACTCTATTCTCGGAGCCATTTTGTTAAAGGGTCAGAATCTCTCCCTCCATCCACGCTCATGGAAAAAGACACAGAAAGAAACAATGTTAAACTGGATTTCTATTTGTTTTCTTAATGTCTTCAGGTTAGAAGTTGTGCTTCTGTTGGTAGTATACCTTGCATATGGATATAATGAAAGTGGTGCTGTATCCTATATTCTTCTTACTGTTAGCAGTTGGTTCATGGCTCTTTCTTGGCTTTTTGCTCCTTATTTGTTCAATCCATCTGGATTTGAGTGGCAGAAGTAAGTGCCGATTTTTCTATTCTGATACTGACTTGGCTTCAATTATTCTACATTACATAATGTAATCTCTTTCCTTTTCTTCTCTAGGACTGTGGAGGACTTTAGGGATTGGACAAATTGGCTTCTTTACAGAGGTGGAATTGGAGTCAAGGGAGAAGAAAGCTGGGAAGCTTGGTGGGATGAAGAACTGGTATTACCTTTAAATAAGCCTGATAACCCACAATTTTTAACATTGTGGTCCTTAATATGATTTTAATATTTGCTCTTTGTAACTTTTCCTGTGTGATAATCATACCATGTCTTAATATTGATTTAATTATTTTTGTATTAGTTATCCCTAATATTTGACTGTTAGGGGGCATTTGTTTGCACTTAATAACCTCTGAACAGAGGTTGGGCTCTAATTGGCTCAGTATTCAGTGAACCACTAAGAGTTTGTTTGACCTCAGAATAGGCTTTGACTGAGCTAGCAATTCCCCACATGCTGATTCGATCTGCACCATCTTTTAACCCATATTTGGACACATTTACACCCCCCCCCCCCCCCCACCTTTTAAAACACCAAATTACTCACAAGATCCTCTTCTCCTTTCCACTCACAGCCCTGTCCACGGCCTTCACTCTCCTCTCCTCTCTTCTGCTATAAGCTGCTGATTCTTCTTCTTCTTCTAGATCCTTTGTCTTGTTTGTTTGTTTCTTTCTTTCATTTTTTCATTTTTTCTTTTATACTTATTTCCTTGGTGGGGAGTTTGGGTCCCAATATTCATGTTCAGATTATTTGTTTCCTCCATTCCTACAAGGAACGACAAGAATCTGCTAATCACCCTACATGCTCCTTCAAAAATTTTAAATAAAAAAATAAAGGAGAAAAAGAAAAAGAAAAATAAAATAAAAGAAGGAAGACAAGTCCAATATGGCTTTCCCTTTTAGTCATTAAAAAAAAATATCTATTAAAGCATCCCCATCATTTTTCTTACAACATTTGTATTAAAAGAAAATATTTTAAACTAATTTTTTATGTGTATTTGTTTATTATTTTTGCTATGATAAAAAAAAACTATTTTGTTTTCTGGATATGTCTTATTCTTAACAAATAGTTCTGCTTTTAATAGTTTATAGGGTTAAAACTGGAAACATACATATGTTGTTAGCATGGTTATCAAATATTGCTCCCAGATTCTATGATTCTATGATCCAGATTCCCCCCAAGTATCGAAATCATGACAAAAATCAGAATCAAGTACAATTGTGATAGAATCATAACAGAATCGGTGGAATTGTAGAATCAGGATCATATATAGGATCATACCTAACTTGGAATCTTCTGCATCGGCAGAATGGCCCTATTCATCTATCTGTCCCTCTCTCTGCCCCTCATGATTCTATTCATCTTCCCCTCTTGCGTTTGCTGCGATGAAGTTTGGTTTAGGGTATGACCAGCTGAGTGATTTAGATCGAGGGAAAATCCTTAGACCTGCATTTGGACAAGGGCGAGAGGAGTTCATCTCTTCTCGTGGTTCAATAAGAATGTTATTTGCAACAGATGGGCAAGGTTATCTGAAGAGGCTGTTTTTCGTGGTTCGTTGAAGGGTTGTCAGTTTTTGGTCAGATGGAGAGGGGTTTTTGGTGTTTCACAAGGGTATTACAAACTATAGTCGATTAGGTGGACAAAGGTGGGAAAGCTCCTGGAGTCAGGGTTGGGCTGGAATAGTAAAAGGTTTTCTGTGTTCGTTCCTAGCAGCGCAAAAGGTGAGGGATGGCAAAGCTGCACAAGTGTTTTCTGTGATTTGGTGAAGGAGATACAAAAAAAATTAGGGTGAAATAGTTGCAGAAGGTCAGCCATGTTTCAGATTGTGGAGGCAGGTCATGCTGGAAGGTAAAATAGATCGACTGAGGGTCGCGATTGTTAAGCCCTCTTAGAGACAAAGTTATGGCATCCGACAAGAAGACAGGTGCTGTAGGTTTGACGGTGTGGTTCAGATGAACAAAGTTGAGCTTCCAAGGTCAGCAGCAGTCATTAATCAGCCAGAAACCGCAGTTGTTCAATCGGAGAAGAATGTCTGCACAATCCAGGTATCTAGGGTTTCGCAAGGAGCATGGAAGCTAGCAAAGGCAGCTAGGGTTGTGCTTGGAGAAGACAAGACAGAGTAATGGGCCGGAAAGGTTTTTTTTTCGTCTTGGACCTAGGCCAGGTAATTGAGAAAGGAGCAGTTTCTTTTTTAACTTAGTTGGGCCAACTTATTGAAATTAGTCTTGGTAAAAACGAATTTGGCCATTCTTTGGAAACAAAGGAGGTTTCTTCTGAGTTGGGTCATTCCCAGATAGACCATTCATTTAAACAAACCCATGTCTGAATAATGTGGACCAGGCCCAAAAGGCTGGTGTGAATATTCAAGGAACTGTTCAGTTCTCGATTAGCACCCAAGAGGTTCTTTCCACTGCAGCAATTACCAGAAATTGGATGTCAGGTTGAGGAAGATCAGCAGTTTCCTACATTTCAAACCCAGAATTCTCCCATTAATCAGTGTTGACAGACAAGGGACATAACAGGTATGCTGTCTTCCAAGCATATTCCCTGTATAAACCATACCTTGCAATATTCAGTTTCAAAGCAGATTCTAAACGGCCAAGAGGATTTGCCATATTCATCAGAAAGAAGCAACAGTACTGAGGGTTAAAGAGAAAGAGGCGATGAAGGAAAATCTTGTTTTAAACAATTCTTGAGTTTTGGTCAATGATTGTGTTTTGGAGCAAGAGAATGCTGCAGCAAAGGTTTACTATGGTTATGGAGTTTTGGGTAGGATATCTGATGCCTCAAACCTTAAGGCAAAGGGATCTAAGGGTCCCAAGGTTCATACTCATTGGAAGAGTGCGCAGATGTGTGCGGATATGAAAAATTGTTTGAAGAAAAAGAGAGCACTCTGGTGAGGTAGTGCCAAAGATTTTAAGGAGGAATTTAGAAGGAGAGTTAGTTATAGTGGAAGACATAAAATGCTAAGAAAAATACGGGCAATTCTTGTGATGGGGTTAGCAAAGGGAAGGAGGTATTGAAATGGGGGGATATATCAGATGATGAAAGTGATGGTCTAAGTGAGTCTGATTGTGGTGGGGGTTTACCGTTGGATGAAATTAGGGAACAATATGGATATGTTTCTAACTCAAGTTACAGTTTAAGGGACTTATCATATGTACACTCATCCCTGTTGGAAGGATTGGAGGGGGTCTCTAAATTTGAAGATGACAATTTGGTTAATGAGATGCAGTGCAAGGACGGTATTTTAGTTGAGGAGATTTCAAAGAAGGATTTTGTAGTTCAAGATCTCATGGATAAATTGGATGTGATCCTGGGGGGAAATGAAGTGTCTTGATGTGTGTAAAAACAGAGCTAAAAAAGAGTTCAGTGAACTATGAAGGAAAAGGATTGAATTGGGGTTTCCTTGTTTAATTGCTAATTTTTCCTTTTTTAAATTTGCTATTTTTTTTTTTTCATTTCATTTTGTTTTATTTTATTTTATTTTTTGGGATCGACTTCTTGTTCTCTTTCAGTGTAATATCCCTTTCTCTATCTAATATATCTTCTTTTATTATCCCAAAAAAACAAATGTATGATCATACCTCTACTTAGTCGTCTGGATTGGGCTTTTTGGGCTTTAGCAGCAAGGCCCAATACATTTTTTTACTGGTCCAAAATAAAAATTTATGTTTGCAACAGAAGTACTTTTTTGGCCCAAGTCCTAAAAAACTAGGGCAAATGACTCCCGTTGATCAGCAGATCCAGCTCCTGATTTCTCTTTGCAGTTCGACACCTCAGTCCTCTTTGAAGTTCAGCAAGCAATAGTTGATTTCTCTGCTGTTCTTGGTTTTGATCAGCACCTAGCTTCTTCTGGAGTTCAACAACTATAGGGCCATTCATCTAGTGTTTGATCAGCAGTAGCCAACTCTAGGTTTGAAACACAGACCCTAGCGCCTTTCTTTGGTGTTCAATTAGCAGCCAAGCACAGAGCCAAGCCAGCAGTCCCAGCAGAAGTATGCTTCGAAGCAGATTGCTTTTGAGTCTTGCTTCTTGAAGGGCTCCAAGAAACACCTTGATTTCATCATATTCTCATCATTCTCTCAAATCTCTCCTGTTTTTTTTTTTTTTTCGAAAAAACAATAAAACCAGAGAGCGAAATTTGACAGAGCCACTGACTCAGAGCTATTTATGACACAGTTCAATTTTCTTTTTTAAGCATTATGACACTGTTAGGCTGTTAGCACTTAGCAGACTCAGCAGTGGGCTCTGTTTTTCACCTTTTTCTTCTTTTTTTCTTGCTCTTCTTCTTTTTCCTTTCTTTCTTCTTATTATGTTCTGATTCTAAATTGTTTATACCTTGATTAGTTATGAGCAAGATTATTAGAATTAGGATTCTAAGTGGGATATCATTGGAGGGGTCTGCAGGATCGAATTTTAGAATCGGATTGAAAATTGTAAGATTCTACTTTCAATGTAAAATAAACATTAAAAAATTGTGGAGGAGAAAAACAGTTCTCACTGTTGAGTCTTTTCAAGAAGCAGATCTGTTTCGAAGCAT
Organism: Malania oleifera; assembly: GCF_029873635.1. NCBI lineage: Eukaryota > Viridiplantae > Streptophyta > Magnoliopsida > Santalales > Ximeniaceae > Malania > Malania oleifera. The sequence goes on from NC_080418.1 coordinate 147,847,975, forward strand.
ACCTCTGCAGCTTTGTTGGACCTGCTGGCTTGGCTCTTTTCTTGGCTGCTGTTGATCAAACAACAAGAACTCTGTGTTGAAAAGGACTGAGGTGTTCTTGTCGAACAACAAAGAAGGAAGAGGACTGAGCTTTTGTGAAACCCAACTGTGGTTGTTGAACACCAAAGAAATGCTGATCAAACTGCAAGATTGCTGGCTGCTGCTGATTAAACACCAGTCACCACGGGAAGGGCTTTTTGGTTGTCGAACAGGAGAGAAATTCCGGTGCTGGGTTGCTGAACTTCAACGAGTAGAGGACTGAGGTGTCAAACTTCAGGGAAGTTAGGTGCAGATTCTGCTGAATCTGTTCATTGATGGGAAGCTGGGAGCAATTTTGCCCCAATTTTTGAAGACTTTGGACCAAACATAAAGCTTTTGGGGCCTTTGGGCCAATAAAAACATATATTGGGCCATATTATTGAAGCCCAAAAAGGGAAGGGGAAAAAAACCAATCCAGGTAGCAAAGTAGGATCCGTATGATTCTACTTACAATTCTACAATTCTATTGATTCTTTTACTATTCTACCACGATTTACATGATTCCAAATTTTGTTGTGACTTGGATCATTTGGGTGAATCTGGATCATAGAATTATGCAATTTTACGATCCAAATCACGATTTCAATAACCATGGTTATGAGTCTAAATTCTAAATTAGTACAACAACAACAACAAGCTTTAAGTCCCACTAGGTGGGGTCGACTACATGAATCCTTTTTCGTCGATTCGCTTGATCGAAAGTGTTTTCCTCTATTAGATTAAGGGCTATTAAATCCTTCCTCACTCATTCCAAGTTATTTTAGGCCTCCCCCTACTTTTTATGCCAAAGACAATAACTTACTCCTCCTCATTGGTGCTCTACTAAGCCTACATTTCAATGCATAAACCATCTAAGTGTCAAAGTATTGTGTGAATGGCTGAATGGTTTGGCCTTGAGTTTTGTATATTATATATAGACTTTACAAGAATGTTATACATGGAAAGTAAATAAGTTCTAGCATGATTCTAGCCCTATACATGTAAACTAAATATATGCTAACTGTACAAAAATAATGAATTGAAAAATAAGGAAATAATTGTGGGCTGAAGGAAAGAAATCTTTTGCTTTTCTTTTTGTTGTTCCATTGACAGCCCTCAAATTGATGCGAGTTGATCAACAAGCATCAATTTGCTACTTAGGAAGCAATGTCGATGACGAGTGAGAGCCTTGGTGAAGATATCCACAATTTGTAATTCAGTGGAAATATGTGGAAGAGTGATAACACGAGCTCCAAATGCTTCACGAATAGAGTGACAATCGACTTCAATATGCTTCGTGTGCTTATGATAGACAGGGTTGGCCATGATTTGGATAGCACTCGTATTATCGGCATGTAGAGGTGTAGGATCGGTCTTAGAAAAATCTAGCTCAGCAAGCAAACCTCAATGCCAAATAATTTCACAAGCAAGAGACATCGCCCGATATTCAGATTCTGTCGATGACTTAGAAACTCTGTCTTGCTTCTTACTCTTCCATAAGATCAATGTATCACCTAAGAACACACACCAACCAGTGATGGAGGGATGTGTATCCGCACAACTAGCCCAATCAGCATTGCTATAAGCAGCAAGGCGAGTAGAATTGCTTGCAGGGAAGAATAAACCACGGGGCAAAAGTGCCCTGAACATAGCTTATGATCCTACGGACAGCAACTAAATGAAGATGACAAGGCGTCTGAAGAAACTAGTTGACTTGTTGTACAGCAAAAGAAATGTCTGGTCTAGTAATGGTGAGATAGACAAGACTACCCACCAACTTCTGGTATAAACCGGGATCAGCTAGTAAGTCACTCTCCTTTTTGCGAAGTTTGACATTTAATTCCATGGGAGTATCAACATAAGTACGCTTCTAAAGGCCAGGTGTGGCCACCAAGTCACTAGCATACTTATGTTGATCGAGTGATATACCTAAGGGACTACGATTCACCTCAAGACCAAGAAAATATGGGAGAGACCCAAGATCTTTCATATGAAAGGACTCTGAGAGATGAGTCTTGAGCTGAGCAAGTAAAGCATTATTGGAACCAGTAATCACAATATCATCAACATAAACCAAAAGAACAACAATACCCATGTCTGATTTTTGAAGAAACAATGAAGTGTCATACTTGCTTTACTTGAATGAAAATTGTAATAAACTGGTGCGGAATTTATCAAACCAGGCCCTCGGAGCTTGTTTGAGACCATAAAGAGAGCGATGAAGCTTACACATGTGTGAACTCGGAGAGGGAAACAAGCCCATGGGTGGCTTCATATAAATACACTCTTTTAGATCCTCATGAAGAAAACCATTCTTGACATCATTTGATGTAGTGGCCAATCACTGGAAGCAATAATAGCCAGAATCGTACGAACAGTAGTCATCTTAGCCACAAGAGCAAAGGTCTCTTCATAATTGACACCATATTCCTGATTATTCCCAAGTGCAACAAGGCGAGCTTTGTAATGATCCAGAGTTCCATCATATCGGACCTTGACTGAGTAAACTCATTTACAACCCAAAGGAACAATGGTGGGAGGACAAGGCTCAATGTCCCAGGTGTGATTGGCCTCTAGAGCGTTAATTTCTTCCTGCATAGCTTGTCGCCTACAATCATGCTTGGCAGCGTGTGAGTAGGATGTGGGCATATCTAAATTGGACAATGCAACAGTAAGAGCTGAAACAGAATTGCTAGAACTTGAAGTGGGAAACCCATACCGATCTGGGGGTACAGACACTCAAGAAGAGCAACGTACCAAAGGCTCTGGAGGTGCTGCAACTGATTGAATCTGAAGCATGGTAGGATCAGATATCGAAGGAGCTACTGGAAGGGACAGTGGGTGGGAGCGTCGCGTATACACAATACCTAGTTTAAATCGAGAACTGATTTGATGAGGATTCGAGAACTACTCCTCAAAGGAGGGGAGAATCACAGTAGAAGAGGAGGGTATAGAGGACATAGGAAAGAAATGTTGTTTTTCAAAGAAAATAACTTTCCTAGAAATGCGTGTACGTTGTAATGTAGGATCATAGCAAACAAATCCCATTTGACACACATTATATCCCAAGAATGCACATCAAACAGATTGAGCAAATAATTTATGTCGCTCATGAGGAGGTAAATGAACAAAACATACACAACCAAAGGTACAGAGGCTATCATAACTAGGTTGCTTAGCAAATAAGTGGAAATAAGGAGACTCCATGAGTAGGACTTAGAGAAGGTAAACGATTAATCAAGTAAGTAGCAGTTTTCAGAGCCCCAACCCAAAACAAGGATGGAACAGAGGATTCCAGCAAGAGAGTGCCACATCTAGGAGATGACGATATTTCCGTTCGACTACTCCATTCCGTTGGGGAGTAGTGGGACATGAACATTGATGAATAATACCTTTAGAAGCCAAAAATTCCTGAAACTCAGTAGACATATATTCACCACCAGAATTTGTGCATAATTTCTTAATGGAAGCAGAAAATTGATTGTCAACATACGTTGAAAACTCAATGAAAGTACAAAAAACCTCAAATTTATAGCGAAGAAAGTGGACCCAAGTAAATATGCTACGATCATCAATGAAAGTCGCATAATATTTAAATTTTTCATGTGAATTAACCGGGGAAGGTCCCCAAACATCACTATGGATAACATCAAAGCACTAAGAAACTCTACTAGCATGCAAAGGGAAGAAACTAGAGAACATGTTGGAACAGGCAAAAGTAGTGGAAACAAGTGCCCCACTTTAGGTCCTTTCGCGATCGGCTCCCCCGTTACCTGGTATTGCACAACACAACTGTTACTAGAAAAATTAACAGCACAATTGTTATCAACTAATTGACCAACAGAAATAAGATTCGTGGAAAGTTGAGGAGCAAGAAACACATCAGTGAACTTAGAAGAGACATCTCCAACAGTAGCTATTGGCAAAGAACTGCCATTGGAAATCTGAATAGCAGATTGACCAGCGTAGGGCCGAACATGAGACATGGTAGTGAGATTATTTGTCATGTTATTAGAGGCACCCAAGTCCACATACCAGAGTTTAGTAGAATTGTTACCTTGGAGCCCCATTGTTGATAATGCCAAAATTAGCATCTGTTGCACCATTTTGGGTGTGCAGTAATTCACTATAGGAGGTGTAGGAATATAGGAGTCACCGGAAGAAGAACTAGGGGCCACAAAAGTCATTGTGGGGGGTACAATAACAAAAGTCTGTAATGCCTGGGTGTGACGATTCTGCGGGCGGATACGACTGTCTTTAATAATGTTTCTTCTTGCAATAAGAGCTGAATTTTTTGGAACAATTAGCAGTGATATGCCCAAATTCTTTGCAGCAAAAACACTGCAAGGTGCTAGAATGTGCAGGCGGTCCTCGTCATTGAGCAGCATAAGCCACAAGGACAGACCGTAAACTACCATGAGATTGTGCCAAAGTAACTTGATTACTAAGTCGTTGTTCTTCATGAAGTAACTCACCAAAACAAACATCAAGAGAAGGAACAGGAGAGCAATTCAGCAGAGACAAGCAAACAGATTCATACTTGGGGCGGAGTTTCATAAGAAACTGATCATGATGACTAGTCTCGTGAAGACGTTGAATAATGGGAAGAGAGGCAACAAGAACATTCGTAATAACTAGATCAGAATATTCATTCCAGAGAGTCAGAAACCTCGAATAATAGTCTTGGATGGAACGATTGTCATGTTGAAACATGACAATCGCATGCTCTAACTAAAAACGACAAACACCATTATCTTGATGATATACTGTTTTTAAATAAGCCCGCATGGATTGAGCGGTGCAATAAGGTCGCAAATTGGGGACAATATGTGGCTCAACCGAGCCAAGACATAATCTGACCATCAAGCACAGCCCATGAAGGACAAGTTGCTGAATCCTTGGCACCAAGCACAGCCCATGAAGGACAAGCCGCTGACTCCTTGGATTTGTCAGGCTTGGGTGCACAATCTGTGCCATCAATATGACCCCAAAGATTTTTTGCCTTTAGGAAAAGTTCAAATTGAAAAGCCCATGTAGAATAATTGTTGTCCATAAACTTGGCACACACAAGTGCGAAGTCCATGCTAAATAAAGGAGAAAATCGAGAAGCCCCCCAAAAAAAAAAAAAAAACAGATTGTGCCGAAAGAAAAAGACCACCTGAAAATCTAGAAGCCCAAAAAATAAATCAACGCAGGTACAAAGAAAACCAAGAACAATTTGCCAGCACTAAAAAGAAATCTTGAACCAAAAAAACCTGCTTTGCCGAGAATCACAAGGACAAAGAAGCACCAGAAACAGCAACAGAGAGAACCAAGACCAACCTTCCTGCACTAAAAAATAAATCTTGAACCAAGAAACCTGCTGTGCCGAGAATCACGAGGACAGAAATCTGCTGTGCCGAGACAGAGAAGCACCAAGAACAGCAACAGAAAGCTGTTGCCTGCACTAAAATAATGGCAAACCAGAAAACCTGCTGTGCCAACAGCCACTCAACCACAGAAGTACCAAAAGTGCAGAGAACAAAAAAATTACAGAAGAGAAAAAAAACACACACACACACAACAGCCTCAGATACGAGAGACACCTCCGAAACCAAGAAGACAAAAAAATTCGAAGGGGAAAAAAAACTTAGCAGTCGGCTGGCTCTGATACTATGTCAAAGTATTGTGTGAATGGCCAAATGGTTTGGCCTTGAGTTCTGTATATCATATATAGACTTTACAAGAATGCTATACATGGAAAGTAAATAAGTTCTAGCATGATTCTAGCCCTGTACATGTAAACTAAATATATGCTAACTGTATAGAAATAATGAATTGAAAAATAAAGAAATAATTGTGGGCTGAAGTAAGGAAAGAAATCTTTTGCTTTGCTGTTTGCTATTCCGTTGACACTAAGCCACCCCTCCCTTATCTTGTCTTCAATCGGTGCTTTGCCTAAATTATTATTTATATGCTTGTTACTTATTTTATCTTTTAATATTATCACTTGTCTACCTTAATATTTGCATTTCAAAAAAATTTTACTTTTTGTACATGTTTTGTAGTTGCCCAACATTCTAAAATATAAAAAATAGCTAGTCTTATAGTCGTCTTATAAAATTTCCCTTTTAATTTTAAGGCTATTCTATAATCACACAACACGCTTGACACATTCCTCCATTTTACCCAACCTATTTTAATTCTATGTATTACATTTTTTTAATTTCCCCTTCTTCTTGCATAATGTATCCAAGATATCGAAATTTATTACGGCTATTAATTTCTTGATTATCAAGTTTAATCTTCTCTCCACGACTACTCCTTATATCACTGAAATTACATTTAATATATTAAGTCTTATTCCTACTTCTCCTAAAACCTTTAGACTCTAATGTGGTTCTCCAAAGTTCTAGCTTAGATTCCAATCTACTCATACTATCATTAGTCGACAGAATATCATCTGCAAAAAACATACACCAAGGGATCTCATTTTGGATATCCCTAGTAAGTTCATCAATCTCTAAATTTAAAAGATAAGGACTCAAAGTAAAACTTTGATGTACACTAATTGTGATTGGAAAATCTCTAGATTCCCCACCTACAATTGTAACGTTCTCTATCGTTCATATCCTTAATGGCCTCAATATATCTACAGGCTACAGCATACCCCTTTCTTTTCTAAGACCCACCAAAGAACTTCGTTGGGTACTCTTATCATATGCTTTTTATAGGTCAATAAAAACCATATGCAAGCCCCTATTCTTTTCCCTAAACTTTTCTATTAAACTTCTTAAAAGATAAATAGCTTTTGTTCTCGATCCCTCATGCATAAAACCAAATTGATTTTCTAAAATCTTTGTTTCTAGTCTTGTTCTTTGTTCAATTATCCTTTCACATAATTTCATCATATGGCTCATAATCTTAATTCCATGATAGTTATTACAGTTTTGAATATCGTCTTTGTTTTTATATATAGGTATTAATGTGCTCTTCCTCCATTCTTATAGCATTTTTTTGGTTTTTATAATAATGTTGAATAGATTAGTTAACCATATATTTCCTTTTTCCCGAAAATATTTCCAAACTTATATTGGAATTTTATCTAGTCCTATAGATTTCCCACTTTTCATCTTTTTTAATGTCATCTTAACTTCCAGGACTAGCTAAATTAGTAATTTCTAAATTCTAATTATAGTCAATGCAATAGCAGTCTAGCTACTCTAGCAGAGAAGCAGCTTGCTCCTTACAGCGATCTATTTAATTTCTTTAACTTCACTAATTTGTTCTCCCTTGATTGCTCCCATTATTTTGTTGTGTACTTGACAGCTTCTTATTCTAGGATGTGTGCAGCTGTGCTTACTAAGCTACTACTCAAGCTTTTAGTTTTAATTTTTGTCATAAAGTTTGACATGCATAGTTTTTTAATATTTATTTTGCATTGTAAGTAGAATCTTGTGATCCTCTATATTATCCTACAATCTGATCCTGCAGAATCCTCCAATGATACCACTTAGGATCCCAATTCTGACAATCTTGGTTGCAAGTCCAAGATAGAGCAGAGAAGAAAACAATAGAAAAAGAGGCAGTAATTTCCTGGAGCCTTGCACACAGCTCCAGGTGTGCCCTCCTATATATTAATAAAAATGAAAAATAGTTAAGGAAAAAAATACCCACCCTCTCCCACAACTCACACAACCTAATTACTGGAATACATTTTCTCGTCTAACAGAAAAAATTATGAAGCAGAAAATGAGGTGCTTTTAATTAACTTGGTGTCTGAAAGTCGTTTTCCTTATAGTCAATGATCCAGAAATACTGCTTGTACAGGCACATATTCGGACACTCAAGGGGAGGATAATGGAGACTATTCTGAGCCTTAGATTTTTCATCTTTCAGTATGGTGTTGTCTACAAGCTAGATGTGCAAGGATCAGATACTTCATTGACGGTAATCCTCCCTCCTCCATCAATATTCAAAGCAGTGTTCAGTCATCAAAGTGCCTGTTGTTGCCTTGCTATTTTCTGCTTTTTGTTTGATTGTGCTTCTCTTTTCATGTTTTGTATCTAGATTGCATGTAATTTTTAAAACAGGAATCAATTTGGTTCTGAAGTAGAGATGGTCAATAAATTCTGGACCATTGAACATTGTTCTTCGTCTTTAATTGTGAGAGAGGAACAATTGGCATTTCTTTTCTTCATGGAGGAATCAAAGACCATTTCATTGAATCTATGTGATTCATTTGCTAGATTATCCTCCATCCTCTCAACTCGGTCTGGATTTTTTTTCTCCTTGTAGAATTGCTTTCTAGTAAAGTTTTCCAGTATGATATTTCATGTGATATATGTGAGCTCCAGTTTGGTCATCTTTTTGTCACATCATCCAATCCTATGAACTTTACTGTTTTTAAGCTTCTCTTTTTAAGGTATTTCTATGGTTGTTGGAGTCGGTTAATACTTTCAATTGTTTCTATCTGCATAGTGTTATAGCATCTTCTAAGATAACTGATCCTGCATTTTGTGATGTGGTTGGGTGTATACAGGTGTATGGCCTATCTTGGGTTGTGCTGGCGGTGCTGATAATTCTTTTTAAGGTTTCGATATTGCTTTAGGACCCTTGATTGAATGTTAAGTTGTTTGTTATTTGACCTGTGATATAATCTTCCCTTGCATCTTTTCATTCTATAGGTTTTCACCTTTAGCCAGAAGATATCAGTCAACTTCCAGCTTCTGTTGCGTTTTATTCAAGGAATTTCCTTCATGCTAGCACTAGCTGGCTTAGCCATTGCAGTTGCATTAACGGACTTGACAATCCCAGATATATTTGCTTGCATCTTAGCATTTGTCCCCACTGGATGGGGAATTCTCTCTGTGAGTGATATCTTCACCTGTACTTTTGCTTTGTTTCTCTTTTTTTAACTTGTGGAAAATATACCATTTTTAAGCTTAGAAGTTCTGTTTTATTTTTTGTTCGGTCTTCTTGTGGTTTTTGAAATGATGTGTCTCTTCAGTCAAGCAGACTTCAAGGGATAGGTTATGGCTTATCCTTTGGGGCTTTTACTTTGTTCATATGATGTTGGATCACATAGAGATGATGAAAGACGACATAGAAATTTACTGATACAACTTAATAATTGGAATTTGTTGCATCAGAGTTCACCTGATACAAAATTATTGGAATTTACCCAATAGGCTATACAGCGCGTCTGGCACGCGTAACATAATACCATGTCTTCACATGCTTGGATGCTTGTTGGTTTGCAAAAGATTCAACATACATTTAGTTTGTATGAAATAAAAGTGAAATATGCTTTTTAGGGAGTTTATTGGTGTCATCAGGGATGAATCAAGGAATCGTTCTGTTGGGTGCCCAACTATATATTTTACTTTCAGGAGGTAAGTACTAATTTTTATTAAGGAATCTGAGCAAGTATTTGTAAACTTTAATGGTAATAGAACTTTGTTAACCTGCCTCTACTGCTCTTCTACTTTTAATGCATCCTGCTTGTAAAAACTTCACTTCCTATTTTTTTCTATAAATCAGTTCTCATTACAGACCCTTGTTTTTTAGCGTTAGCCAAGTTCTAGGCAAGTGCACGCCTAGGGTATTTTATTCTAGTTTTTATTTTCTTCTCTTATTCTACATTGTTTCAAGGATCTGTCCTTTCATAGTTGTAGATTTGGATTTTTCATTTCAAAATAAATGAATTGTATGCAGAAAGTGTATTTTTTATGTTGTACAAAATACAGTTTCGAAAATAAGTTCAAATTACATAGTTTCTAAGATATTCCCTATAAATGTCATAGTTCCGAATTTTTCATTTTAAAGAATAATGATGCAGAACCTCTTTTTTTCCCCCAGTTATACTGAACACATTTTGAAAATACAAGTTTTGATTTTCATCTTTTATTTTACATAGTATCAAGGATATCCTCAGTAAAGGTCATAGTTTTGATTTTTTATTTCAAAGAATAGACTTAAAGTTGTTATGCTGGATGGGTATTTTTATGTTTTATAACAAACACTATCACAAAGGCAGTGAAGAGAATTATTATTTTGATTTAGCATTGCACCTGCATCCACTCAGGAATAAAGAAGCCTACTTTCCATAGAATTTAGGTAATAAGTCTTGTGTTGCCCATGGTTCTATCTAAAACCTGAGGTTTCATTAACATAATCCTTCTCGACTCGTTAAGTACAAAATCATTATGCCAAGACGGCCATTTCAGCTTATCCCGGGGCACTTTACATATAATATTGGCTCATGAACCAATTGGGCATTGATTGAGCCAAATATGCTGGAGAAGTTTTGGAGGCCTGATTTTCCTTTTTCAAAGTTCCATGGTGGCATATCAGTAGATTGACATTTACATCTTATCGTTTATTGTGTTAATTGAAGTATTATATAGAAATAGAAGTAAAAAAAAAAATCAGAAGCTGTTTACAAATCTTATTACCACATATGCTATGTATTCATTCTGGCAAAATCTTGCATTTTTTGCATGTGCACAGTGCACATGTGCTTTGTACCTTATGGTGAGAGCAAATTCATGTTTTTATTTTCTCCTGGGTCATCCATAGACATGCTACTTGTGAACAATTGTAGCCATCCTTATTTGTTCTAGTTTCAATGTGACGATTTTCCCATGACATCCAGATTGCTGCGGCTTGGAAGCCTTTGATGAAGAGGCTCGGATTGTGGAAATCCATACGTTCAATTGGCCGTCTATATGATGCTGGCATGGGCATGCTCATCTTCATACCGATTGCATTATTTTCATGGTTCCCTTTCGTGTCAACTTTCCAAACCCGCCTCATGTTCAACCAAGCATTCAGCCGTGGGCTGGAAATCTCTCTTATCCTTGCAGGGAACAACCCAAATACTGGCATATGATGGCAGCTCTGGTTTGGATGGAAAATTTTATTTGTTTCCATCTTGCGGAATTGTTTAGGAGACCCAGCAGTTTTGATCTTTGGTTTTTTATTGATTTGACTCCCCTACTGTAAATACTCTTGCGGGTTGGTTTGTATGAGGTTCATAGGAAATTGCCTGGCATTTTACTTGTGATTGTATTCTATATCGAACGAGCTTACGAATTTGATTCAGGTAATTTGTATGAAGTATAAAGAAGATAGAAAGGTAATTTTTTTTATTTAGACGATCGAAGCATTGGTTTAGGCGTTACAAAGGATTAACAGGTGCGGTTCCTATGACCCATAACCAAGCTTTTCTAGGTTATATGCTTTTACTTTTATACGGCTCTTATTGCTGCCCTCATGCACTGCAACTGTAAGAATTTTTATACTGGAAAAAAGGATTTTTGCCAGTTCAAGAATTTTTCATTTGGTTTAGCAGTATCTATTATTTATAATTGTGTTTTTGTCAAAATATTCTCAAGTCTAACGAGTGATGTCCAAGCATAGTATTCAACAAAATTTTTAATAAACAGAATAAAATTTTTAAATGATACTCAAATTATTAAAAACAATTATTACAATGAGAGAGAATGAATCAAGTCATAAGTTTCCAAGATGTATCTGAATTCCTTAAATATACTGGGGTTTTTATCGATTTAAAACTTTTCTTTGTGGTTCCCCTTCAGGATTTGGATACCTGCTTATTTAAAAGCAAATGGGGATGTAACATGAGACTATGTTAGCTTATAAAATGTAAATCGTGAGTACCAAAGAATGAGAGTCAATGACGATTTTTAGTAATTGTGGGCAAAACATAATGTTTGTTTGTGAATGTTAATGCATATTCAGCCCCACATAGTCTCTCTGAATAATTTTAAAGTCAATATAAGTTTTTCTGAACTCTCTCCTTAATACCTAGGTTTTAAGGATGAGTTCTCTAATATGATATCAGAGCTGGGCCTTGAGCTACTTAGCTCCTTTGTGGGTTGGACTTCTCCTCATCTCATTTTTTCTCATGGGTTATCGTCGCCTCATTTCTCCCATGGGCTCGAGGGGGAGTATTAATGTCCATCCAGTCCCACAGTCTCTGTACGCAGATTCAAAATTAGTATAACATCATCTTAGCTCTCTCTTCTTAACACCTAGGTTTTGAAGATGAGTTCTCTAATGAAAAAAATTCTCATTCAAAATTTAAAGTTTGGCACTTTTTTTTTGTATTTTTTTTTTATTTAATTTCATTATCATACAATGAAAAAGTGATGGTGTCTCTGATTAGTTTTCTTGGTGTTCATTTTTTAACTATTGTGGCAAAAATTTAAAACAAAGTTTTACACTTTCCAATTGAGGCAACCAATTGTCACATCCAAAAGTCACATTTATGGATTAAAACATTCTACTCACCAATTTTGCTAAAGATTAAAATAAAATGGTCATGTGAACTAGAAATCAAAACAAAAATATCATATTTTTTCAAAATTTTGAAAAATTAATGTCACTCCAAAATATTGCAATAGGATTTAAATGTCATTGATTAAGTACAAAAAATAAATATTTGTTCAATTATGTTTAGTTTGGACCAAGGATTCTACTTGAAGAAAGGAAAGGAAAATAAGAAGAAATTCATTATAATGCTATTTAAAATAAAAAAAAATATTTTAATATGATTAAAAATTAAGAAATACCAAGTGTTAAGGATGTGTAAAATTAAAATTTTGTTCATTGATTTGATATATTTTTTATTTTTTTTCTCACTTTCCTTGATAATCAAACATGAAAAGGTAGAATTCTTCTTATTTTTCTTTTTATTTTCTAATATTTTTTTAAGTTCTAAATAGATTATTAGAGTTTTAATATTTTTGCTTTAGAAATTAATAGCCAAAGCAAAGTTGAATTTTCAAATTTTTTTTTTTTTTTTGTACCTTCTAATTTTCATATATATATCATGGATTAAAGGCTTTACCATGAAGCAAAAGCCAAGCCAATAAGAGGTGAAAATGTTTAAAAAGGCCAAAGATGCAACGGTTCTGTCAAGAGAAAAAGGTTTTGCCAAGAGACAAAGGTGTCATCAAGGGAGAAAAACCAAAAAAAAACATTTGAAGGAGCCAAAATTTAAGCAAGCATCTTAGAGAGTTAAAAGTAGGAAAGGCATTTTTGGGAGCCAAAGACAAAAAACAGTATATTTTATTAGGAGCCAAAAAAAGAGAAGAGCAACTAAAGGCATGTAAGGGTCATTTGGTATAACTGTCAAAAATTAGAAAAATAAAAACTAAAAACTAGAAATCTGTAATTTGTTTGGTTAACATTTATAAAACTAATACAAATTAAAAACTTAGTTAAAAATGTTCATTTCCATCTTTAAATCAAACATTATTATAGAATAGGATTAAAATAATAAAATTGTAAATAATACACACTAACAAAATTACTATAATAAAAATAAAATTTATTATAATTGTTTTATTTTTCAAATTTTACTTTGTGATAAAAATTTTATTGAACATGACAATTGAAAAAAAAAAGTAAAAGTATTTTGTAATTAGCTTTATTATTATTTTTAAAAAATCTATGTATATTTTTATTTTAATTATATTTAAATTGATATGATCATTTAATTTTTATTTTTATTTAAAAGTGTATAAAATGAATGATTTAATCCAAAAAAATTATTTCTTAATATTAAAATTTCTAGCAATATATTGGAAAAATAATTAAAAATCATAAAATCTAGTTTTCAACTTTTTGGCAAGCAACTAAAAATTGGCAATAGAAATAGAAAACTAACAATATAAACAAATACGTTTCTATAATTTGTTTTTTCACTGTGAAGAAATAGACATAGAAAACAACAATGATATTAAACATACTCTAAAGAAAAGAAAAATAAATTGGTGTCTTTAAGAAGGTAAAAAATGAAAAGGGCATCTCAATGAGTTAAGCAAAGAAAGATATCTCAAAGAGTTAGAAAACTAAAAGATCTCAAGGAGCCAACAATGAAAGGTCATCTTAAGGTGTTAGGCATCTTAGGGATACCAAAAAAACAAAAGAAGTCAATCAAATTGATACCCCTAGAACAAAAAAAATAAATATATGACAAATTTCACTCAAAATTAAAGAAAAATATAAACAAGAAGAACAATAGTATTTTAATTCCAATACAGAGAACTGTGAACACTGTACACTTCAAAGATGACACAAGCATGGGTTTTTATAGGGGATGAATGATACAATTGTGGTATTTTAAATTTAAAAAATTCAGCTCCTTGAAAATTGGAATTACATTTTCAATAAGTGTACAGCAATTGTTTTAATGTTCGAATTTTTCTTTAATTGGTGAGGGATTTGCTAAAATGTCTTCATGAATGGAATTGAAGTGTCTTCATAGGTGAAATTGATTTCTTCGTGTAGGTGGAATTGAAATGTCTTCATGGGTGGAATTGATTTCTTCATGATTTATTAAAGTGTCTTCATGGATGGAATTGATTGAGTGGAATATGTTGCTAACACCCTCCCGCAAACTTTGTCGGGGATGGAGGCAAAGTTTGTTGCAAAATATAGTGGTCGAAGAGCGGCTTTTGAAGGTGCGGATTTGTTCAACTATTATTGCTTGATCTTCTTTCCAAAGGTAGTTGATCTATTGATAACTTCTGCATCTGTAATTGAGTCATACTAGGATGTAGCATTGAGATGTAGTGTATATAATGGTGATATGGATAATACAGTGGCTGAGATATTTATTTATTTTTTTATTTATTTTTGGACATAGTGTTCACAATGGCTCTGAGTCGTGAACACTACATACTTTAGAGAGGACAGAAGCATGAGTAATTATAGGGGATGAATGATATATTTGTAATATTTTGAATTTAAAAAATTTAGCTCCTTGAGGCTCCTTGAAGATTAGAATCAAATCTTTAATAAGTGTGCAGCAACAGTTTGAATGTTTGAATTCTTCTTTAATTGGTGAGGGATTTGTTGAAGTGTCTTCATGGATGGAATTGAAGTGTCTTCATGGGTAAAATTGATTTCTTCATGTGGGAGGAATTGAAGTGTCTTCATGGGTGGAATTGATTTCTTCATAATTTTCTAAATTGTCTTCATGGGTGGAATTGATTTCTTCATGATTTGTTGAAGTGTCTTCATGGGTGGAATTAATGTTTTCATGGATGGAATTGATTGAGGGGAGTGTGTTGCTAATAAGAACAAGGTGAATAATTTTAGCTTGAGATAGTCATTTGTTATTAGTTCGACACGTTATGTGGAAATTAATCAATGTATTCAATTATAGAGTATAAACTCATTAAATTTTTCTCTTGAGAAGAGTTCAAACTTAAGAACCTAACATTCCCTCGAGAAGAGGGGTGTCCTTATATTCCCTTGAGAAGAGGGGTACCTATTAATCAAACATGGGCATAACTTCCTGCAAGACAAACAGCTTAGATGCCTAACACCCATCCCCAACTATTGAAGGCACTTCCACTTCGTGTCCCTCTCATTAAATGAGGAGTCGAAAACATTGGGAGAAGCCAATGGCTAATGAAATGCTATTTCTTTGGATGAATGGCTCTAAGATGGTGTTGATAAGGAGAATTGATTGTGTTAAGGTTACTGCCAATTTGACTTGATTGTGTTGAGGTGAAAAAACTAACAAAACTCTAGTAATTTGTCAATGCCCATAAGGAGAATTGTTTTCATTCATCATCTAAAGTGGTGGATGGTTAGATTAATTCATGACTTGCTTCATTCCTTGCCCAAGTTTAGGATTATGAAACACTATTTATAATATACATCCATATATTTACATATAACAAATAGCATTTTACTTCTTTTGCATACACTACTAACATATTCAGCATCATTCACTTGCACAAGGATATGCTGTAGAGTATGTATTTTATTGGAATAAATATAGTCAAAATCCCTATACATCAATTTCTAGATAATGTTGTAGTGATCCAAAAAAATAAATTAATTAATTAATTAATATATAGATAAAATTAAATTAAATTAAATTAAAAATTAATTAAAAATTAAAAATTAAATTAATTGAATAATTATTTTTATTTAAATTATATAATATAATATATTATATTATATCATATTATATTATATTATAAGATTATATAGTTAGTAATTGAAGCTATAGGAAGAAGGAATTTTCTTTTTTTTAAACTGAAAGAACTATGGCCCCGCAGCGTCTCTCATCCGTCCTTCTCATTCTCTCCTCATTTCTCGGCGGATGAATGCTAATCAGGAAATGGAAGGAACCATTGGGTTCCTAACTCCGCTGCCCACATTTTTACGAGAGCGGATTTGTCGTGGCAGCGGCAGAGACACCATTCCTAGGGTAAGGTAACTTTTTCCTATTTTTTCAATTTCTCCTTAAATCTATCGCAAAATCGACGATCGGACACCACCACGGGGTCCTAGTCTCGACCGTCGTCATTTTGACCGGAGTAAATTTCCAATTTGGGTTTTCTATGCCCTACTCCAAAGTGAAAGTGTGATTTAATTATATTTAAGGGTATAATTATTTATTTGAAATTTATGAGTTTAGGAAATATTAAAATAATATTTTATTTAGGATTGATTTAATGTAACTGGGATTTTTATTCAGGGCGGCTCGGGTGAGCGCCGCAGGTAACTTTTTGGGATCCCTATTGGCGTAGTTCAAGAAATCAGGTAAATGGGAATATATATACATATATAAAACCAAATTTTTATGAATTAATTGAGAAATGAAATATGTTATGAATATACGTGTATATGTTTTTGTATGGGTTTAAAATGCCAACCGTTTAAATTATGCTTTCTGAGCTTAGGGTTGTTTTATTAGATACGTATATGTGAAATTGAACTGATAAAAGTGAAAGATACTTTCAAGATAATTATGTAAGAAATGAAAAGTATATTTTTAGCATACAAATGTTAAATGTAGGTTGGCTTATTTTACAAGAAATATATATGAATTTTACTACTAAATAGTGTGGCATGAGTAAATAGGAATTATGTGTGGAAATATGTTATATGTATGAGATATAGGATATACAGAAAATAAATTGAGTATGAAAATGTTATATGAAATATGCTGCATGTAAGTGTTAATGCAATCATGTAAAATAGCTAAAAGATGATAGGTAAAACAGCTGAAAAATGTTGGGTAAAACTGTTAAAAGATAGTAAGTAAAACAGCTAAAAAATGTTAGGTAAAACGGCTAAAAAAATGCAGAGTAAAATAATTGAAAGATGTTAGGTAAAATAGTTAAAAGATGTTGGATAAAACAGCTGAAAGATGTTAGGTAAAACAACTGAAAAATGCTAGATAAAACAATTAAAAGATATTGGGTATGTTATGAAATGAAATGAAAATGGAAATGAATGAAACGGAAATGAAATATGAAATGTGAACAATATAAAATGGGAAAGAGCCACGTAAAGTGAAACACTACGAAATGACAAAGATGACAACATGAACATATGAGAATTACAGAGAAATACTAGACAGAATAATATATTATGATATTATCAGTATTTATGCTAGTAGAACATGTTATGTTTGGGCGAGGCAAACTCTTCGCCCGAGGGCTTACTGAGAAAGGCGAGTGCCCTAGTTGTATCAGGTGTAGCAGTAGGCTGCATAACGTAATAGGGTAAAGGAAAACTACTTGTATAAGTGAGTAGATTTCCTTATTCTTGGAAGCTTTGGCCAATAAACTTTTGTATGAACTATGTGAATTCGAGATTAATCTATCACTTGAGGGTTTACTGAGTAAGATGAGTGCCCTGGTATGCTTCAGTTGTGACCTTTGGGTTGCCTAATGTATCAGAGCAAAGGGGTGCTACTTGTATAGGCTGGTAATCACTCATATCCTCAAGTAATCTCGTGGGTAAAATACCTTACATGTGTTTGAATAGGATTAGAAAATGATTTCAGAAATTATGTTAATGATTTACAAATGATGAATAATATGCTATATACAAGCCTCATGTTGGTCACACACTGTTTTAATATATTAGAAGTATTTTGAGTAGAAACCTAAAGTATAGATATGATAAGCAACCGAGAAAAGGTAATGATTTATATTACTGGTATTGTTTTTACAGATTCTGTGATACATGATTATATAGTAATAGATTTTCACAGTATTGTAACTCAATTGCCACACACTAGCAATAGCATATTTCGTCTTACTGAGCATTGGTTCATCCCATTACTTTAACATTTTTCAGGTGATCCAGGTAGGTGAGAAGATCAGGCTCGTAGATAGAGGGGCCTCAGTATTGCCCTAACAGTAAAGTGAGTATTTTTGAGAGTATTTTTGTATAGCCCTAGCCAGTTGAGGGTATTTTGGAAAACAGACATATATTTATATTTTGGGAAACATGTTAATACTCTGGTATTGTATATAATTATATATGGTTATGTTTATTTGATTTTTGCTTCTCGTTGTTTAGGATGAAGGTTGGGTTTAATTCAGTTTGGTATCAAAGCATTATAAATGTTATAGTATATTAAAAAAAAATCCAAGTTAAATAGTAGATCGTTACAATATGTGTATATGTTTTTGTATGGGTTTAAAATGTCAACCGTTTAAATTATGCTTTCTGAGCTTAGGGTTGTTTTATTAGATACGTATATGTGAAATTGAACTGATGAAAGTGAAAGATATTTTCAAGATAATTATGTAAGAAATGAAAGGTATATTTTCAGCATATAAATGTTAAATGTAAGTTGGCTTATTTT
The DNA here is from genome assembly GCF_029873635.1 of Malania oleifera. Classification (NCBI taxonomy): domain Eukaryota; kingdom Viridiplantae; phylum Streptophyta; class Magnoliopsida; order Santalales; family Ximeniaceae; genus Malania; species Malania oleifera. Next base: position 147,866,669 of record NC_080418.1, read on the forward strand.
ACAAGAAATATATATGAATTTTACTACTAAATATTGTGGCATGAGTAAATAGGAATTCTGTATGGAAATATGTTATATGTATGAGATGCAGGATATATAGAAAATGAATTGAGTATGAAAATGTTATATGAAATATGCTGCATATAAGTGTTAATGCAATCATGTAAAACAGCTAAAAGATGATAAGTAAAACAACTGAAAAATGTTGGGTAAAACAGTTGAAAAATGTTAGGTAAAATAGCTAAAAAATGTTAGGTAAAACGACTGAAAAATGTTGAGTAAAATAGTTGAAAGATGTTAGGTAAAATAGCTGAAAGATGTTGGATAAAACAGCTGAAAGATGTTAGGTAAAACAACTGAAAGATGCTGGATTAAACAACTGAAAGATACTGGGTATGTTATGAAATGAAATGAAAATGGAAATGAATGAAATAGAAATAAAATATAAAATGTGAACAATGTAAAATGAGAAAGAGTCACGTAAAGTGAAACGCTACGAAATGACAAAGTTGAGAACATGAACAGATGAAAATTACAGAGAAATGACAGACAGAATAATGTATTATGGCATTATCAGTATTTATGCTAGTAGAACATGTTATGTTTGGGTGAGGCAAATTCTTCGCCCGAGGGCTTGCTGAGAAAGGCAAGTGCCCTAGTTGTATCAGGTATAGCAGTAGGCTGCATAACGTGATAGGGTAGAGGAAAACTACTTGTATGCATGGGTAGATTTCCTTATTCTTTGGAGGGCATAGGAAAACTACTTGTATGCATGGGTAGATTTCCTTATTCTTTGGAGCCTTCGCCGATAAACTTTTGTATGAACTATGTGAGTTAGAAATTAATCTATCACTTGAGGGCTTACTGAGTAAGATAAGTGTCTTGGTATGCTTCAGTTATGACCTTTGGGTTGCTTAATGTATCAGAGCAAAGGGGTGCTACTTGTATGGGCAGGTAATCACCCCTATCCTCAGGTAATCTCGTGGGTAAAATACTTTACATGTGTTTGAATAGGATTAGAAAATGATTTCAGAAATTATGTTAATGATTTACAAATGATGAATAATATGCTATATACAAACCTCATGTTGGTCACACACTGTTTTAATATATTGTTTCTGGCCTTACTGAGATATGTCTCATCCGAATATGAACTTATCTTTTTCAGGACCTCCACGAGATCGAGCTTAGAGAATTCGAACTGTTATAGCTTTTTGAGAAAAATGGTATAATTTTGATGATATTTTGGGATGTATATATTTTATATTTTATATTTTATGTCTTAAGACTTCTGAGAAAAAGATGGTTGTGAATATTGAAAGTCGTAGATTTTGTTTTTGGAGATATATGTATATGTGGATACAGGTGGATGTATGGTTTGTTTTGAATGTAGTTAGATGTAGAAAACTCCGGTATTAGTGGAAGATTATATTTATGTTTTCCACTGCATAAATGATATTAGAATATCAGTTAGCAGGTAAATGAATGGATTAGTAGTAGTCCGAGCCCACTTAGAGGGTCGATGCGTTACAAATGCAATATGATTAAGATAATTTACAAATAGACAAAGTGTACTCACATCTACCAAGTGATGGAGCATAGCAAAATAAAAATTACAAATATATATATATATATATATATGTATTGTTAGGAAGTGTGAGAAAGTATAACTTTCAATATATTAAACTAGATGAAAGAAGTGTTGAGCGATCACTAGTATTAGAGTGCTCTAAATAAATACCTTTACAATAGTAAAATTATTTCAAGAAAGGAATTGAGTATTGAAAAGAGGTAGACTAAAAGATATTTATAAATAAATTGTGCAAAGTATATATGTAATTAAAGTAGAAAGTGGAGTGTTAGAAATATCTTTCAATATAAGTAACAATTATTTAAACATAATAAAAAATGATTGATAAGTAGATATCATTAAAGAATGTGGTGGGTATAACTAAACGAGAACACATCCACATAACAACTTCTTTAAACATAAAAAAGATCAATGGCAATTTTAGGCATTATAATTTTTTCTTTTATATTGCACAGTTGATATATACGGTTAGATATCAACTAGATAAGTGCCTTTAACTTTGAAATAAACTGTAAGGGTCTGTTTATTTTGGAAAAGAAAATGAAATAAGAAGGAAAATCTTTTTCCATTATATTTTCTCTCTAAATCAAATTTTATTAAAAGTTAAAATTTACTCTAATATGATTAAAAATTAAGAAATATCAAATGTTGATGGTGTGCAAAACTAAATATTGAGAAAATTACATAAATACCCCTTGTGTTTTAACTAAAAATTGCTTAGCTACCTTGTAATTTCCAAAATTATGAAAAACGTTATAACGTCATTAGCTTTTTTCTTTTTCTTTTTATAGAAATCAGTCTGACGGCATCATCGAGCCATAAAGCTTCATGCTTTACGAGGATAGAGGGAGGGTCTTCACATTGTATACAGTTTTATCCTTACTTTTATGCAAAGAGGTCGTTTCCTTAGATTCAAACAAGTGACCAACTGGTCACAAAGGAGTAACCTTACCATTGATCCAAAGTTGCTTTTATTGCTTTTATAGAAATCAATATATTGTAGCAATAAGATAGGAGAATACTGTAGATTAGAAAATGCTTCAAGGCACGTTACAATGTCATTTTCCTTAAAACATTATTTGCTCCCACCAGAGCGGTGTGTATTGAGTCAACAAATACGTTTTCAGGATACAATGAAACCCATAATTTAATTTGATATCAGTTTGCATTATACACAAACAAAAATTGATCACAAACACACTTAGAATAATCTGAACAAATTTTCTGTAATTCTATTTTTGCTAAAAATAAAAGTCAGATTTGAAAAAGATATAATTTGTTGAAACTTTATGTAAGAAAGAGAATGATGAATTTTTTGTATCTTTTGTGGAGTTAATTATGTTTTTAAATAGACAGAATTATGTCTTTTTTGAAAAGGTTGCATCTGTTCAAATCATGAAACAGATTCGCTCTGATCGCACCAAGCGTCGACCTGGTCACACTAGGTGTCGACTTGGTCACACCAGGCATTGACCTGGTTGCGTTCTACTTGAGACATTCTGGAAAATCAATTATTCATTCAAGTTCAGTCGATGGTACCTTCGACCAGGCCATACCTGGTCTCCTAGACGCGCCACTTAATCTCCTGGTCACGTCACTTGATCTTCAAAAATATAAGATTAATTTTATGTCATCTGATCATGATCAACGGTCACGATCTCGCAAATATGTCAAATGCTTGTACACTAACTAAATGCGCCACTAGCTCCCTACAATCCACGCCATACGCGCATGTGTGCAAACGGTGCAAAGCACCGTTCTAGGGTGCACTAGAGTACACACTAGCACTTTAAGAGATTATTCCATCTTATCATTTATTATTGACTTTTCCATTTCCTGTAAGAACCCAACCTGAGATAGGTGTATTAAATAAATGAGAAAAGAGAAGGAAAAATTAAAAGGTAAAAATCTGCAGGGCTCGTTGACGAGGCTTCTCTGCTCATCAACAAAGTCCCTTGTACATCTCAGCGACAAGGTCTAGTGGATCATCGACAAGGAGATGCCGAAAAATTTTGGGAAATTCTAAAATTTCAGGCTCGTCGACGAGGCCACCTTGGCGTCGACAAACTTCCTTCTTCAGCTCGCCGACGAGGCTGGCTAGGTCAAAAGTTTATAAATATCTTTTTTCACTTGCTTAATGAGGAAGAAATCAAAATCCTCTCTCTCTCTCTCTCTCTAGGATTTCAGGCCATTAGTTGTTGGAATCAATGATTCGACGTTACCACGTGAATCAAAAGGAGAATCTCTACGTTTATAGCGAATCAGAAATTCGTTTTGAGAATTTTTGGGTTTTGACCCAAAACCGAGGTAAGGGCTCGATTTCAGTTTCGTTTCGGTATATATGTAGTAATAAGATTTGTAGTGAAGTATAGTTTTTGGATGTTTAGGTTTTGGAAACTCGATTCATAGTTTTGGAGCCGTAGAGTTTGTATTTTGGTATTCGGGAAAAGGAAAGGGTATTATGTTTATATTAGTTGTTTTTGAAATCGGGATCGGTAAACCTATAGTTTACGATCGTATGTATGTTTTGGTTACTTATTTGGGAAAATCTATTAGGTGAAAATGCGGGATTTAGGGTTACAGTTTTGAGGAAAATTTGGGATTTCGGGTATCATCTCTATTTCTATTGGAAATTCGTATATTGTATAAAATTGTAATATTGAGATGACTATACCTGTATTTGTATTAAACTGTATTTCTCGAATTGAAAACGATATGATTTGTGTATGCTTAAATAAGTGTGGAATGAAATGTTGTATGTAAAATATTTCAGGGTTTTGTAAAATAGCTAGGGGCATCTAATTACCGTACGCTAATGAGTATAGGAACATGAGTTCCAAAATTGTTCCAGGTTTTGTAAATCAACTAGGGGCAGCTAATTACCGTACGCTAACACCATGTCTCTACTAATTACCATGGGCGAGAGTGTCCGACTCTATATCCGAGGGTGTGAAATATCGCCTGTTTGTTTCGACTGATCACCGATGGGTGTGAGTGGACATCATACTAGCAACAATATCGCAGTGAGGCTTCAGTTATTGCAGGGTATCGGGTGCTTAAGTGTGACGACACTGACCATATGTTTGGTATTGTATGTACCGGAACTGAATTGTGAAAATACTAGAGCTATATTGTGTTATGTTTTATGCTGAAATAAAACTTGTATGTCACACACTGATACAACCTACTTTCTTCCTTACTAAGATATGTCTCACCCCGAATTTACAAATATTTTTTAGGTCTTTCGAGTAGCCGAAACTAGCATCCTAGCGTTTGGGAGGGTGGGTGTCGGTTAGCTACATAAAGTACTTATGTACGTAAATATTTTGTAACCGGGTTGTCATTTTTGGGTTTTGTCGACACCCGGAGTATGTGGTATTTTAGATGTAGATTCTAGTTATGTATAGACTCTGGTATGGTACGTTGGATGGTATGATGTATATATAGAAAGAATATTTTTGTTGCGTATTTGATGTGTATGGATATGTATGTGACTGTATACTAGGTTTAAGTGTACCCGACAGGGTCGGACCCTCATTCAGTATAGTATCATGTGTGTTTTAAATGATACAGAGACGGGTTAGGTTACTAAAATCACACTTGGGACTCATCCGCGAGTTCGGGGCGTGACAGCTTGGTATTAGAGCTAACCAAGTTGTTAGGTCTTGTAGACTTGGTTAGGCGTGAATATGTGTACATACCAGAGTATAGGAATGTAGGAAATGGGTAGAGTAGGTCGAGGGTTGTCTTGTTGCTAGACGGGGACTTATTGGCAGTGTTCTGTGTCTTTTCGGGAATGACGATTTCAGTAAGATCACGGCAAACCATTAATGGTTTTGTGTCAGTGTGATAGGACAGACCTAGACCTATGAGAGTTGTAGTTAACTTGATTAGCTTTTAATGATTGTGTTAGTTGTGTATGATATAGGAATTCTAACCGATTCTTATCCTATTTTCAGAATGGAGCCCAAGGATAACAACTTGGATAGTGGTTCCGAGGGGACTTCGAGTGACGCGTCTCCTTCCGTGCCTCAGGGTTTGACGAGGTGGGTTATGTGGGAGATCGAGCGAAGTGTTAAGGGACGTGAATATTCTTCTACTGCTACGGGTTGTACCATATAGAGGTTCACTCGCATGCACCTTCCGATGTTTACGAGAGGACCCAATTCGATAGTGGCATAGAACTGGGTGCAGAAGACCGAGAAGATATTAGAAGTTTTGCACTAAACTGACTAGTAGAAGGTTATCTATTCTACCTTTCAGCTGGCAAGAGAAGCAGAAAGATGGTGGACAGTTGTGAGTCTGCTTGAGAAGCAGAGAGCTGGTCCATCTGGTATGACATGGAGCCATTTTAAGGAGGTATTTTTCAAGAGATACTTCTGAACTTCCACTCGTGATGCGAAGGCTAACGAGTTCTCGAGCTTGACTCAGGGAACCCTGACGGTGCAGAGATATGCTGCCAGATATATCGAGTTATCTTGTTTAGCGATGTACTTGATCTCGAACGAGTATGAGAAGGCTCAGAGGTTTGAGAAGCGTTTGAGGAAGGACATCTGCAGGCTTGTGGGGATGCTACAAATTCGAGAGTTTTCTGTTCTGGTGGATAAAGCCACCATAGTCGAGGCTGACCTTCAAGGGGATGAGGTGGTATAGGAACAGAGGAAGAGGTCAATATCTTCTGGTTCTTAGACTGGTCCTCAACAGGTACAGTGGAAGAAAAATAAGAATTATATTCAAGTTATCGCCAGAATACCGAGTGATAGAGTCCTCAAGGGGATTCTTCCTCCGCACCATGCACCAAGTGTCATAAATGGCATGACGATGAATTCTAGCAGTTCTGGAGTAACAGCTACAACTGTGGCAAACCAGGCCACATATCTCGAAATTGTCAAGCATAAAAGGAGCAACATGCCTGCATAGAGTTAGAACCGTGGAAGTAATCAAATGCCTCAGGAGAACTATTAGGCAAACATGGCTCCGGAGAGGGTGTACTCTCTTACTCCAGTAAATTCGGAACACGCTAGGAACGTGGTGATAGGTACCATGTTATTGCTTTCGAATAGAATTGTTGTTTTATTTGATTTAGGAGCAACCCATTCGTTTATATCTGCTAGTTTTGTGAAACTGTGTGGGGTTGAAACCCAAATGATGGATGAATGGTTGTCTATGACTACATTGACTGGGAGTATAGCGATTTGTAGTAAAATGTTAGGAAACTACCTAGTGGTTATTCAGGGAAGACTGCTATTGGGGAACCTAGTAGTGTACGACATGTGTGGATTTGATGTCATACTGGGGATGGATTGGCTAGTCTCTGGTTATGCGGTGATTGATTGTTGTAGGAAGGTAGTGGTGTTCAAACCTCCTGGAGAGCAGGAGTATTAGTTTGTGGGATCGTGTGTGCGTTCAATGCCACAGATTGTGTCAGCTATACAGGCGAGAAGGTTACTCTTAGAGGGTTGTCTGGGTACCTAGCTTGCGTGAAGGAACCACCTCAGGATGATCTGAAACTTGAAGATATCCGAGTGGTTAACGAATTTCCAGATGTACTCCCGAAAGACTTACACGGTTTACCTCCTTATCGAGAGGTGGAGTTCGCTATCGAGTTGCTGCCACATAGGGCGCTAATCTCTAAAGTTCCATACTGGATGGCTCCAGTTGAACATAAAGAGTTGAAGGAGTAGTTGGAGGAATCACTGGATAAGGGCTTTATCAAACCTAGTGTTTCGCCCTGGGGAGCTATAGTATTGTTCGTAAAGAAAAAGGACGGTTCGATATGAATGTGCGTAGATTACCGCAAGATCAACAAGGTAACAGTGAAGAACCGATACCCGTTACCTCATATAGATGATCTGTTTGATCAGCTGCAGGGAATGCAGGTCTTGTCAAAGATTGATCTACGATCAGGGTATCATCAAGTGAGAGTTAGGACTAAGGATGTTGCAAAGATTACTTTCCGAACCAGATATGGTCACTACGAGTTACTGGTTATGCCTTTTGGGTTAACTAATGCTCAAGCGGTATTTATGGACCTAATGAACAAGGCTTTCCATGAATACCTGGATCAGTTCATGGTGATGTTTATCAACGAAATTCTAGTATATTCTAAGAGTTCGGAAGAGCATGAAAACCATCTGAGGTTGGTACTTGAGGTTTTACGAAAAAATAAGTTGTATGCTAAGCTGAAGAAATGCAAGTTCTGGCTAAATCAGGTCGCATTTCTATGCCACATAGTATCGAAGGGTGGTGTCTCAATTGATCCTGGTAAGATTGAGGCAATGGTCGATTGGGTGACACCGAAGAGTGTGCAGGATGTTCGGAGTTTCCTAGGACTAGATAGGTATTACCAATGGTTTGTGGAGGGATTCTCTAAGTTATCTGGCCCTCTGAAATGGTTGACGAGGAAGGGTGTGAGATTTGATTGGACCAATGAGTACGAACAGAGTTTCTAGGAGTTGAAACACCGACTGGTCACTGCTCCGGTTTTAACCATCCTATCTGGAAACGGTGGTTTTGTGATTTACAGTGACGCATCGCTAAAGGGGTTGGGATGCGTGCTGATGCAACAGGGAAAAGTAATTTCCTATGCTTCTTGGCAACTCAAGGAGTATGAGAAGAATTACCCTACGCATGATCTGAAGTTGGCGGCAGTAGTATATGCATTGAAGATCTGGAGACACTACTTGTACGGTGAACAGTGTGAGATCTTCACGGACCACAAGAGCCTCAGATACTTTTTCACATAGAAGGAGTTGAACAAGAGGCAGATAAGGTGGTTAGAACTGATCAAGGACTACGATTGCACCATTAGCTATCATCCGGGGAAAGCTAACGTGGTAGCTGATGCGTTGAGTTGGAAGTCAAAGTATGCATTAGTATCTATAGTAGTAGCTCAGCATCATATTAGACAGGATCTGGAAAGTTTTGGTGTGGAGTTGGTGGATGGTAATCATCAGGCTTTCATTACTATCTTGGTGATCCAGCCAACCTTACTTGAGATTATTAAAGCCATGCAGGTTAGTGATATGGAGTTAGCTGAGACCTTGGAGAAAGTGTAGTAAGGGTTGGCTGCAAATTTTAATATCTCCGAGGGAGGTGTGCTAAGGTTTGGAAACAAACTGTGCTTTCCAAACGACGAGGGTATAAAGAGGACGATCCTAGAGGAGGCACATCGTTCTTTGTATACGGTACATTCGGGTAGTACGAAGATGTATCAGTATTTGCATGAGTCCTTCTAGTGGAGTGGCATGAAACGGAAGATTGCTCGATTTTTAAGCAATGTCTGACATGTTAGCAGGTAAAGGTTGAACATCAGAGGTCGGCAGGGCCGTTGCAGCCATTGAGCATTCTAGAGTGGAAATGGGAGCATATTTCCATGGATTTTGTCACTGGATTGCCACCAGCACTACACGGGCAGAATGTCATCTGGGTAATCATGGTCAAGTTGATCAAATCTGCTCACTTTGTACTGATGAAGGTTGGCTACTCTTTGAGTAGGCTAGTAGGTTTGTATGTGCAGAAGATAGTCAGAATGCATGGGGTATCGGTGTCCATTGTTTCATTTGAGACCCGAGGTTCACTTCTCGATTCTAGAAGAGTTTACAGGAAGCACTAAGGACGAAGCCTACATTCGGTATAGTGTTGCACCCCCCAAACTAATGGACAGTCAGAAAGGATGATACAGATCTTAGAGGATATGTTACGGGCTTGTGTATTAGATTTCGGTGGTAGTTGGATTTAGTTTCTACCATTGGTGGAGTTTGCCTATAGCTTCTAGGTTAGTATCGGGATGGCACCGTTTGAGGCATTGTATGATTGGAGGTGTCAGTCTCCCTTGTATTGGGATGAGGTCGGTGAACAGCAAATATTGGATCCCAAACTCATACAGTAGGCTTCTGAGAAGGTTGGTTTGATCAGGGATAGGATTAAATTAGCTCAGAGTTGGCAAAAGAGTTACGCGGATGTTCACCGCTGTGAGTTGGAATTCGAGGTGGTGGGTAAAGTATTTCTGAGGATCGCTCGGATGAAAGGAGTGATGAGATTCTGGAAGAAGGGAAAACTAGGCCCAAGGTATATCGGGCCACTCAAGGTATTGGAACGAGTGGGTCTAGTGGCCTAAAGGATTGTACTACCCCCAGCACTCTCGAGGATCCATGATGTATTCCACGTATTTGTGTTGAGGAGGTATGTGTCGGATTCGTCGCATGTGATTAGTTACAAGTCTTTAGAGATTGGAGATGCTTTGGCATATGAAGAGATACCCATTCGAATTCTGGACCATAAAGTTCAAAACCTGCGTACTAAGGAGATACCGTTAATAAAGGTACTATGGCGGAATCACGCGGTTAAGGAAGCTTATTGGGAGTTAGAGACGGAAATACGCTGGAAATATCCGCAGTTGTTCTGAGTAGTAGTTTCGATAGCAGGATCGGTATGGGTATGTATGTATGTATGTATGTAATATTCTGCTACTATAGTAATGATGTGTGGTTAGTCTCTGGGAGAGTTTTGTGATATTGTAAGCTCCCGAGATAGTGTATGTATGTAACCACAGTATTCCTCCACCATAAGTGAGGGAATGTATGTATTTGGGATAGGGCTGCTATATAGGTGGCCGCTGGCTCTTTCTAGAGTCGGGTATGCATATGGATATGTAGTTAAGTTGGTAAAAGAGATATTACAAATTTTGAGGACTAAATTTTTGAAAGAAAGGGAGGTTGTAAGAACTCGACCCGAGATAGGTGTATTAAATAAATGAGAAAAGAGAAGGAAAATTTCAAAGGTAAAAATATGCAGGGCTTGTCGACGAGGCTTCTCTGCTCGTCGACGAAGTCCCTTGTACATCTTGGCGACGAGGTCCAATGGTTCGTCGACGAGGAGATGCCGAAAGATTTTGAGAAATTCTAAAATCTTAGGCTTGTCAACGAGGCCACCTTGACGTCGACGAACTTCCTTCTTCAGCTCGTCGAAGAAGACGCCGTCTCTTCGATGAGGCTGGCTGGGTCAAAGGTTTATAAATGTCTTTTTTCACTTGCTTAATGAGGAAGAAATCAAAATCCTCTCTCTCTCTCTCTCTCTCTCTCTCTCTCTCTCTCTCTCTCTCTCTCTCTCTCTCTAGGATTTCAGGCCATTAGTTGCTGGAATCAATTATCCGACGTTGCCACGTGGATCAGGAGGAGAAGCTCTACGTTTATAGTGGATCAGAAATTTGTTTCGAGGATTTTTGAGTTTTGACCCAAAACCAAGGTAAGCGTCTGATTTCAATTTCGTTTCAGTATATATGTAGTAGTAAGATTTGTAGTGAAGCATAGTTCTTGGATGTTTAGGCTTTGGGAACTCGGTTCGTAGTTTTGGAGCCATAGAGTTCGTATTTTGGTATTTGGGAAAAGGTAAGGAGATTCTATTTATATCAGTTATTTTTGAAATTAGGATCGGTAAACCTGTAGTTTACGATCGTATGTATGTTTTGATTACTTATTTGAGAAAATCTATGAGGTAAAAATGCGAGATTTTCGGGTTACAATTTTTGGAAAAATTTGGGGGTTTCGGGTATCATCTCTATTTCTGTTGGAAATTCGTATGTTGTATAAAACTATAATAGTGAGATGATCATACCTGTATTTTTATTAAACTGTATTTCTCGAACTAAAAACGATATGATTTGTGTATGCTTAAATAAGTGTGGAATGAAATGTTGTATGTAAAATATTTTAGGATTTTGTAAAACAGCTGGGAGCGGCTAATTACCGTACGCTGATGAGTATAGGAACATGAGCTCCAAAATTGTTCTAGGTTTTGTAAATCAGTTAGGGGCGGCTAATTAACATACGCTGAATCAGTTAAGGGCGGCTAATTACCGAACGCTGACACCATATCTCGGTTAATTACCGTGGGCGAGAGTGTCCGACTCTATAATCGAGGGTGTGAAATATCGTCTGTTTGTTCTGATTAGTCACCATTGGGTGTGAGTGGACACTGTACTAGCAACGATATCGTTGTGAGGCTTCAGTTATTGCAGGGTATCGGGTGCTTGAGTATAACGCCTCAAAAACAACTATTATAGGAAGATGTAGTAAATGTAAAAAAAAAATAAAAAATAAAAATTTAATTAAAATTAATTGAATTAAAGTAATTAAATTAAATTAAATTATAATTAATTAATTGGTTAATTAGTTAATTGATTAATCAAATAAATAAAAGTATTGTGTGTGTGTATATAATAATAATAATAATAATAATAATAATAATAATAATAATTTAATATTATATACATTTGTGTACATAAGAATCCTCACATAACTTCCCGAGGATTCAATTGATTTCAAATCCTAAATTCTACTCTGCACATGCCCAAGAGCATTTCTCTCCCAACGTATCTCACTCTCCGTCCCTCTCTTCATCTCTTTTCCCACTTCCTTCAATTTCTCGACTGATTTTTGCCCGATCAAAAATCAGAAAATACCATTGGACTCCATTTTCCACCATTGTCATTTCTATTAGAGCAGATTTGTCATAGGAACGGCATAGGAATCATTCCTAGGGTAAGGTAATCTTTCTCTACTTACTTAATTTCTCCTTAGATCTTCAGCCAAATTGATGATCGGGCACCACCACGGGGTCCTAGTCGTAATCGTCGTCATTTTGGCCGGAGTAAATTTTCAATTTGGGTTTCCTAGGCACCATTCTAAAGTAAGAGTGATCTTTGAAGAATTAAGTAAATTGGTTATATTTGAGGGTATAATTATTTATTTGGAATTTGTGGGTCTAGGAAATATTAAAATAATATTTTATTTAGGGTTGATTTAATAGAATTAGGATTCTTGATTCAGGGCTCGTGCAAGCATCGCAGGTGTAATTTCGAGACCCTGTGGGCATAGTTCAGGAAAACCAAGGTAATTTGATTATTTTGGAGTTTAACAATTTATTTAGGTTATTGGGAGCCTAGGAAATGTTTTATGAAAATTATGTTGGAATTCTGTTGAATGTTCAAGAGAAATAGAAATTGTAAGTTTTGTGTTGGAAATGCCACAGGCTCGGGATTGAACTGTATGGGCATCTCAGTAAGTTAGGTAAGGGAATAAATTAAGTTAGTATTTTTTATGAAAATATTACTATTTTACAGCATTTTATTCCAGAAACTTATGTATAACATAGAATTATATTCGAGAAATTTACTGCTGTTAATAAGAGATTGTTTTAATACATTTAATCAGGGAAAATAATTTTAGTGCAGATTTTATGAGTAGAACATGTTTTACTTTTGTGTGACATGGGTATAGAATTTTATGATTTTATGTAATGGCAAAATGTTATGTTTTTAGAAAAAAGTATACTATCACTGTCTTAGGAAATTGTTAAAAACAGTACAAAAATATGTTTAAAATATATTATAATGCAATGACGCAAGGGCCGTAATTTATATGATATGACGCAAGGGCCGTAATTTATATGAAATGGAGCAAGGGCCATAATTTATATGATATGATATGCTGGCGCAAGGGCCGTGATGTATGATATGTTATTTTCATAAAATTATTATTATGTCATATATTATGATGAAACAGTTATATTCAGTATATAAAACATAGTATATGATATCAGAACTCAAATGGCTTAATTTAGTTCAATTTTCAAGAGCATGATATCGTAACTATATATGTTCAGATTATGATAGTGCAACCACACGATCAAAATGTGGTAAGGTGGCAGTCGAAGTTGCTTCAGTGTAGTTTGAAGATGTTCCCTTAACAGTTCGGACCAGGTGGGGCAGGCCCATCGTACTTACAAATCAGAGTTTTTGATCTAGCATGGTCGTCCAGTGATTACGCGTTTAAACTTCGTAATTAGGCGTTTTAATCCAGACATTAAGGCGTATATATTTAATTAAATATCTAATTATGCTCAATATTTTAACACGATATCCTATTTGTAGTATTTTGGTTTAATTGAGAAATTTATGAATTTTTGACATTTTTTTATCGCAGGAAAATTTCTGAGAGCCAAAACCAGCATCAGTTCGTAATTCGCACATAATTTTCCCGTCCAAACTCCAATCGAAACAATTCAAAATCCCAGAGAAATATGGGAAGATTATCTACAACTTCCGTGTTTTGAACTTTGAGAGAAACATGCTTCAGAAGAGTCAAAACGAGCATCGTTCGCAGAGAGAAAAATGAGAAAAAAATAAAATAAAATAAAACTGATATGACCCGGCCATGCAGGCCGGGTCGGGTTCCTCCAGCGCTGGGTCGTAGGGCGTCATTCCCCTCCCGCTCTCTATTTAATTACTTTTCTCCCCTGTTATGCAGCAAGCCCCCGGGGCTCCCCCTTTCTTTCCCTACCCACTCTCCTTTTCACTTCTCTTTTCCTTTTCTCTGCACTGTCTTTCCTCCCTCAGTCCCTCTCTCTCTCTCTAACTCCCTCAGCCCCCGCGCACCCTCACTCTCCCCTTCCCTCTCCCTTCTTCTCATTCTCTCCCTCTCTCTCAGTCTCGGCCCTCCTTCTCTAACCCTCTCCTTGTTCACCTCTCTCCCTCTTCAGTGTCTCCCTCTCTCGGTCCTCAGTTTCTCCTTCTCTTTCAGTCTCTCTTCGGTTTTCCCTACTCTCTCTCAGTATCTCCCTCTCCCTCAGTCTCTATCTCCCCTCTGCAAATCCACCATTCCAGCTGTGTCTCTGCCAGCTGCAACACCAGACGCACAACCCTATAGACCTCCCAGCTCCAAACCTCTCTCTCTTCCTCCTACAACCACCCGAGGCTGCTACTGCAGGTTATCCCTGAGGCTGCTGCTGCTGCTGATTCTCCCCGAAGCTCCTGCTATAAAGCTCTAGCTCTAGCTCCGCCGAGCACGCCCAGCTCCAGACATCCACAGCACCACCCGAGAGCTGAAGCTGTTCAGTCACACCAAAACTCCACAACCAGAACCACATAGCCACCAGAACCCCCACAGACTCGAGGCCTCTACTCCACAGCAACCAGCCGAGTGCCAGCAACAGCCACCATCATTCTCTCTCTCTCTCTCTCTCTCATCTTTTTTTTTGTTTTTTTTATTTATTACTTAGTTGAGTACTTTGAATTTGTATTGGAATTTATTAAAGATTTTAGACTTGAATATTAGTTAGGATTTTTTTATTATTGTTGAAGTATTTATGTAGGATTTTTATTTACTTTCTTTCAATTAAATTTGCAATAGATTTAATTAATGCTTGATTTATTAAATTAGTCTAGTAAAGTCCGGGTTGATTCTAAAATTAGAAAAAAAAAAAGAATAAAATACAAAAAGAAAAAAAAAATTGTTTTTGTTTTAGAAATTAAATTAGTTGTTTTTTTGAAGATTCAATTTTTGTTGAAGCCCGGTTTAGTTTAGGGTTAGCCTTATTAAAGTTTTCTTTTTTATCATGTTCAATTATCGTTTGAGTTGTTTAAGCGTTAAATTTTTGTTTGTGTTTACATTTTGGTTCAAGTTTTAAATTTTGTTAAAGATTCGGTTTTTATCACTTGCGTTTGTGTTTGTGTGAGTCTCATTATTGCGTGTTTTTATTACATGTTTAAAGTTACCATCTTTAGTTAACGCGTGTTTCGATGTTTGCCTGATTAGACGTAGGGTTTCCGTTCTTGCTATTTAATTCAGTGCATGCTAGGATTAGGGTTTAAATTGCGTGTTCGTTTAATTTTTCAAAGTAAATCTCAACCAATCTTGAAAACCCCAAATCTTAACTGAATTCAGTAACTTTTTAATTTCGATTGGAAAAATGTAAAATTTGAGATTAAAACGCATTCTTTGAGGCAACGATCTAGCCTTTGGGCTGAATATTACACGACTTAACTCCTATACTTAAAATAGTTTCTGAACTGCTTATTTTTCAAGTGAGTCAACCAGCCATTGCTAGGTCCCGTTTTCGGGCTACATAACCCAGTCATGTGGGGGTAATACATGACACCAGCTAGTTATCCATCCTAAGATTTATTGCATGTATTATACAGTTGTATAAGATGATTTACGCGTACAAAGATATAACATGGCATGTATGTTACTTAAATATGTTTATTCAGTAAATTATCAAACAGTTTTCATAGATACAATTTATATACAGTATATGCTTATGACACATGAAAATACTCATGTTGTCACACACTGATATTAGTTTATTTCCCTTACTGAGAGGTGTCTCACCCCAGCTCTAAAACATTTTAGGTAATCCAGGTAGAGGAGCGGATAGAGCTTCGTAGCATTAGTGGTCACCCAATCTACCCTGCCAGAAGGGTAAATTGCTATGCTAGGGTTAGATGGGTTTTTGGGTAGTGACCCTAGGGAACTTTATGGTCATTTTGGGATGTGTGTATATTTATATGACTGGTTGTAAAACTATGGTATTGTATTTGGACAATTGGTTTGTTATGTATATGATGTATGTTTTCCGCTGCTAGGGCGTTAGTGATATATGACAGTATTATTCCCCAGTACTTACGGGTCTGAGTGGATTATGTTTTTTGTTATCATGATTATTGACATGCTATTATGTAAAAAAAAAATATATGGTAAATAAGGCAGGTCGTTACAGTTTGGTATCAAAGACTAGGTTCCTAGGTTCTGTAAACTTTAGAGTGCAGTGGAAACAATACCAGAGTATAGGAATGGATTTTGATGAGAGTAGGAGATGGGTAGATTGAAATATAAGTTATTTTTAGAGGATAAGAGTGGGAATTTGGGGTTCTATCTTGCGACCTGGAGGCAGAAATTTCGTGGTTGTTTCTGTGTTTTTCCTAACGTGACGATTTCAGGAAAACCATAGATACTATCATTGGTTCTTGTTTCTGAGTGGTAGGATTGAATCCTAAATTGGGATTGAGGATGATAAAATGAATGGTCAAAGAAGATTATTTTTGGATCCTAGTGTGTTAAGTGTATTAGTGGTATTACGTAGCGTCACCCAGCAGGTGATGGCAAAAATGACTAGGAGTTTAGGGGAATGGAGCTACATGATTGAGCAGTGCATGCGTATAAAGCCCCATCATTTTTCGGAGGGGCCGACCCACTAGTGGCTGAGAATTGGGTTTAGGATATTGAGGACATATTGGCAGTGCTCCCTTGTATTGAGGAGCAGAAAGTGTCATTTGCTGCATTCAAGTTGACTAGGGAAGCAAATGGCGGTGGAGATCAGCGAGACTAGTAGAGGAGCAAAGACCTGAGCCTGTAATGGTGACCTGGAGCCGCTTCAGGGAGTTGTTCTTTAAGCGATACTTCCCCACTACCATTATAAATACAAAGGCGGCAAAGTTTTGTATTTGACGCAAGGGCATATGACGGTACAACAACATGCAGCTAGATTTATCGAGTTGTTCCGGTTTGCCCCACACTTAGTTCCAGATAAGGAAAGAAGACAAGAAAGTTTGGGGAGGGCCTGAGTCAGAGATTTTATGAGCAGGTTGTAGGTTTCCAGGCCCAGAATTTTTAGAAATAGTTGATAAAGCCACAGTGATTGAAAGTGGCCTATAAAGAGGTGCTGCGACATAGAGTTAGAGGAAGAGGCCCGCGCCTCCAAATTTTCAGGTAGGGTTCAGCTAGGGGCTGTGGAGGAGGTAGGATAGCAGAGATGGTCAGAGACAGGGGATGGGAGGTCGAGCGATAAAAGATAGACCAATGCCCCCTCCTTGTCCCAGATGCTACAGGAGACACCCGAGAGATTACCAAGTGAGGGAGGTTGTCTATTAACGATGCTATCAGCCTAGACATATTTTAAGAAACTATTAGGCACCTCCAGAGATAGCGACTGCTCCTCGACCATACGGAGGAGGCTATTAGGCACCTCGAGGTGGAGAGAAGATGAATACTGCTCTAGCTCAAGTTTATGCACTAACGCTAACGCTAGGAAATACTGAGGCGGTAGGAGACATGATGATAGGTAGTAAAGTTATAATTTCAGTTAAAGTTATTGTTTTATGTGATTTAGAAGCAATGTGTTCGTTTATTTCTTAGGAATATATCAGAATGTGTAAGATGTGAACTTAATTGTTAGACATCAAATTATTTGTAGCCACACCAATAGGAACAATGGAAAAATGTAGAAGGGTGTTTAAGGATGGTCCAGCAGATATTCAGGGAAGGATATTATCTGCTGGTCTTGTAGTGTTTTATAGGCATTGGTTTATTTTGATCTTGGCAATGGACTGGCTAGCTATCGATTAGGCCAATATTAACTATTATCATAAAGAGGTAGTGTTCGAACCTCCAAGAGGACAGGAGTATAGATTTGTGGGGCCATGTGTGCGTGCCCCACCACAGTTGTTATCCGCCATTCAGGAGAGGAGGTTGTTGTTGGAGGATTGTCAGGGATTTGTGGCCTGTGTGAAGGAAGTATTAGAAGGGAAGTTGATGGTTGAGGATATCTCGGTAGTGAGAGATTTTCCTGATGTATTTCTCGAGAATTTTTCGGGACTACCTCCTAAACGTGAGGTAGAATTTTCTATTGATCTAATTTCAGGGACAACACCGATTTCAAAGGCGCTGTACAGAATGGCATCGACAAAGTTAAAGAGTTAAAGGAACAGTTGCAGGAACTGTTGGATAAAGGGTTTATCAGGCTTAGTGTGTCACCTTGGGGAGTGCCGGTATTGGTTGTGAGAAAGAAAGATAGGTCGATGAGAATGTGCATCGGCTACATAATTTCATATTTCCATAAATAGGCCAAAATAGTGGAGACGGTTTAATCCTAAAATTAAGATGCCATAAGAATGTAAGATACTAAGTGGACAACAATTTGACTTCTATATTCTGTGGAAATTCTTTATTCCCTAGTAAGTGATGTTATCACCATGACCTAAAAAAAACTTGAGAATAAGATGCCATGGGCATCACATTGCCAAGTAACCTGAAGGATCTTGTGAATCAAATAACACCTAACCGAATCATCTTTAGAAACTTACCTAAAAGAAAAATCATAATGATAATTGGACCTTAGCAATCAACCATCCAGAAGGAAAACCATACATGCTAGGACCCAAAACTTTATCTTTTTGCTTTATCCTATGCGAATCATACTTGACACTAATTTAACTAATTAAGTATCGGTTCGGTTGGGATTTGATTCGTATATAGCTTAATGTGAAATCTTCTGTGGTGATTTGCAGTTGATTGTAGCTTTTGAAGTTATCTTCAGAATCTAATCCTTCTACTATTAGCAACTTTCTAGTACAAATGAATATCACCATTTTCTTCCTCATTCATTTTACATAAGATTCATGCTGCCGGATAATGTCTAATCACTGATCATAGCTAATTAAACAACTTCAGTAGTATTGTAATATGTACCAAAAACCAAGACACGTGTGTATTCCATATTTGTCCAGCCACTAGAGCAAGATCAGGGTTAACTTGAGTAAATATAGCAGGACTTAGACTTGCCATAATCGCAGTCCATGATACCTCACCTTAATTTAAAAGTGTAAGTCTGTGCATTAGTTTGGTATTGAAAAGAAATTGGGTGATTAGAATTCCAGGGAATGTTTGGAAGTTCATATAATTTTTACTCAAATGAATTACAAAGTTATGGTGAGAGTTTTGATGTGCCTTATATACAATTGATCTAACGGTTAAATGATTACAGATCCTGGTTTGAGATGTCCCAGGATAATATTCTTGATGAGTATAAGTCACTATTGCAAGTTCTTTGTTTAAAGATGAGGCCAACCATTTGTGGTTATCTATTGATCATTCACTTAGTTGTTTGTTTTTAAAAGAAAATAGCATTCAGAGATCCAAATGGAGTGAGGGTTTTCTTTCTAACTAACAAGCTCTGATACTTGACATTTTGAGTGCTTGGGAAAGGATAGAATTTGGACACATGTTAAGGGTTTGTAACAGTGATGAAAGAAACATATGAGTTAACGAATCCCAACCTTCTTTACCCATAGGTGATGGATTTTTAGATATTTTTCCCAGATAATTTATCAGGGTTACCTCCAAGTGGAGATTGAATTTAATATTGATTTGGAGATAGGAACGAAGTTTATGTCGACTGCTTCGTATAGAATGACATTAACTGAACTAAGGCAACCTAGGGTGCAACTAGAAGATTTCCTTGACAAGGAATCTGTTCGACCTAGTATATCACTATAGGTTGCACCTGTGTTATTCACTAAGAGACATAAGGGGACCTTGAGGCTATGCATTAATCATTGGAAGTTGGATCATATTACATTAAGAATTGGTATCGACTTTTAGGGATTAGTGGATTATTTGATTAATTGGTAAAATTCCAAAATTTTTGAAGAATGATTTGCAATTAAGTTACCACTAATTAAGATTTGGGAATTATACACCCCAAAGATAGAAGTGAGTATACAGTAAGTTTGCTATAAGTTTCTGGTGTTACCAATTGAAGTTACCAATGAACCTTGCATTTTCATGGATATGATAAATCAAGTAATTTAACCACACTTGGATCAACTTATATTAATTTTTATGAATGATTTTTGGGGTATTCAAAGACTCAAGAAGAGCATGAATAACATTTGTGGTTAATTTTACAAACATTATGAAATCATCAGTTATATGCTTAATAGGAAATGTTGGTGTTAGATCTTTGGGAGACTGGAGATGGGAATTGAAGTTGTTGAGTGTTGGTGCTGAAGCAAGGTGTATTAGAACAAGATGTATAATCCATAAATTTATGTTAGTTATCAATTCTAATGGACTTGTTTAAGTGATTAACTCAAAACTTATTGGGTTAATGATGGAGTTGATTTGAGGTTGTATTCAATAAATTTCGAGGAACAAAATTTTTATAAGAAGGGGAGAATGTAACGCCTCAAAATAATTATTATAGGAGGATGTAGTGAATGTAAAAAAAAAAAAAATTAAAAAAATTAAAAAAAAAATTAAAATAATTAAATTAAATTAATTAATTAATTAATTAATTAATTACTTAATTGATTAATCAAATAAATAAAAGTATCATATATATATATATATATATATACACAATAATAATAATAATAATAATAATAATAATAATAATTTAGTATTATATACATTTGTATACATAAGAATCCTCACGTAACTTCCTGAGGATTCAATTGATTTCAAATCCTAAATTCTACTATGCGCACGCCCAGGAGCATCTCTCCCAGCGTCCCTCACTCTCCGTCCCTCTCTTCTTCTCTTCTCCCACTTTCTTCTATTCTTAGGCTGATTTTTGCCCGATCAAAAATTAGAAAATATCGCTAGACTTCATTTTCCGTCATTGTCATTTCTATCAGGGCAGATTTATTATAGGAACGACATAGTCACCATTCATGGGGTAAGGTAATCTTTCCCTATTTACTTAATTTTTCCTTAGATCTTCAGCCAAATCGACAATCGGGCACCACCACGGGATCCTAGTTGCAATCGTCGTCATTTTGGCTAGAATAAATTTTCAATTTGGATTTCCTAAACACCATTCCAAAGCGAGAGTGAGATTAGGAGAATTAAGTAAATTGGTTATATTTGAGGGTATAATTATTTATTTGGAATTTATGGGCTTAGGAAATATTAAAATAATATTTTATTTAGAGTTGATTTAATGAAATTAAGATTCTTGATTCAGGCACGGGTAAGCGCCGCGGGTGTAATTTCGGGATCCTACGGGCTTAGTTCAGGATAACCAAGGTAATTTGATTATTTTGAAGTTTAACAATTTATTTAGGTTATTGGGAGCCTAGGAAATGTTTTATGAAAATTATGTTGGAGTTCAATTGAATGTTCGAGGGAAATGGAAATTGTAGCTCTTGTGTTGGAAATGCCACGGGCTCAAGATTGAACTGTGTAGGCATCTCAATAAGTCAGGTAAAAGAATAAATTAAGTCAGTATTTTTTATGAAAATATTTGCTATTTTACAAAATTTTATTTCAGGAAATTATGTATAGCATAAAATTATATTCAAGAAATTTACTGCTGTTAACAGGAGATTGTTTTAATACATTTAATTAGGAAAAATGATTTCAGTGCAGATTTTATGAGTAGAACATGATTTACTTTTTTGTGGCATAAGTATAGAATTTTATGATTTTATGTAATGACAAAATGCTATGTTTTTAGAATAAGCATGCTATCACTGTTTCAGAAAATTGTTAAAAATAGTACAGAAATATGTTTAAAGTATACTATAATGTAACGGCGTAAGAGTCGTAATTTATATGATATGGCTCAAGGGCCGTAATTTATATGAAATGGCACAAGGGCCATAATTTATATGATATGATATGCCGGCGCAAGGGCCGTGATGTATGATATGCTATTTTCATGAAATTATTATTATGTCAGATATTATGATGAAACAATTATGTTCAGCATATGAAACATAGTATATGATATTAGAACCTGGATGACTTAATTTAGTTTAGTTTAGTTTTCAGGAACACGGTACCGTAACTATATATATTCAGATTATGATAGTGCGACCACATTATCAGAGTGTGGTAAGGTGGCAGTCGATGTGGCTTCAGTGTAGTTTGAAGATGTTCCCCTAATAGTCCAGACCAAGTTGGGCAGGCCGATCGTACTTACAGATCAGAGTTTTTGATCTAGCATGGTCGGCCAACCATTGCTAGGTCCCGCCTTTGAGCCGCACAACCCAATCATGTGGGGGTAATACATGACACCAGCTAACTATCCATCCTGGGATTTATTTCATGTATTATACAGTTGTATAAGATGATTTACACATATAGAGATATAGCATGACATGTATGTTACTTTTAAATATGTTTACTTAGTAAATTATCAGATAGTTTTCATAGATACGACTTATATATAGTATATGCTTATGACATATGAAAATAGTCATGTTTCCATACACTAATATTAGTTTATTTCCCTGACTGAAAGGTGTCTCACCCTAGCTCTAAAACACATCAGGGAATCTAGGCAGAGGAGCAGATAGAACTCTGCAGTGTTAGTGGTCGCCCAATTTACCTTGCTAGAAGGGTAAGTCGTTATGCTAGGGTGAGATGGGTTTTTGGGTAGTGACCCTAGGGAACTTTATAATTATTTTGGGATGTGTGTATATTTATATGACTGGTTGTAAAACTCTAGCATTGTATTTGGACGGTTGGTTTGTTATGTATATGATATATGTTTTTCACTACTAGGGTGTCAGTGATATATGACAGGTTTATTCCCCAGTACCCACGGGTGTGGGTGGATTATGTTTTTGGTTATCATGATTATTGGCATGCTATTATGTAAAAAAAAATATATGATAAATTAGGCAGGTCGTTACATTGAGTGTGACGACACTGACCATATGTTTGATATTGTATGTACTGGAACTGAATTGTGAAAATACTAGAACTGTATTGTGTTATGTTTTATGCTAAAATAACACTTGTATGTCGCACACTGATATAAATTACTTTATTCCTTACTGAGGTATCTTACCCCAAATATACAAATGTTTTTCAGGTCCTTTGGGTAGACTAGCATCCTAGCGTTCAGGAGCATGGGTGTCGGTTAGCTACGTGGAGTACTTATGTAAGTACAGATTTTGTAACCGAATTGTTGTTTTTGGGTTTTGTAGACACTCGGAGTATGTATGGTATTTTGGATGTAGATTCTAGCTATATATAGACTCTGGTATGGTACGTTGGATGGTATGATGTATGTATAGAAAGAATGTTTCTACTGCGTATTTGATGTGTATGGATATGTATGTAATTGTGTATAGGGTTTAGGTGTACCCCACGGGACCCTCATTTAGTATAGTATCATGTATGTTTTAAATGATACAAAGACATGTTAGGTTACTAAAATCACACCTGGGACCCATCCGCAAGTTTGGGGCGTGACATTTCCACTCTTTCCAATGTGGGACAAACCCCCATAACTTTAAATGCTTATTTTAAAAAATATTTCAACGTATATTAGATGAAAAAACTATTTTTATAGACAAGAATGCCATTAAATGGATTTGAATGAAACATAATATAATTTTGTACTACATTTCATACAAATCCACACAAAATCAAGTCCAAAGTCTCATATTCATGCTCCTAAACATCGGGTAAAAGAATAATAATATAATACTAGTAAAATTAATTAATATATTTTTTCAAAGATAAGCATTAATTAAAATATATTAATATTGGTGAAAATTGGAGGTTAGCGGATGACCACCCCCTTTGGCCTTTGGATGCACCGTTGGTCCTTACACTTTGTGAATATTATTTATATTTGCGTGTAATTTACCATATATTGGAACTCTCACCAATAGGGGTGAGTGTTCGGTTGGTTCGGTGAATTTGGTTAACTAACCGAACTAACCAAAATTTTTTGGTTAAAAATCTCATTAATCGAATCGATCAAAATTTCATATTCAACTGAACTCAAAATCAACCGAACCGAATTTCGGTTAAATCGATTAACCGATTTAATATTTTAATATATATAAAATATATATTTTTAATATATATAAATCTAAATAATATATATAATATATAAGAAATAAATAAAGTTTTAGTACATATATAATATATAAAATATTTTAATATATAATATATATGATTATTTATTGAACCCAAAAGCCAAACTGAAAATAGAAAATTGAAATTCAAAGGAAATGAAAACCACCGAACCGAACCGAATAAATTTTTAATCAAACGGAACCAACTGAATTTGCTCAATTAATTCGGTTAATTTGATTTTAACCAAGTTATGCTCACCCCTACCCACCAAGGGCTAAGGTGGATGGCTGTCCCCAAACCTTCCGTTTTCATTAATATTAATATATTTCAATTAATTTTTATTAGCCTTATATTATTATTTGAGAGCATGAATTTGAAATTTTGGATTTGATTTTATGTGAATTTAGATAAAGTATAATACAAAATTGTATTGTACTTGATTTGAATCTATTTAAGGACATTCTTGTATATAAAAATAGCTTTTTCATCTAATATATATTGATTTTTATTAATAAAAAAAAAACTAACAATGTTATAACTTTTCATAATTTTGGAAACTAAAAGGTAGCTTAGTGATTGTAAAGCCACATAGTGATTAAGTGATTTTTGGTTAAACCATGGGAGATTTTATGTAACTTTTCCTTAAATATTTATTTATTAATTTAATATATATATATTTATTTTTTTACTTCCCTTAATGGCCAAACATGAAACTAAATTTATTCATACCTTTTTTTTTTTTTTTCTTTTTACAGTATTTTTCAAATTCCAAATATGTCCTAACTCTCCAATTACGATGAATGAAAAGAAAAAAAATTAAATTAATTTATTAAATGATAAAAAAGTGATTTATGAGAAAGTGTCCCATAATATAGAATCCTTGATTAAATGTAATAGCAAATAAAACTTATCAGTATCTCGAACGAAAAATTATTATGAGAGTTCTCTGTAAGCTAGCGGGGACCATGGATGGTGAGAGTTCTCTGTATCAGTATCTCGAACGAAAAATTATTATGAGAGTTCTCTGTGAGCCAGCGGAGACCGTGGATAGTAATGAAGATGTGTCCCTGGAGTCGGGTTGACCGAACATTTAACTGATACATAGAAACCGTATCCGCATTCGGATTTTATCCTAATCAGCGAGGCCTGGGGGCGGAGGACGCTAATCCGTAGGTTTGGTGCCGCACCAAGGTGTCCAAAGGACTCGTTGGTGGCTGGAGTTCCTATATAAAAAAAAAAATAATTAAACTTAATGACTGTTAAAACTGATAAATAGATTTTAAATCTATTAAAGATGGGAGATAATTTTTTAAATTATAATTTTTTTTTTTAAAAACAAAGCCTTCGACGCTGCACGCATTCACACCTAGTTTTTTCCCGTTTTATTATTAAAATAAAATAAAATATTAAATAATACTCTAATTGGAAAAAAATTTCTCAAACTAATGCTCACGTAATCTCGCAGCTTGGTGCTACAAGATTTAAAGCTAATGGGCAATGCGAAGGTGACGCGTGGCAGAGCAAATCTCGCAGGACCAACCTGCGAAATTTAAAGATTCAACCCTATTGGTGGTGACGGGTGGCACTGAGCAAATCTCGCAGGTCTAACCTGCGAGATTTACCTGTTATATATATATATAAATTAAAATTTAAAATGCTTATAACCAATTAAAAAAACAGAATATTTTAATTCGTAGTTAATAAAGCAAAATGTGTTTTAATTGTAAAAAAATTATAAAATATTTTCCAAGGAAGGCTTTTGAATGTACTCAATTTTTTCGACAATTGAATTAATAATTATTTAAAAAAATTCAAAAAAATAAGTATTTTTTAAAATAAATATACTAAAAATACTTATAATAGATAAAATTATTTTTAGATAAATATTTTTCTAGATAAGTATTTTTTGTAAAAAAATTCTTTTCATTGGAGCATAAATTAATTAAATCTCAAGGAGCTAAATTTTTAAAATAGTCCTATTTAATTTAGAAAATTTAAATTTTTAGAATTATTTATTCATAATGACAAACTATTATCATAAAATTGGAGTATTAATCAAAAGAACGTGATATTTACAAACATTTTAAAAAAAGAAATTAGAAGATATTGATAGATAAACATGAATCTAATTTTACTTACTAAATTGGCCCTAATTAAATAAAAATGAAAAAAATTTATTTTGACTTATTTGAGTGGGTAAAATCCTTAAAAATCATATTTCACTCGATCTAATATATATATATATATATATATATATATATATATATATATATATATATATATATATATATATATAGCTCATACTCCTATTATTTTGAAAATAATTTTTTTTATCTATTATTTGTCATAAACTCATAAAAAGATCACATTATTATTTGTTTTATATTGTCAAGATAAATTAAAACCGAATTTATAATTAGTCTACAAACCAATCAACAAGTAGTAATTAAGTGAACTAAATACACTTAGCAAAATAATAGGTTGATACCGATTCTATGAAATTAAAGTAATTATTATGACCTCCAGCAATTTTAGACATTTGTAGTTGTTGCGATACCATTCAAACTTAAAATAACAAAAATTTGTTATCCATTGTCATTTTGGGTGAAGATTTCCACACTTTGCATGTTGCAACATATATATAACTGTTATGTGTCATTTTTTATATTTGACAGTATTTAATTCTTTGGAGCAAAGGTTGAATCTTTCACTATTTAGTTAAATAAAAGTTATTTTATTCATCTCAATTTAATTTGGAAAAATATATAAATAAACTTCAAGAATATGAAGTGTGCACAAGACACATGACTATACAAATGAAATGAAAATAATCAAATGATGTACAAGTGAAATGAAAATAATCAATGATATATACAAAAGAAATAAAAATAATCAATACTATACAAATGAAATCAAAATAATCAATGATATACGTACAAATGAAATGCAATGAAAATAATACTAAACTACTCTGTGCCGCAGCGAGGTTATCTCCAGGGTCGTGGTGGCTGCCATCTGCATCTGCCCTCTCCTTGCTGGTCATCTGCATCAGGTGTCCTATCCCGTCGTCCTGGATATGGATCATCTCCACCAAAAGGTACTGCATAATCATCATCCATGCGAAGTGCACACGGTGAGAACTGATATGATGTCTCGGGACAAGAATGAGGCGACATAGCGGGTGCATCAACCTCCTCCCCATTGAAAAGGTTGTCCAATAAAAATGATATCAATGAGTTAGTAGCAAAGTTGGATGGGACGTTAGTCAATCTACTCGACGGTCTAGAAATATCAACTGCAGTGGAAGGCGTATACGGTGTTGACGGACCGAACACGTACTCCTCTTGTACAACCGGTGGCGAGGAGATGGTACTCACTGGACGACTAGAGGAGGCATGTCGTCCTCCTCGTATTGGAGCTGGTTGACCTCCTCGTGCTGGTACATCAGGTTGACCTCCTCGTGCTGGGATCCATCGACCGTCCTCGTGGACGAGGTCCAATGCAACACTCATCAATTGGTGGACTACAGGATCTGACAAGATCTAATCTACCTCAATTACTATGTCTGCCTGCAGGATATGACAATATTTGGTTAACCCATGCATATCGTAACGTATACACAACAAAATGAATTGTGAGTTAAAGTCTTCTTACGAAGCTCAAATATACAGCAGCGGTCCCGTCGACGAAGCGACGTGTGATGGACGTATACCAAGTGAAGTATGGGTCATTTGGACACATCGGACTGTCCTCCGCCACTCCTGGTACGATGTAGTCTCGCCGATGCTCCCATGCAGTGACGAATATCGCGTGCGTAGTCAACCAGTCTATGACCCCTCAACTGCGCCCACCCATGTCGTGGAGGTCATCCCTAACTATATCTACCCACGACGTTAGAAATCGATCAAGAATGCCCTATCGATACCCAAACTATCTCATGACTCGGTCGGAGAGATATCACTTGATAATATGAAAGTATATGAGTGGCACTTGGGCTACCCACAGGTCACTCCTGACTGCATAGTCAAGAGGAAGGTTGGCTAGAATCTCAGCCGTGTAGGGCATCCATAGGAACTGCACTTAGACATAAAAAAAAGTTAAGCGAACTATAAATAATTGAAAGAAATAAAGAGAATACCATGTGCTATACTTTAATTGGTTTATACCTCATGCTCCCGATGCATGTCCAACTCGAACCTATACCAGGGCAATGTGTGAAGCGTAACCATCGGTGCCCTCAAGTCATTGCTCCGTCTGTATAAGATGAAACGTAAGTTTTCGAATGTAACGACTAGTGCGTACTACGAATTAGTATTCGTAATACTTATAGAGTAAATGAGGAGGGATAGATGATATTGGTACTAATCGGTATGCGAGTGGGAGTGGGTCAACTGGACGACCATCCTGACCCCTCTGAATCTGCAGGAAACCTCGCTGCATAGAAACGAACGAAAGAAATCTCTCCTACGCCCAAACCTGGAGTAGGCGAAGGGGGCCAGAAATTTGTGTCTTCAAGTGGTGAGCAGCATGAAACATCTCCCTATATGGCCATGCTCTGAAGTCCGCAAGGAGTGGAAGGAAGATCATATGGGCATAGTTGCCTGAAACATCAGAAAATATCACCCTATAGATCAAACGCAACAAGTGGGCTCGTGCGTGGCATGCTATCGTCTGTGCATCTGCATCTGCCAGGAGCTGACGAAACGCATCCCCCTCAAGGAATCACATATGGATGTGTGCACCAACCAACTCGCTGTCAGGTGGAACAACCCCTAACAAACACTCGCACATAGTATGCAAGGCGAGTTGTCCCTGACTGTTCGTAGGTCCCTCCACTGGTTCAGCAGTATGACCAGTGACGGCTCGCCCATCAATCGGTAGCCTAAACAAAACGGTGACGTCCTGGAGTGTGACGGTCGCCTCCCCATGAGGTAGGTGGAACGTGTGCGTCTTGGGTCTCCATCGCTCCACCAAAGCTGTGATGAGATGTCAATCCAGCTGGATATGGACAATCCGATAAATGCCATAAAACCCTGCATCGCGTATCAAGCGGACAATGTGGGGGTCTGCCTCCAACCAGCACTCCGCAAACTACATGCCCCCTCGACAGAACAAGGGGTTGGCGTGCCCATCAGCCCACGCTCGGCTAGCCCTGTGATCATCGCTTATCGTCAATACACTCGGATCAGATGGCCCTGGATCAATCCTGCAAAATGCATCATCACATTAGAATAAGTATATACAAAAGAAGAAGGGTCTGAATGAGTCCCAAACTACCTACAATATCAATGCGACGGTCCAGCTGCATCCCTGGGTTGGGTCCTTCTTGGACACCTTGTGCGATTATGTCCTTCTTGATGACATATACTGCACGTGCTCCTCTTCCTACCTTCCCTTGCGTCCATCTCATTGTGTATACGGGACCTCCTAGGACGACCTTTATGTCGAGCATATGCTAGATTTGCCTGTATAGTCGGCAACGAGGATACTGGCCAGTACACCTCGTGCATAATCGGATGAAAATTCGCCGCATATGTCGCATAGTGCTCGGCAGTGCTCTAACATGACTCAACGTACTGCATAGCATTCAATCGTGTCTCCGCACATGCAGCGAGAAGGTGGGAGCATGGAAAGTATAACGCTTGCCACTTCCCACACAAGCATTCTCCCCTATCCTGAATGCTCAAAGTTTGCACGTTGTTTCCTTTATGAGGTCCCAACTGCACGGTCATGATGCTAAAAGTACCCCTAGACTAGTTGAACGTCGTCACGCAATGTCTGGTTGCCTTCAACTTCATTCTTTCAATCGTTAGCAATATATAAGGAGTGAATGCATTTCCTCCCAATATTACATTATGAGCAGCCTCCTGTCAGCTGTTGAAATAATGTGCAACACGATGAAATTCAGTTGGACAAGGGTCGTGATTGGGAGGCTACGAGCGCCCTTTAGGACGGCGTTGAAACATTTGACCAGATTAATCATCATGTTCCCATACCTTTTGCCACCGTCGTGGCACTGAGTCCACATATGAGGAGGGATCTGATCAAAAAAGCTCTTTACGGGTTCCCCACCCTCATTGAATATACTCTACATACACATGTTAAACTTTCTTACCTAATGCTCCCTCCCCGCTCGCTCAGCTATACGCTTAAGATTGATACTGTGCACTTTTGTGCTAAAGTTGCTGACCATGTGTCGAAGGCAAAATCGGTGGTGGGCACGTGGTGGTTGCCAATTGAGATTGCGATGCACTACAACGAGAATCCCAAGATGCCTATCTGATATAAGCCAAATGTCGTCTCTGTCGATAATGGAATGAAGACAACACAGAAATCAATTCCATGTGTTCAAGTTTTCCTCTTGCACAATAGTGAATGCAAGGGGAAATATTTGCCTATTTGCATCCAGGCACGTCGCAATAAAGACTTTGCCCCTGTACTTATCGTACAAGTGTGTCCCATCTACACATATAATAGGAGAACAATGGGGAAAACCCTAAATAGATGTTGCGAATGCCCAAAATACTGATACAAATGTTGCGGTGTGATCGCTACCTGGTATAGGAGTCCACCTCCACTTGACAACAGTACCAGGATTATACGC
Organism: Malania oleifera; assembly: GCF_029873635.1. Classification (NCBI taxonomy): domain Eukaryota; kingdom Viridiplantae; phylum Streptophyta; class Magnoliopsida; order Santalales; family Ximeniaceae; genus Malania; species Malania oleifera. The sequence continues at coordinate 147,897,303 of NC_080418.1, forward strand.
GCACATTGCTTCCATCCACCTAGGCAAAGTCTGATAAGACATCTTCCAATCGCCGAATACTTGGGCAATTGCCTTCTGTTTGCCCAACCAAACCTTCTTATGCGAGATGGAATAACCGAAACGACGATCTATAAACTCTTTCAATGTAGCGATTGATGTTGACGCATCACCCCTTATCATATTCACGATCTCCCTAGCAATAAGGGACGGCGTGATTTGGTTATGGTCTTGCGAGAGTAGTTCGTTCAAACACATGTGCAGACCACCATATTGAGTGATTTCAAAAAATCGGTGTTTCTGACGATACATTGCACGCACTCTCCAACAGCAATTAGAGTTCTTACACCTAACAACCCATAACAGTGGGGTTGACTGCACTACGTGGAAGTCATGGTGCGTTCGAGCGTGGTATATTCACACAGCCGCTATCAACTGATCTTTCGACCCGAATAGCATCCCCTTACTCAGCTCTAACGATTCATCCCAATGAGTTGCCCGTATAGGAAGCTCCTCATCACATGACAAATTTGCAGCATCTACGTCAATTACACCATACATAGGAGGTTCGTCCATGAAGTCAACATTGTACATGGCATCATTCGTTTCACCGGGGGGGTGAGTTGACATCATCGAGGAACTCGTTCATCCCTTCACCAATTTCATGCTCGTATGTGTCATCTTGTAAATGAACATCATTTGTGATGTTCATCCTCTCGTCTAATGCGTTGTTCGCAATGACGAACAACAATCCTGGACGTTCTGCTAGAACTTCTTCGCAAACACCATGATCATCTGTGCCAAGAATAGGTCTTTCGTAAATGTGCGGCTTGAACGACGATCTCGGACATTCGTTCATATCCATAACAGGGATCCCACCAACATCCGTACTCGTGTATGGATCTGCATCTTCTTCCTCCACTTCAATCACATGCTCAACAGACGTTCCCGTCTACCCATCCGTGGTGACACCCATGTAAGGAATGGTTTTCACATATAATTGCACAGTTAAATATGTCATCCCTACGCAGTGTGCATTCAACACAATGCGCACATCATAATCGTCAGTTATGGGAACAGTCTTATAGAGGACTGTATCATGATGCCCTTGCATAGGGTATCTTGCGGTTACCCGCAATGCATATTGATTTGGATCAATATGTAAATACTTGTATATCTTCGTATACAATTTAGTTAATTTACACCTATGTCCAATTTGAATAGGTCGAACTGGCAGAATACTATAACTAACACTGGTTGATCCGGTTATAATGTCACCCCTTATGTACAACAATACCGTCACCAGAGTACTGCTTGAACTTCCTACCATTTAGATTGACGCTAGGGAAAGATAAAAGACCAACGCAAAACAACAATTGCATGTATAAGTGATATGCTAAGTCAATAGTAATCAAGAATTAATTTCACTACGTTCATGCGCATGCAATCTTCCCTAAATGTTTCACTCGTCACTTCAAAAATATTTTTGCATGCATTTATGACTTTTCTGGGAAAAGTCCTACCCAAATTTCGGTAGCATGCCGTCTGTAATTTGAACATTTACCCATTTTTACCGTGACCTTGAAACGTTTGCAAGCAATGTAATAACATAGTTTGAGCATGCAAGAACCTATAATATCTACTAGCATGCAATTCACATCACTGCATCAGTCATGTAGGAGACATTTAAATTCGCGCTCGGGAAAGAAAAAAGACCTATTCACTTGATAACAACGTATTTTTAATACTTATAATAAAATGACAAAAGACATTAACCTTTCCTTAGGGACCTCCATAATGTTTCAAGAAATTTAGGAATCTCTCTTGAGGTTTGCCATAAAAACATATATCTTCCTTTTTGTTTTACAAAAAGACAAGTATTTTAAGGGGACGTTTGTGTCTTTTTAATAAATTTCAAGAGAAATCTGTAACATTTTTGAAACTTTAGGAAATCTTAGGATTGATTTTTTATCTGTGTCAAATCTCAGAGTAGGTTAGTGAGTGTTTTTTGCTCAAAATAAAAAATATCTTTTTATTACTGTTTAAAAAGTTTTAAACAAATAATAAAAAATCGTCGTTTTGGTTGGAGGTTGTAGTTGAAAAAATTGAGCTTTTGCGGCTTTCCCATTGCCAACCATTGGATCATTACCAACTCTAAATAAAAAACATAATGTAAAAATTTCTAACGGCTAATTAAATATTATTAAATGTGTAACTTGCTTTAATATTGAATGCAACTTTGGAGAAATTTTCAAACCTTCAAACAACTTAGTCGAAAATATAGAGAGTTCAAAATTTTCATATGGTTAATCTTTGACCAATCTTTGAGCAAGCATAGTAAAGAAACTAGAGGGACTAGTAACAAATTGAATTGTGGGTTTATATTAATTAGTTGCAATTTTATATAGAAGACGGACAATAACGAATCAAAGGAAATTCCTAACAAATTGATCATATGAGTCGTTCTTTTGATACTGAGGTTAAGATAAATGCTTATCTAGATGCCATTGTGGTTAGAGATTGTAATTGAAAAAAGATAAAAAGTTGAAAATTTTGTCATTACAAACACCAAAAGTTATACCATTACCAAATATTAGAAGGATGCACAAATTTGACACTAATTGACTTCAAGCAAAGTATTTTGACATAGTGGACCCAAATTTGAATATTTAAAATGTTTGACATATGCAATAAGATGCTATAAAGGATGTATATGAGAGTAGCATGTGTTCACAAGTTGAAGACTTTTAAAAAAAAAATCTAGTTCAAGAATTACATGACGTGTGACGACTCCCAAACTACTACCATTTATTTATTTATTTTTATATTCTTACATTTATTACTCTAATATCCATAATGATTTTCAACTTTATTTCTCTTGCACTGGTATTAGGATTGCTATTTGTAGATATTCCTTTTAATTGATATTTTAAAGTTATACTACTAATTTGGAAATTAAGGTCTTGAATATTCTTTCAAACTAGATTGGCCTTATATGTGCATGAGATGAGATGAAGCCTTCTATATATGTTAGATTGTGACAGTCATTATCTATGTTGCCTTGGACTATATGTGTTAAATTTTGACAATATTAACCTCAATCAAGTTTAGTTCTAATTTTCTTTTTAAGTCAAATTTACTGTTTAAATTATTTTGTGCTTACTTGTTAAAAGATAATTTAAAAATTAGTTTTAGAATGTATCTATTACTTTTGGCTATCCTCAGTTTGATCACAATCTCTCAATAATTGCCACAAATTTTCTTAGAAAAAGATACATATGTTGAACAATTTTAAGTGACATGATTTTAAAAGTCATTAGTAATCAATCCTATGGTCAAATTGATAATATCAACACATTAATATGTGTCATTACTATGATGTTATTGATAATATATATTATTTTAAACATTCAAACAAATATATTATAGTAAAAATAAATTATTATTTGAGTGATTGTCTATCTCACATTTTCTCTTCAATATTATGTATCTTATTTGTTTTATTTGGAAATGCATGTCATGCACATATACAATAATTTTAACTTTACAAATATTAGATATACATTTACACCCACTAATTATTAGAAAATATTTTCTTAGTCTCATGTATGTGAGCAGTAAATTGAACAGGCAGAACATGAAAAAAAATATATAAAAAAACAAATAAATTAAAACTAAATTTCGTCCAGATGCAGTTATGAATAAAAAAAAAAAATCAAAACCAAGCTATGAAACAAATCGAACTCAATGCAACAAATTCAAACACAGTAAGTAAAACCAATGAAACTCAATGATTCACGTTTTTGTTAAATAAAAAAATATCTACCCCATTTTCTCCTTTAAATAACTTTTCTTGCCTTCGAACGGTCACCTGCACCTGAACGGTCACCTGCAATCTCCTGTCGTCCTCTTCTACAATCTCCTGCCATCTCTTCCTTTGCAAACGGTCTTCTTAGGGTTCGGGAGTGAAATGGGCAGAAGAAGCAAATCTCGCAGGATGGACTTGCAAAATTTTCCACGTGTCACACGCCGAGCAATTTTAGAGACAAATCCAAGCTGCGAGATTTCTGCCACGCGTCACCAGATGAAAGGCTGGAACTTTAAATCTCAGATGAAAGGCTAGAACTTTAAATCTCGTAGCTTGGTGCTATGAGATTTCCTGGGCCCCGTGCCACGCGTCACCTTCCCACTCCCTGAGCTTTAAATCTCGTAGCACCAAACTGTAAGATTATGTGAGCATCAGTTTGAAAAATATTTTCCCAAATAGAGTATTATTAATATTTTATTTTATTTTAATAACAAAACGGGAAAAAACTCCGTTCACGCCTTCACTTCTTTTCACAAAATTTACATGTACGCTAAAAAAAATAGAAAAAAAAAAAAAGAAAATGAAAAGGTCAGATGGCGATTGTGGTAATTTTATTCTGAATGTGGGTTATTCTACTTATCCAAATCCTATAAGGATCCGAACTGTGTACACGTGGATCTTTTATCGCCCGTTCAAGGATCAGCTCGAAATCCATTCGTCCATTTTAGTCTCGCCCTTCTATAAAAGAGTTTTTTTCTCATTTTATCCTTTTTTTTTTTAAAAAATATATTAAATAATACATTTTCTAGAAAAATATTTCCCTGAATAACCCTGACGTAATCTCACTACTTGGAGTAGCGAGATTTAAAACAAATCTCACTACTCAAAGTAGCGAGATTTGCCACATGTCATTTTCATAAAAAATATATTATTTAATATATTTTTTTTAAAATATGATAAATTGGGAAATAAATTATTTTACGTAATAAATTATTTCTTGATTTATTACGCAGAATAATTTTTTTTAAAATATATATTTTTATATTTTTCACTAAATCTCAAAAATACTATCTTCTGTTTAAAATTTTAAATTAAAGCGATTCACATATTATTTTGGATACCACAATTTAATTTTAAAAGTTGTTAACAAATGATCCTAGTTTGAATGTCTTGTTGATAATTAGGCGAAATTATATTTAATAAATAATAAATTAACAAAATGTAAAGATAATTATTTAGAGTTTGAAATGGTTTTTATTTACCGTCCCGCGACAAATCCCCAAAACCGTCACTAGTTTTCTCTCCTCTCCAAAAAATCATAGCTAATTTTTCTCCTTTCTCAGCCGAAAATCTATTTTTTCCAATTTCTTTTATTTATTATATTTTTTGGGTATTTACACCCAATTTTATAACTTTTTTATATGTATATTCAAAATATTTTTTTAAAAAAAGCTAAATTTTATAACTTTTTAAAATTTGAAATATTAGAAAATAAAAAATATCTTCCACAACTAAGTGAGTCTTTAACATTTTTTTCTCATCTCTTATAAAAAAGATAATCCATCTTTACTTTGAATAATAAATGTATACATAATTATCATATCTTAATCTTTTTTTTTTAATTAATTGAACAAAACAATAAGCGGAAACACCTAAAAAGTAGTCTTAAAAAGAGTATCCCACATAATTAGAATCTACAAATAAATACATTAATTACACAAATCTTTGACTTAAGAATATTTAACCTCAAAAAAGCTAACACACTTTTTTTTTTTGTCTCTTAAAAAGAATCAACTTTTTACTTTGATTTTTTCTATTCATCGATCATAAAAAATCAGTTAATAATTAAAATAAAAAATTATATTTGGGAATTTGAATTCGAGAGTCAAATTTAAATTTGGATAAAATTATAAAAAAATATTTATTTTTTGTACAAATACATAAAAATCATATTCATAATTTAAATTTCAAACTCTAAATATATATTATTATTTTTAAACATTTTTTAAAAATGAATAATATTTTTGAACGTTATATTTTCTATCCCTTTAACAAACTGTCAGTGCACACACATATATATATATATATATATATATATATATGTATACATATAAATTTTAGGTACAATTAAAATTGGTAATTTAAAATAAAGTTCAAAATTTTAATTTATTATACAATAAATTCTTTGAATATATATATTTTTTAAAATGATAAATTGGGAAATAAATTATTCTGTGTAATAAATTATTTCCCGATTTATTACGCAGAATAATTTATTTCTTGATTTATGATTTTTTTTAAAAATATATTAAATATTTTTTTTTTTATGGAAATGACACGTGACAAATCTCGCTACTTCAAATAGCGAGATTTGAAGTAACGAGATTTATTTAAATTTCGCTATTTCAAGTAGCGATATTACGTCAAAGTTATGCCAGAAAATATTTTTCTAGAAAATGTATTACTTAATATATTAAAAAAAAAGGATAAAAAGGGCAAAAACTCTTCTATAAAAGGCTCCTATTGCCCCAACTGCAATCCTCAAACGAAGCCTTTGAAAAAATCAAGATATTGCGCTTGTGGCCCATCACCATCGGTAATTCTAGAGAGAGCAACTATAGAGGGAGAGAGGATCGAACGTCGTGTTGTTTTCTCTTTTTCTTTATTCGATTGCGTATATAAAACATCGAGAATCGATACCTGTCCTGCAGACATCGCGGCGATTTATTGATTCGTTTCTAGGGTTCGATCGATCTATTGCCCTACTTGTTTTCTTTTCTTGGATGAAATTAATCCTTGCGTTCTTGATTTATCGACGATTTTAATCGGAACCGGAGTATAGCAAGGATTTTTTAGGAGCTAGGGTTTTTATTGTTCTAGTCTTGTAAAAATTAGTTTACTCTGCTGGTATAATGAACGATATGAATCTGCCTCAAGTGATGAGTCAGTTGAATCAGTCGCAGGCGATGAGCCAGCCTCACGTGATGAACCAACCTCCTCAACCTCAGGTGATGAATCAGCCTCAGGTAATGAGTCAGCCGCAGATCATGCCTCAGTCGCAGTCTCAGATGATGAGTCAGTCACAGGCGATGAACCAATCGCAAATGATGAACCAGCCTCAGGTACTGAATCAGCCTCAGATGATGAATCAGCCACCACAGATGTTGAATCGAAGTTATGGTATGTGGCCACCGCAGCCTGGAATGGACGCTCTCGCTTTCCCAAACCCTATTAAGCCAGGTTTTGCTGCTTCGAAGCCAGGACGGAGCAATTGGAAAGGCAAGAAAGCTGCCAATAAGCAAAAGGATATGCGAAGGATGGAAAAAACGGGCGTCAACCCCACCATGAGCGGTGTCACCGGAGGCAGTGGTGGTGGTGGGGGAGGGTACAGACCCCCTACACTTCACGAATTGCAGTCTCAGAATCGACTGAAAGCTCGGAAATTTTACCCAAAAAAGAAGTTTAACAACAGATTTGCCCCATTCGCCCCTAGGAACACGACATCCTTTATAATTCGGGCAAAGAAATCAGGGGGAATTGCATCTTTAGTTTCCCCATGTCCGGTAACCCCCGCGGTGCTTCCAACACCGATTTTCTCTCCTTCAAGGGAAGTTTTGGTGGATATGGCAAAGGAAGAATGGGGTGTTGATGGTTATGGGTCAATGAAGGGTTTGATCCGGCTACGGTCTCCAGGTCATGAAGCAGATGGGCATGAGGATGATGAGGATGAGGAAGGAGGTGGGTCTAGCGAGAGTGATGTGGAGGAGCATGTGGAAGTTGAGAGGAGACTGGATCACGATTTGAGTAGGTTCGAGATGATTTACCCAAATTGTGGCGTTGAGTATAATAATATATTGGAGAATAGGGTGGATGATCAGGACACTCATATTGCTCAGTTGGAGGAGGAGAATCTGACCTTGAAGGAGAGGCTTTTCTTGATGGAGAGGGAGCTGGGGGACTTGAGGAGGAGGTTGCAGTGCCTTGAGAGGCAGAACCAAGTACTGGAAGATATTAATGAGGAGGTGGTGGAGAATGGCTCAGAAAATGATAGTGATGGAAGAGGGGATTTTAATGCCACTGCAGAGAATAATGAGGAAGTTGCAGAGTTCGTGCCTGAAAATGGAGGTGGCGTTGGTGTGGATGTGAAGGAGAATAATGATGGTGCGTCTGACAATGAGAGGATAGGGGATGCTTGTAAGGAGGATTTTACACAAGCTCCAGAAAAATTGATCGCAGAGGATGAATCAAAGGATAGAGGTGCAGGAAATGGGTGCTCAGAGAAGAACATTAGTGACAGGGACTGATCTCATTTTCCTTTGTAACAAACGTAAGACTCTTTATTGGGTCAGATAGTTCATATCGTAATTCACCAGTTTGTGCAGTTCTGGACAGTATGTGTTTAAGTAGAATCTGGTTTAGGTTTTTGTGAGTATGTTCTGTTGGTCTAAGGAGGAACGAGAGGTAGAACCGGCTTTGTTCTCTGTACTCTAACCTCATTTGGATTTGCTCATTCACAAATAGTTTCTAGATGTCTTTCATTTCTTTGTTTTCCATTTTTTGTGTTTCTGAAAGGGGGCTGGGGTGGTTGGGTTTAGATTTAAGATTTGCAGGGGTTTGTGTTGGTGATCAGGGTTCATACTGCTAAAAGCATAAATTTGAATGTTGCGTATTTATGCTTTTAAGTTTGAATGGAACCTTGAATTTGACTGCTAATACTGAAGTACTATTAAGTATTTTGGTTAAAATCTCATGATAAAATTTTCATCATAGATGTTACTTGTTGCACCATGGTGAGTTATGCGCTCTCTAAATGTTGTTTTGTTAAATTATGGATATAATTCACATTATGGATTTCACTGTTTGTTTTTATTGTACTTTAATGTAACTATGCATTAAATTATCTATAATATATTGGTTGTGCTTCAATAAATTTTGTTTTGGTGGAGAATTCAGGTTGTGAGGTCTGGTTTAGTCAGTGCTTCTTATTCCACTAGAGGATAAACCACCATTTTTTGATAGTGGATTATGAGATATGATTTTGAGTTCTTTTTATACCTATATGAAGTTGGAATATATATGTTGTTTGATTGTGATTAGGCAGTGGATGAACAACTCTAAAGGCAAAGTTTATGTGGGATATAATGCTATGTGATTGATGAGCTTCTTTATTGCCCTTAACTACATATTTCATGTTTTATAGGAACATTGGAATTTCGTGGTGATGGTTTGCAATTGCATTTCTACTAAACTAATCAGAGGAAGCATTAGTTTGTTAATATTAATCTTTGAATTGTGCTGGCCGCATCTGCGTTGGTTAGGCTTGGACATGTATGCTTTAATGTGCAGACATAAAGATGCATGCATGCCTATGAATAGCTTAACTCCTTCAAGTGGTGAGTCCAACCCTCTGTGAAGTCTCTGAATCAAAAGTATATAGAAAATTGTGGTACACCAAGGAGTCTCAAAGACCCATATTTCAACTGTTTTTGACAAGTGGCATTGATACTACTTACTAGGCAAATCGAACTCCTTTGCAGAAGTGTCTATGCTGCACGGATGTTTTGTATTCTGTCGAGTGATGCGGCTACTGAGGGTCCTTATGTAAAGAAATGGGCTTTGGTTAGCAAATGCCAACTTTGAAACAAGTATGAATCTGGTGGGAGGTGCTTTTCTGGTGTAATGTGGTATAAACATATGAAAAGGAAATAGGTTGGTTAGCTTATTTATTCTCCTTAAAATCACTAACCTTGGCTGGACTGGCTAGGTAGCATTTAGCATTGAAGGTGGAGAGGAGTTTAGTGTAGGGATGTCTTCTGTGTGGGGGTTTATGGGGAGGGGGTTTATTATGACTGAAAATATAGAGCTGTGGAGCTTATAGATTCTCTCTACAGTAGGAAGAATAACAGTTGGGGGCTAGGAGTGATTGGATTTAATTATGACTGAATATAATGACTGAAAAAATAGAGTTGTGGAGCTTAAATATTCTCTCTATGGTACGAAGAATTACAGTTGGGGGCTGCTGGTGGGATTTAACTATGAATATAATGTTGAGGCTAGAGATGGAATTTCTGCCCCACATTAGTCATGATCTTGCTTGTAACCTAATAAAATCTCCCTGTGAGGCTTACTGCAGAACAATTATAATCTATCTTGAAACTTGGTCTGTGCTTATGTAATTGTGTTGAAGTTTCTTTTACAGTATTGCTGGAACCAAATGTGAGAAGCAGATACCTTGTAAGATTACCCCACTTGACTAGGTTGTCAAGTTGAATCTGTCCAGAAAAATGTCCTCAGTAACTGCTTGGTTTTAATAAATGTGCATGGCTGGTCTGTTTGAGATCTGTTGCCAGCCCTAGCATTGAAGATAAAATGCCTAATTTGAGTTTGTCGTAGCATTGTGAAAAATGGTGGTTACTAGGATTTGTAGTCAGGTTTTGTTGATTGGTTTTCTTTTGATTGAATGGTTTAAATCTCTTCTGATGGCTTTTTAGAGCTGGGTGTTTGTACGATAGGATTTGAAGGGCCCTTACCTTTTTGCAGGCATTTTCGGTGGAACCATATATATCTTTGACTTCCAATCACTTAGTGGGAGGTAAGTTACAAGTAGGTTGGGACCCTCATAGATCTGTAAGTTTCATTGGTAATATTTTGCTTCCTCTCTAGATATAGAAACTAACATTATAATTAGGGGATAGTGCCGAGTGGTAAAGCTATTGATCTCTCATCATCCCAATTATTGTTCTTGGTAACATTTGCATCCATAAGCTGAGACAAGTTTTTGGCAAGTTTGCTTGTAACTCCTTGAAGTACTTTCATCTCACTCACCAGCCACTAAGAGAATTTCCAATTCCTCCAGTAGATGCTAGTCTATCACTGAAGTTTTAGAACTTTCAGGACGAGGAAAACTGCCGGATCAAATCTGCACATGGTCATGGTTGTTTTGTGCTTCTCACACAGCAGAGAGAGTTGTTGTGTATTACATGCGGCATGTGTGAAGTCTCCTGGAGGGTGGTGAGCTCTGCCTGAAAGAAAATTGTTTCATCTCAGAGGTGGTTAAGCTTGTTCTTTTGTATTCCCTTGGTGGAGAAGCTTTGATTTGGTAGAGGTGGATTATTCTGGGTTTGGTATGAGCCATCCCTTGTGGAATTTTGCAAAATAACTTGCTAGCAAAGGAGATGGAGGACTTTTAGGTACGTCATCAACACCTGCCAGCCCAAATACAAACACACGGGAAAAAATGTAGGACTTCTCCGTGGTTCTCTTAAATATCATTTTATGCTGTTTCCTGCAAAGTTCATGAGATGAGATTGTGGATTTCTTTCTACTGGAATACGACATTTCATCTCCTCTTCTGTAAGTTCCTTGAATTGAGGTTTTGAACTGTGCTGTTGTTGCAGTATATCACTAATTGCATGTGAGAAGCTGATATCCTCTAAAGGTTACCTCATTAGGCTGGTGGAGCTAATTCTGTTGGGTCACTTGTACCCAGGCAATAAATGTGCATGACTGTCTTTATGAGACATTGCAGTCTTAGCATTGTGATTCAAATGCTGACTTTGAGGAAGTAATATTCTTTTATAACTGCATTGGATTTAAGTATATATTGAGCGATGGTGAAATGTGAAAACGATGACTTTTACAAGGACCTAATAGTCTTGCTGTTGCGATTTCTTTTTCTGTTGGTTGGATAGCTTAAATGTAATGTTTTCGTACCCTTTTAAATGAGTGCTCAATTTTATTTTATTTTATTTTTATCATTAAATGTAAATGTATTGACCAAAATGGATATGTACAGTTGCTCTGGCATACCCAAGAGAAGGAGACCAAGCCTCCACAAACAGAAAATCAAGCAAATGTACAAAACCTGGGAAGGCTTTACAAGGCAATAACTCTAGTCGTGTATCGTCATGAGTTTAGTCTTGCCTTCCAAGAATGATCCTGGAGTGAGATCAGTGTGGTAAAGCTGCCAAATCCATCCAAAGGGTGGTTGTGCATGGTACTTTTTGGCTATGGTACAATGGTTCCATTTCATTCACCGCGGCCGATCATACTCTTCTAGCAGATGATATTACTCTTGATCACTGCAGTTTGGAAGTTTTAGATGCCGCCCAAGGTTAAAAGTTGTTTTTGAACTTTGAACTGGCATAGAGATGGATCACTGTCAAGGGCTCTATTGGGTAGCCAACTTGCTTCAACATAGAGCAGCAAGCTGCAGGCATCTACTCCTTGATATTACCCAGGGGGTTAGTTTGAAGAATTTTCATAAATGAGGATTTGGTTAGTTTTCTTCATATCCCATTCTCGCATGGTCTTGTCCACTGCACTTGTGTACCGTGACATCCTTGGAATGTGTGGTCGCATGCTCTCTCTTTTTGTTCTGTTTTTTTTTTAATAAAATATTTCCCCTGATGGCAAAAGATGCTTCATTAATAGGGAAAAAATTTACAAGAGGGGAGAATAAGAAATTTCTTGAAATATATTTGGTTCAAACTAAACAAATCTAAAACAATAAAAATCAAGTCACTAGTTCCTTAAAAATTAGCTTCGCTGAACAATCCAAACCTGACACATAAAATAGAAGCCAAAAATTGAATCTTTCCCCAAAGCTAGCCAAAACAGATGACTAACAGGTCTTCCCACTAAATAGGGACAAACACTATGTTTCATAACATTGAACAATTTATTTCAAATTCTCTATGCAAAGCCAAAATGCAACTTTATGGAATTCCTCTAATAAAGCGCACAAACATCTTGAGAGAGCCTTTGAAATGTCTACTAATTTGTAGTAAGTTATCGATACTAATTTTATTGAACACAATTAATCAAAGTAAATACATTTTTATTTTTGGAAAAACTTCAACTTTGCAAATAATAGAAAAAATAGGAAAGGGAGAGTTTGTGTAGGCTAAAAATTCAAAAAATGATTTGTAATAAAACACCCTGATGGAAAGGATGGAAGTGTAAAGGGTAAAGAATATATTAGACGGTTGGAATCAAGATGTATGTGGTGAGGATGTTATATATAAGTAAGGGGTCAACCAATAAACCACACCCCATGTTTGCAACCCAATCTAGTTCTCTCAATGGGTATTTTTTAAGTTACTAATTGATTCTTTCCCATATTAATTTTGAGCCCAAGAACACTTTTGAAAACTTGAATAATATCCAAAATTTTCCTAAACAAAGGGTTATGATCATTAAGAAAGAAGTGTTTTAAATGCATTTTAAGTCTTCTGTACGCATAAAGTTAGACTGTAAACGAGATTTTGTAACCCTTGATATAAGCTTTTATGATTGATAGAGAAAAATCAGTCACTTGCTCCGTGGATGTAGGCACATTGCTGAATTACGTAAATTCTTAAGTCTTGTATTTTTATTGCTTTCCTTTATTCTTTTTGAGATTCTGTTTCTGTGTATTCATCATTGGTTGCTTGTATTGCTTGTTCTGGATTCAATTTGTGTTTTTTCACTACACATTGGTATGTTATCGCTCTACACAACAAATTGGTATAAGAGCAATAAGTTATAATGACTTGTGGAATTTCTTTTGCATAGTTCGATATTGGTAAGTTCGATACAACGAGAAATTTCGGACTTTGGTAGAGAAGGGTTAAGGACATGTTGGTGCAGTAAGGTATGGTGAAGGCATTATATGGAAGGAAGTCGGAAGACAGATCACGAGTTGGAAGGGGTAGGAAACAAAGGTTATGACCACTATTAGACTTTGTTTGGCTGATGATGTGATGTATCATGTCATGGATGAGGAATCGCTAGCAACAATTTGGATGAAACTATAGAGCCGGTATATGTCCAAGTCTTTGAAGAACAAGTTGCATTTTATGCAGAAACTTTACGGGCTTAAGTTAACATAGTGTTTGAATATGAATCAACACATAAACATATTCAATCAGATCATTAGCGATTTGAAGTAGGTTGATGTGAAGTTCGAGGATGAAGACAAAGCATTGATGCTACTAAATTTCTTATCTACTTCTCCTACGTATGAGAATCTAGTTACAACTCTGACAAGAAGGAAAGAAACCCTGGAATTGGAAAATATCATGAGTGCATTTTTGAGTTTCCATCAGAGGAAGAAGGCCAACGATAAGAGTTCACAAGGTGAAGGGCTCGTGGTGAAGGGGAACTAGGATCGTGGAAGGAGCAAGTTTCGGGGTGGATCGAGTAACAATAGGGCTTGATCCAATTCTAAGAAGAGGAAGGACGTGCGGTGTTTTAAGTGTGGGAAAAAAAGAGCACATAAAGCTTGATTGTCCACAAAGGAAAAAGGGGAATGCTGAAAATAAATAAGGTTCATCAAACATGGTGAATGTAGCGAAAGAAGGAGACTCTAGGAGTGGTGATGGTGATATGCTCTCGATTTCATTCGGTTCAAACGGTCTCATGAATTCTTGGATCTTAGACTCGGCATGCTCTAATCATATGACCTCTAACAAAGACTGGTTCACCACTTACAAATTGGTGAATTTTGGTTCTGTTCTGATGGAAAATGATGTTGAATGCAAAGTTATCGGAATGGGGAACATTAGAATCAAGATGTATGATGGTGTGGTGAGGATGTTATTTGAGGTAAGGCACATACCAGAATTGAGAAATAATTTGATTTCATTAGACACTTTAGATTATAACTGATTTAGTTACAAGTCTGAAAGTGGGGTGTAGAGAGTACTAGGGAATATATACACACTGCTACAACTATAGGTGGAGCTGTAGTTGTAGAGTTTAATTCGAATGATACGGTCTTGTGGCATATGTGGTTAGGGCATATAGGCGAGCATGAAATGAAGGAGCTTCACAAGAGAACTTTGTTAAAAGGGGTCAAATCATGCAAACTGGATTTTTGTAGGTACTCTGTGCCTGGGAAATAGAATAGGGTCTAGTTCATGGCAACCACACACAATACAGAGAAAATCCTAGATTATGTTCATTTAGATGTTTAGGGATCAGTGAGGGTAGCATCACGAGGTGGACATATGTACTACGTGAGTTTCATTGATAATCATTCACGGAAGGTCTAGGTGTACTTCATGCGTTACAAGCCAGAGACATTTGTCAAGTTTAAATCGTGGAAAATTGAGGTAGAAAACCAGATCGGGAGAAAGATTAAGTGACTCAGGACAGACAATGGAACTGAGTACACAAATTTGAGCTTTAGGGAGTTTTGCGAGCAATATGGCATAAGTAGACATTTCAGAGTAGCTGGACACCACAACAAAATGGTGTGGCAGAAATGATGAATCGAACCCTAACTGAAAGGGTTCGGTGTCTCAAGTTGAATGCTGGGCTCGCTAAGAATTTCTAGGTCGAGGCTGTGAGTGTGACTTGTTTCTTAGTTAACATATCACCAATGGGGTCATAAGATGGAAAAGTTGTTGAGGAGGTGTGGACATGTAACGAAGTAGTCTACTCTAACTTGAGAGTATTTGGGTGTCTAGCCTATGTGCACATTCTTAGTGAGGAGAGATAAAAGCATAAGGCGAAGTCTAGACAGTGTATCTTTCTGAGATATCAGAAATAGGTGAAAGGGTTCAAGCTGTAGGATCTGGTAACAAACAAAGTGGGTACTAGTAGAGACGTGGTTTTCAATGAGAAAGCCATGTTTCGGTGTACTTAGGAAGAACAAAAGAAATAGGTGCTAGAAAACTGCAATAACAATGAGCATGTTGTGCAGGTGGAGTTGGAGACTCGGGGCAGAAATGTATTGGGTTCTAGCTTGAGAGATCAGTAGGCGATGCAGGTGGAGTCGGAGACTCAGAGCAGAGATGATGATGTTTGTTGGAGTTTAGCTCGGGAGACCAGCAACATTGTAGTACAACTGTAGACAGACCTAAACGCATTGTCAGGCCACCGCCCAAGTACGATTTTGATGATCTAGTGTCTTATGCACTGATCACTAGTAGCGGGGATCCTACTACATTTCAGGAGGTGATGCACAATCAAGAGAAAAATAGTTGGATGGGTGCTATGGTGGAGGAGATGGAATCACTGCATAAGAACCAAATGTGGGATTTGGTGGACCTTTTAGTTGGGAAAAGGACAATAGGATGCAAGTAGGTGTACAGGAAGAAAGAAGCAGTTTCAGAAAAAGAAAGAGAGAAGTTCAAGGCTCGGTTGGTAGCAAAGGGATACTTGTATAGGAAAGGAATTGATTATGATAAAATATTCTTCCTTGTGGTCAAACACTTTCATTAGGGTACTGTTGGGATTGGTGGCGTAATATGACATGCATCTGGAGCAAATGGACATAAAGACATCGTTCCTGCATGGTGATTTGAAGGAGCTAATATACATGACACAACCAGAAGGGTTTTGTCAACCTGAACAGGAGCACTTGGTTTGTAAACTAAAGAAGTCACTTTACGAGTTGAAACAGTCTCTGAGGCAGTGGTACAAATGGTTTGACGCCTATATGATCCGTATTCGATACATGAGGTGTGAGTATGATTGTTGCGTCTATGTGAGGAGTCTTGAGGACAGTTCTCTCATATTTCTATTACTTTATGTTGATCACATACTAATTGCTACGATGGATATGACTAAGGATGAATTAGTTGAAGATTCTGTTGAGTAAAGAGTTCAACATAAAGGACTTGGGTGCGGCCAAAAGAATACTTGGGATGGAGATTCGCAAGGACATAGCTGTAGGGCGATTGTAATTATCTCGGGGCAGCTATGTGGAGAAGGTGTTGGAGAGACTTAGCATGGCTAATGCTAAACCGATGGGTACACTGCTAGTGAGTCATTTTAGGCGGTCTACCGCCCAGTGCCCAAAGACGGATGATGAGGTTCGTGACATGTCGAAGATCCCCTATGCCAGTGCAGTGGGGTGTCTAATGTATGTCATGGTATGTATAAGGTCGGACCTAGCACACGATGTCAGCGTGGTGAGTAAGTTATTTTCAAATCCGGGTCGAAAACATTAGGATGCAGTCAAGTGGATTCTCATATACTTGAAGGGTACAACTGGATGTGACATTATGTTTAATAGACATCAGAGGGATCCATTAGTGGCAGGCTATGTAGATGCTGACTACGTAGGGGACTTGGATGACAGGAGGTTTACCAGAGGGAATGTGTTGACCTTTGTGGGAGGACTTATTTGTTGGAGGTCTATGGTGTAGTCGCTCGTTTCTTTATCTATTACTAAATCAGAGTACATGGCAGTGGTTGAGGATACCAAAGAAACGTTACGACTTATAGGATTGGTCAAGGAGTTAGGTATCCAGCAAGGTGGAGTTCGGCTACAGTGTGATAGTCAGAGTGCCATCTATTTGGTGAATAACTAAGTGTATCATGCGAGGACAAAGCACATTGATGTGGTGGTTTTACAAGATTAGGGAACTAGTTGCTTCAGGTGAACTTCTGCTTGAGAAGGTTCACACATCTGATAATGTAGCAAGTATGTTGACAAAGCTTGTCACAACGAACAAGTCAAGCATTGCTTGGACTTGATTAACGTTTCTAGGTGCTAGACGAGAGGCGGTCCCAATCTACTGTCCTAAGTGGAGCAGTGGGTTATGCTTTCATATTTCTCCTAAGTGGTGGATATTCGCCAAGGTGGAGGTTGTTGGATATATGACTCATATTGAGTGGAATGCATGCATGAGGAAAGCATAGTGAAGTAAAGAACAAGTAAGTAGGCTGCAGGATGAAATCGTTGACAATTGGATCGAGGGTTTGGTCGACAGTTGTGTTGAAATTGTCGACCGTATTGTTCGGCGCTAAAGACGGATTTTGAATCGGGAAATCAGTAAATTGAGAGATTTGGAGGATTTTCCTCCGAGATTTGCTACAGAAGTGTTTTAGATGCATACCAAATCTTCTGTACACATAGGGTTAGAATATAAAAAATATTTTGTAACCCTTGATGTAAGTTTTTACCTTTGATAGTGAAAAATCAACTGCTTGCTCCCGTGGACATAGGCACATTGCCGAATGATGTAAATTCTTATGTCGTGTGTTTTTATTACTTTCTTTTTATTCTTTTTGAGATTGTGTTTCTGTATATTTATCATTGGTTGCTTGCATTGCTTGTTTCGGATTCAGTTTGTGTTTTTCCATTGTGCATTGGTATATTACCGCTTTGCACAACATATCAAACTATTCTTTGATCTTTTCCCAACCAACACCAGTTTCTCTTGCTGTGATCGATCCCTCCTCTATCTTAAACGCAAGCCTTGGTTTGCTGCATTTTTAAGTTTAATCTCTTAACATTTGGGTCCTTATTTTTAATGACTTAAACATTTTTTTTTAATCTTCTTTTGATCAAGTGGCTTGGGCCCTGACTTTCTTGCAATAAGTTAGGACATCTAGTAAGAAGCTCTCTCCCCCCCCCCCCCCCAAATAGTTATGGTCGTGAATTGACGCCATTCGAAAATTTGTTCTCAACATTGAACCTCCTCTGATAACATTGACATAAGATATTTTTGGCTGAAGTCTTTGGAACGGACTTTTCCTCTCACTCTTTTCCTATAGCCTAAAATTCGATGATTCATAGTTTGAGCACCTCTAGTTGCCATTGTTAGATTTAGAAGTCTCAATCTGCGGTTGACGAAAATTCCAATAGGGTAGCGAGAAGGGCCTTCCACCCATTTTTTTTTATCACCCTTAGGGATGCGAACATGGGGAAGAAACTTATTGTGGTCTTTCTCCAAGAATATAAATCTGTCTTTGATATTTTTCAGGAATCTTCATACCTATATTGTTTATATGCTTTTTTGAATTTGGCTCCATGGCGACTTGTTGCATTCCCTTCATTGGCCTTGTATATCACTCTAAGCATCTTAAGGACCCAAACAAATTCCTCCTCCAAAACAATGTATGAGACATGTTTACCGACATATTTCGAAATGTGATAGTCACTAAATCCAGCCAAATTACAAAAATCACTTTCCTCTTAGTTTTGAAGGTAGTAAACTCTCCCATCTCTAATATTGAGCACATGCATGGTCATTTATTCTTGTTATATGATCATTCTTATAATAGGGGTAGGTAAATAATTGTTCAAAATCTAATATCCTTGAAATCTTCATGTTTAATAGCAAATTGATGGCAAGTTTTAGTTCTCCCCTTTCCATTATATTTTAGTGGTTTTCCAATTTCAATTTTATCTGAAAAATTTCAAGTATATATACTTTTTGTATTAATATTTATCTCTCATTTGGTTTGTAGAATAGTATTTGAAGGGGGGGGGGGGGGGGGGGATTTTATTGGTGGGAGGGGGGGATCAAGAAATGAATGAAATTAAGTTAGGAATGAAATTACTTTTGGAAAGCAGTTGTTGTGTTCGATTAGTAGTATGGGATGACTATATGAATCACATCTTCAATTTCTTTTTAACATTTGATATTCTTTGATGGATGCTATAATGAAATGAAAAATAAGCCATATTTAATAAATGCTCCCAATACATAATTATTTATTTTATTATTATTTATTATTTTTATAATTATTGAAATTATTTTTATTATTATATAATAATAAGTATCCTTAAATAATTATTATTAGTTTTGCCTTATTATTATTATTATTATTATTATTATTGTAGTCATTATTGGTTGTATTTTTATTATTTTTTATAATAACTATTATCCTTAAAATAATAATTATTATTATATTTTTTTATTATTGTTCTTGTTATTATTTTTTTTATAATAATAAATATTAATGTTATTGTAGCTATTATCAGTTGTTATTTTTTATTATAATAATTCATATTATTTCTATTTCTTCTTGTTTTTATAATATTTTTCATTATAAATGACTTTGACCCATTTGAATCTGAACCACAATTCTCCTCATAAAAATCATATTATGGTTGAATTACACTTCCATCCTTGATTTCGCAACTGAATAGTAGGAAATACAATTTCATTTTTAAATGTTAATTTCATTCCAAGCTTCATTTAGCGAATCAAAGGAAGACTAGTTTTAGACAATGTTAATCTATACTAATAAAAAGAGAAAAAAAAAAAAAGATGTGCGTTTTCACATTGAGTTTTTTTTTTTTTTTTGAATTAGACAAAGAAAAGGTGTATATTTTTATATTGAGATGCTTTTTTAATTTTTGACTTTTAAAATTAAAAAATTAAAATAAATCAAACAATCAAAGGATATGGATTTTCTCAATAGGTGTATATTAATGAAATGACATTGGATGCCACCGTTTGCATGTAATTTTTTACTAGGAAAAAAACAAAGGAATAGGAAAAATATGTGCTTTTCCACTTTTTACAAGCCTCAAACGTGTCCTCTAAACTCTAATTAACTTTTTGTCAATAGAATTTCTTGCTCAATAGTCTTAATCCCTTCAGCCCTTCCTCTCCTTCTCCACTCTCGCTCTCTCTCAGCCACCCTTCATCGCTCCTAAACTCTCCCTAAATCTTTTTTTTTTTTTTTGAATCGATGGTGTCGACCCTTTTTGAACACTCAATTAATTCATGGGAATAGTTGGTCCATCCCTCTACCATTCTCCACTTAAATATTAGAGTATTATTTCAAATTAAAAATCATAACTTCTATGATTCGAATCTTAGTCATTTAACTAAAAGTCTTGAGTTTACCACATTGGCCACCTTTGAGAACAACTCGTCTTAGTCTATAGCCGTTAGATACTCCAACACGGTGGGTAGAGTAGATTTTTACTTAGGGTAGAGATATGGGCTAGTGATATCCCATGGATTCTTTAAGAAGCATCTCAGGGTTTTCCAAAAGGATTTGGCAGATGAGGAGGTTGAGGTGGCGGCCATGATAATTGAGGAGAGAGAGAGAGAGAGAGAGAGAGAGAGAGAGAGAGAGAGAGAGAGAGAGATCAAAATCCCCAAAATAAAGTTCCTGCGGAAAAGCTTCTTGCGCTTGAGTAGTTGGTTAGCCCTGTACTTGAAGTAGAGGTGGCAGGTTGATCAAAGTTGAGCAGTTTTAAGTATGACTATATTAGTATATGACTCAATTCTTGGGCAATGGATCACAACAACATGATCCTCAAAAGTCTAAAGGACTATTATGTGATAAAGGGTGATGATGTGTGGTGAGAATTATGATTTTTAATTTTCATGAAATTGTCAACATTTTTGACGAAATTTCTTAGGAAGAATAAGATATCAAATGGGTTGTTTGAATGGGGGGCAAAACTTGAAACTACGATGAAGATTTTTTTTTTTTTTTTTTTTTGGAAATGGTATATTCCAATAGCCACTTACTCAAGAGCTTGATCTCTCCACATGTACTGCTTTGGCTTAGAAGTTTATCTTTATTATACTTGCCAATTATTTGCTGCAAAGCAGCCTCTGTAGTGCCTTAAAATATTGACGCATGATTGGCATCTTGTTTCATTTCAATCGGTTGCCACCTACTCTTATTGGTGAACTAATTCACTCATTGTCCCTATGATTTCAAGTGCATCCAATAGCATGGCGTTGAAACAGCCTGTGTTCTTTCATTTGGTGGTGTTCCGTCATGGTGATTAGGAATTTGGCTATTGATAGAAAGGTCAGACATAATCGTGAAAGAGATTTCTACTACTAAAGTTAATCCTTGAACAGTAGGAGGTAGATTGGATACAATTACTATTTGAAATAAAATGACTAGCTCAATTGTAAGGATAATAAAAGAGCTCTTATACGGGTCTAGAAGAAGATATTTGGGTAGCAAAGCAATTTGGTGGCAAGATCAAGAAACCCAAAATACAAAGATTCGGATGATGTAAAATGTATAAAGAACAAGAATGATAATGTCTTAATTAGGAAAGAAGATATAAAAGAGAGGTGACGAAAATATTTTGATAAATTATTTAAAGAAAACAAAAAATGAAATATTAAACTTTGGAAGTGACAGATGAGTAGAAAACTAAAAATAAGAGATTTATTCATAAAATTAGAGTACTTAAAGTTAAGATAAAATCTTTTTTTAAAAAATACAATAAGTGAAAATTTTTTAGGACCAAGTAACATATTGATTGGAGCTTGGAAATGTTTAGGGGATAACAAAAATATTTGATTTTTTTAAACTAAAGGAAGGCGGCACCTCCAATTATTTATTGATATACTCTCACTTTTGGCAGAAAAATACCGTTTCAGATTTAGATAATTTTGAGTATTCGATTTTCAGTTCAGGTATGGGGAATTTTAATTCGACTAACCGAATTACCCGAATTACTAATTAATTAAAAATTAAATATAAATTAGTAATATTAAATATAACTGATATATTATATATATATATATATATATATTATATAATTGTTCAATTTTCTTAATTTATTTATTAAATCAAAGACATTCTCCTAATTCAGCTCTTACAATTAAAAGAAAGGGTAAACATTAACTTTATAATTAATTTTAAAATTTGCAATCACATTTTATTTTTATAATTAATTTTAAATTATTTTGGTCAAATTTGATTAACCAAATTACCCGAAAAGTTGGTTCGGTCAGGTTTGGTTCGATTATAACACCTAATTCGATTGGTTCGATTAGAGATTATTATTAACCAAAAATTAATTTGATTAATTAACCGAATTTGATCGAACTGACCGTTTGCACACCTCTATTAAGGAGTAGTAAAGAGAAGACTAGCACTAATAGATTTTGATGTCTTGGATCTATTATTCAAACAGAAGGGGAAAATGAAAATGTAATATATAGACTAAAAACAAGTTAGACAAAATGAAAGATTGTGTCAAACATGTTAGTAGAATATCCTTTAACAATAAAAAGAAAAGTTTTATAAGACATCTATAAGATTGATTATGCTTTATGATTCAAAATTTTGGACTAAAAAACATGTACAAAAAATAAAAGTTGCTAAATACAAATGTTAAAGTGGATAAATGATATAACATTAAAAGATAAATTAAGAAATGAGTATATACGCAATGATTTAACCATAATATTGATTGAAGACAAGAAAAGGACGACTTTAATAATTTGAACATATATTGGACATTTGAAACATAGACCAAACAGAGCACATGTAAGTTATTTATTATTTCTTGCGTTAAAAAAAGATAAAAATAGACTTAATATAACTTGAAATGAAGTAGTAATGATGGATTTAATAATCCTTTGGATGAATTGGAAGCAAATAATTCATGTAACCAACCCACCAAGTGGGAGTTAAGGTTGCTTCTTGTATTTTCACCACCCATTTTCTCATTCCAACTATAACCTTTCTAAATTTCTAAGATATCAAGTACTGCCCCATATAATATTTGGAAGTGGATTTCAAAACTTAAATGTGTGAATTTAAAAAAAGCACAGTACACTTCTATATAGACTTTCTTTTAAATTTATACAAATTTAAATTTAAGATTTCAATTTCATGCTCTCAAATAGACTCAGACTATTACATTAAAAGTTTTTTTTTTTAATTTTGTAAAAGGTTCGAAGTAAAAAAAAAAAAAAGATCAAAGATATTTATTTATTTATTTTGTTATAATTATTTCAAATTCAAGTCCAGCGAACTTGTATGCGTTTTAGGTCACAGCCCATCTTCTAGGCCAGCAGTATGGTGGTATAAGCAACCTGGACATGATTTTTTTCTCTCAGGAGATAATACTCGTTTTTAAAACACCATCTATTGCTGCAATTATTTGCTCAGACGGTAAACAATAGAGTATCCATCTATGTACAGCATTAATGGTTAAAGAATGAATTATAGAATTTGGGTTTGGCCGGGAAGATGTTCTAACTCTGTCCAAATCACTGTGAGTGTAGATGGACAAATATGATTTTACTGTAACCTCGGGTAATTCGTATCTTCTCATCAGCATACCTGCAATACAAGATGACACGTTTAACAATGTAAGGAGCCGTCTCCAGCTAAAATATTAAAGCTACTGTAAAAATCAACTCAAAATGTTGTCAATAAAATAACTTGAGAAATGGTAATTTTACAGCAACTCCAGGGTGAACTTGTTTTCCATCTCCAACGGAAGTCCAAACTGGCCAACCAAGATGGCTGCATCATCCATCGTTACATCGTAGACGTTTTTGTCAGATTTCCTGGTCAAACAAAACATGGAACTCGTGTTCTCAAGAGGGCTCAACCCCTACTAAACACAAGGAACTTAGCCACATTGCTAAGTGGAAAATTTGAGTCTCATAAAACAAGGCAAAGCCTCGCACTTACAACAAAGAAAAGATGTTATACATGGCATTTGAATTCGTCATTGGTAAGATGGCAATCTACAATGTGAAGCCTACAGAAATATGGCAGCTTGCATCATCATATAAGTAACTTGAATGAAACAGCAATTTGGTGAAGTTCAGGCCAAAAAGATGGATTCACATTGGTCAATAATCTATAAAACGGCCGACTGATATGTTCAAATTCTATGTGAAGCAGATTGGAACCAGTCTTTGTGAGGCTTACAAATGCGTCTTAGAAGCAGCCACACACATGGTCTGGAAATAAAAAGTCCTAAAAGACAAGAATGTTTCAAGTTCTGCATGTTGTCCCTCTGCAACTCCTTGTTAATAATGTCATTCTATGGCTGGAGGGAAGTTGGTAAAACTCTTCAACAAGTTGGTAACAAATCCATGCATTTTGCTTGACATAATGCATGGTAATGATCTGGTTGGTATTGAAGAGGTTGCACTTGCATAAACAGTTTCAAATGAAAGATTTCGCAAATATCAGTTACTTTTTTGTTAGAGGTGGTTCGAAGCAAAAATTCTCTCAAAGAAAGTATGTTCTTGTTCTTTTAGTCACAGCCATGCTTGGTGCCAAGACGAGAACCCCCTACGGAACCACTTCTTAAAACTTCCATCACATCGTAGGAAGGATTTTGGTGATAAGAGAAGGTATAGGTGACAGGATGGTAATCTTAATTGTGACCATACCTGACATATCTTCTGCTGTCACTATTATTCAGTTTATGGATTATCCGACACAAGTACACAGGGAGGTTGTTTGCAGGATACTTTTGTCATAAAGGGGCTCCTGGTAAAGGGCTCAGGATATTCCAATGCATATTGGCTGGTTCAATTGGCGATAAAAGGTCTACAACAGGCTATTGCACCATTGCCAGTTGAATATGGAGCCATAGCTCACACTGCTTGTCAGTTAATGTGGCTGAAAACTCTATTGACAAAGCTTGTGTTTCCAGTTAATAGAGCTATGGAGATGTTTTGTGACAAATAGTGTGCAATTCATATTGCTAGAAACCCAGCTTTCCTGAGAGGACTACGCATTGATTGAAGTTAACCGTCACTTTGTCATGGAGAAACATTACAGCAAACCCTCTTGCTAGTTTTTCCAGTCAATTAGGAGATACTTTTGCCAAAAATTTTGTTCAAGAGTACATTTGTTGATTTCTATTGCTAGATGAGCATGGAGATATAAATGCTCAACCTTGACCAGGAGTTTAAATAGTGGTATGTGCTAAAGAGGTCCCTTCAACAAAGTTTTATTTATAACCCAACATTGAGTTAGATGGAGACCTAGAACCAGCCCTAATTGCCTACTCTCTCTCTCTCTCTCTTCGTGTTCATTCATCTTCTTAGAGCACAAGGAATTGAGTTAGCTGGAGACCTAGAACCAGCCCCTATTGCCTACTCTCTCTCTCTCTCTCTCTCTGTTCATTCATCTTCTTATATTCTAGAGCACAAGGAATTGTAATAATGATCTTAGTGTGCCTTTGAAGGTTCTCTCTCTGTTCATTTATGATTATAGTGTGCTTTTGAAGGTGCTGGATTCTTTTCAGTTTTCTACCAGGAAGAATGTTTGGTTTTGGACCTAATGACATTTCTATGTTCACTCAACTCAAATTTGGTCCATGACCCTAGTTCTGATCATTTTCATTTAAATGCAGTTTTTTGGAAGGCTAGGGTACCCTCTTAAGTTAAGGATCTTATTTGGACTCCTGTTCTTAATTGAATCAACACTGAATATGCTCATTCTTGTCGTTGTAGTAGCAAGTGTAGTTCCATCTTCATTATCCCCAGATTTGTTTGTTCTGTGTCCCTGTAATATTGCATTTCTAATCTATTTTCACACTGCTTCTTGGTGCTTTTGGAATTATTTATTTAACACAATTGGGATACATGGGTTTGTCCAATTCTTTGGAGGGGATTTTCCTTCAGACCTGTAGGGGTTTTGGAGGTAGTAAAGAGCATAAACTTGCTGTGGTACCATTTTCTCTGGTGTATTTGGTTTAAGAAAAATGCATGGATTTTTTTTTTAATGATCATGCATTGTAGACTGATCTTCTCCGAAGCATATCACTTTTCTTGCTTCTATTTGATGTGCAGATTTTTGAGCTTTTAGAGTACCTTCAACTGCTTTGAAGAGGGATTTACTTCATTTTTGTCTTCATGTTGTTGCTTTTTATTATTATTTTTTTTCGAACAGGATATCTTATTCTCTTTCTTATATGCTTTTCATCTTGCTTCATAAAATTCTTCATTTTTATCTAGAAAAATGTTTTAAAAAAAAAAAAAATGACAACAACCAGCCTTAGTCCCATCAGGTGGGTTCAGTTACATGAAATCCTTTTCCACCAATTTACACAATCTTCAGCAATATCCTCTAACAATTTTAGGGCTGTTAAATTCTACCATCTCATTCCAAGTTATTGTGGATCTACTCCTACCCCTTCCCATTAATATAATAGCATTAACTCACTCGCTCTTCACTGGTTGCAGGTGTCCAAACTCCAAACCATCTCAACCACCCCTCTACTTGACTTACCACTAACGTTTCATTCCCTAATCTATCTTTTTAATGTTATACTATTTGTCCGCCTTAGCATTCTTACTTCAGCAACTTCTACTTTTGGTACATTGTTTCATAGCTGCCCAACATTTTGATTTATCTAGCACAGGGCCTTATAGCATTCTCTAAAACTTTTCTTCAGGGTATTCTACAATCACACAACATGCCCCGAAACACTTCTCCATCTTACTCAATCTGCTTTAACCCTATCTTCTACAATTTCTCCTTCAATTTGCATAATAGATCCAAGGTATCAAATCTAGTAGTGCTATTAACTTATTGACCATCATATTCCTCCTACCATGACTTCTACATTTCATATATTTTGTCTTATTTCTTCTCATCTTAAATCCTCTAGATTCAAAAATTTTTATTCATAATTCTAACAAAGATTCTACTCCACCTCTGGTTTGATCAATCAATTCAAGACTATATTTTGGCAAATAACATACACCATAGAACCTCATTTTAGATGCTCCTAGTAAGTTTATCCATCACTAATGCAAAAAGATAAGGACTCAAAATAGACCCTTGACCTACATCCAAGGTCTTAAATTTCGATTTCGACTCAAATTTCGAAACTCCAAAAGTATGGAAATTTCGACGAAAATTTCGATTTCGATGTCATTTTCGATTTCGATTTGAAAAAATAACGGAAACTAATAGTAAAGCATGAAATTATTTGTGAAACTCTAGAAATGGTTAACAAACATAATAATATAAGTTTTAAGACTAATATATTACAAATTA
The DNA here is from genome assembly GCF_029873635.1 of Malania oleifera. Classification (NCBI taxonomy): domain Eukaryota; kingdom Viridiplantae; phylum Streptophyta; class Magnoliopsida; order Santalales; family Ximeniaceae; genus Malania; species Malania oleifera. Next base: position 147,924,589 of record NC_080418.1, read on the forward strand.
AATACATTTATGTTTTGTATGAAGTAGAAAAGTAGTAAAATAGTATGTGCATCAAACATGCTTGTAAGATAATGTACATTAAACATATTCAGTTAATGCAAATGAAATTCATAAATCATTTAAAAATTATTTATTATACAAATATTGATAATTTAGACATGAATGGTTAAATAAAATATTACTATAAGTTTATTTTTTCATATAATTTCAAAAGCACTTGTGATAACCTTTTGTTTCAATAAAATAAATTAAAAGAGAAATTTCACTTCACTCTTGAATCTCTCATTTGAATTTCGACAAAATTTTATTGCATAGTTAAAATTTCGACAAATTTTGCTAAAATTTCAAGGTTTTGATATATTTTGGATGATTCGTTGAGATTTCGATGGAAATTATGCAAGACGGAAATCGATTGCCATTTCGATTTCGAGGGTGACGGAAATTGGAAATTTCGACAATTTCGTGGAAATTTAAGACCATGCATACACCAATAAGAATTGAAAATTCACTAGACTTTCCTACTACAGTATTAAAGCTAATCATTATTCTATCGTACGTATCTAAAAGAATGCTACAGTCAAATATTTATTCCCAATCATAACCAATTTAACCAAAAAAACATGATCAAAATACAGGAGTCTTATAATGCAAATGAATTTCTCATGCAGATGAGACAGCCAGCTGGCATTCTAATATACATGAAAACCATTTGAAACTCACGCTCTTTAGGTCAACATATTAATAAGAAGCTATCTTAGCCAAACATTTGACCGTAAAACCATTGAGAGAAATAATGATGCAATTTCCATTAATTTTAATGTGGTTTCCTTGGCACCAAAGCTACCATTTCTTTTTTCTGCTATCTAATTGAATATCAGATTACAGAATTAAGAGACTTACACAAATGTGCCACTCATAGAGAACCTAAGCCCAAGAAAAATGTCAACAAGAAACTTCAATTTTCCATTCTCCTTGACAATCTGAAACAATAATGTTAGAAGACTGAGGAAGCTACCTTGTATTTTTGTAATACAGTAGACATAAAATGCAAATGCAAATGCAAAAGAACACCACAACTTCTACAGCATCGAGCGTCGTGATAAAAATTCACCTGCATGCCCATAAGGCCATTAGCAGCATTCTCTATCCAACTATCTGTCACTGTCTGCAACAAGAACAATAAGACTTATTTCAAAGAAGTGGGCAATGGGAATCCAAAACATCTTCCGTTCTACATTATTTAATTAAGAATCGCCAATACTTGGAGAGAAATTTTCCCAATTCTTTTTACCATGAAAATCTATGCAGAATGCAGTGACTTCAATTGAAGAACTAAGTACTTGAATTTGCAATCTAATATTTACTTTTGATGAGTTAGTACCTGGCATATGATAAAAATAATAGCAGAAAAGAGTTCGTGATGCCTTTTTCCAGCTGTAGGATTGTCAATTTTTTATGTATTGAGGAGTCACTATATAATGTAGGCTTACACATAAACACATACATGCACAGAATTTGTGTCAGAGAGACGGATCTCTATTGGCTATGTTCCATTATTTCTCCTAGTTTATGCCTGTTAAAAATGGTTGTTGAACATATTTTTACCACTAACAAAAATGGTTATCAATGCGGACTTTCCTTTTTCATATCAATGAAGGCATTGTTTGGTAGCCTAACTAGTTTACCAATAGGAATTGTGAAAGCAATAACTAATGTCATGCCACCTTAGAACAAATTTTGACTAATTTTACATGCTGACATGGCAGTTCAAAAGGTGGCATCTTAAAATAAATTGACTCTATCATCAATTAACAGTCAACAAATTGTTATGTGCACCTCAGTCAAGATAGATTCCTTTCAGACATAAAAGTCAGTAATGTGAAAGTTTTGACAGAACATCTACTTCTAGGATAGCACATGGATTTGATAGCCTACAAAAGAAAATGTGTTATCATATTGCAAAAATTTACAACATGGGATAGACAAGGAATAATTTTTTCCAAATTTTACCATGAGATTTTGTATTGCACCCTATTCCATGTTAGATGGAATAATATGAACTTTTGCATTAGATAATTGTTCCCTCATTTTTCCACTCTGTTCCTAGGAATAGAGATTCCATGGACCAAAGTAACATGAAAGTCTACACAAAGGAGTCAAGATGATTGACCATGCAGATAAAACAACTAAAACAAAGTAAGATACCTTTTGGATGATAGAAGACATTAGAATAACAGTGAAGGATTTAAAAGGATAACTATCCATTCGTTGTAATCTACTTAAGTTTCCATTTTGATCTTCTACCACACTAATTGCAACCATATAATCGAATCCAAATGGTAAATGAATCCAAATGGTAAATGAGAGCAAGAACATGAAAAATGCAACATCAACTGCACAAGACTCCCTCACCATATTTGCGGTTAGGGACTGCATGAAGTATGCAACATTACCTCCATATTTGAATAGGTGTTTTATGAATTGGTTAGGTTTGAATGTAATACCATTCCTTTGGGTCAAGGCTTGCCCTCCAAACATATATAATCAGAGAAAATATATTTAAGGAAACCCCGGTGATATCAATGAGTCTTCATCTTGATCCCATTTCACTCCATTTACAACAATATCTTATCATAACTCATCCTTTTCTTGCTACTACCTCAATGACATCCTTCTAACCTATTCCTATGCATTTGTAGAGCATTACAACTGCACCACATTGATCCTAATAAATAGAAACAGCTATCTTCTACTTGGCCAAGTGGCCCAAACCATCTCCCTTTTGAGTTCCCTCATCTTGTCAACTGCCGGTGCTCCTTCCAGGTTATTAAATAAACTATTTCTATACAGCCTATATCAATCTCAAAAATACTCACACAAATGATGATTGCATGGAGTCACGTTGTCCCAACATTATACACCATTAAGCATACCTGGTTTGGCACAGCCATCTTTTGGTGTATATTGACGTCTTCAAATTATCCACATTTAACAATATTCATCTTTAATTGTAGACTTTCCAATAAAAACAAAAATCAGACTCTATTTCACCAAAATACCTGGGAGCTCCATATCAATTTCCACTCTCCTTCTATGAGTTCTGAGTCACCTTCTGCTGCATCCTTGTTTGAAGAGATTAGCTCATCAATTGCCTGCAGAGATTATGCCACGCAAGATGTCATTGTACGGATGCTAAGCAACAATATTACATTTCTTAAACATAAAACTTCAAAGATTAGCTCATCAGTTGCCTGCAAATGTTAAGCCATGTGATTTATCATTACAGAGATGCTATAGCAACATGACATTTCCCTAAATAAAAGGTTCGAAAACACAATTTTACCTCCTCGACTCCTGTACCAGTGGATATGGCATTCAGCAATCTTTGCCTTGGTTCAGTCCTCTTTTGGAGCACAAATGTGGTGCCCTGCACTACAGAATGTGGCCAAAGATCCTTAATCCTTAGCAAAATACATATTAAAAGGGAGAATTTTGAGCAGTTTTGTAGCAACTAACAAGTTCATTTATGATAAGATTCCTATGCTACCATACCGACATGAAGGTAACGGATAAGGTGTTGATTATTAGATTCTGAAGCAATTAAGTGCTGATTTACCTTATTTCCTCTTGAGATACGAACATTTCCTGAATGCGACAAATATGTAGTGTCTAACCAACCCTTTGCTTCATCTCCAAGAAGCCTAAATGGCACAGGATATGGAACCTTAAATGGTAAAAATTTAAAAGAAAAAGCTGCTCTATCAAACTGGAAAAGGATTCGTTTCCCATCTTTAATTGATGCTGTTGCCTGAGAAAGGGGGAAAAAAGATTCGTAATGCAGGAAAAAGAAATATCAATGCATAAGTTGGTTAACATGTCGGTTTAAAATGGATAAGGTTTTCTTTTTCTAATTACAATGAAATCAAAATCATAACTCATTTAAGTTTTGTTCAAACTTCAAAATAATGATTGAAAAGAACAACTAATGCTCAGTAACATAGACATTCATTCAAGATGCATATGATTGACAGATTATTTTATTCTACACTTAATTCAGTGCAGTTCATTTATAAAAGCCTTCAACAAGAACATTAATATTATCATTATTATTACACAGAAAGGTCTGGGCAGGGAGTGAATTTCAAAAATTTCTGCAATAGAAATGTGCATCCAAGGCATGCTCTAGGAATTGCTATACATCCTCAAAGGGATCAAACCACACACATTTGAAGAATTAGCTATACGTGCACATGACTTGGAGATAAATATTGTAAGTCAGGGTAACCAAAATCTCCCTGTGGTTGATCATAGGAAGGAAAAGGAGGTAAAGAAAGATACCAAGCCTTCAAAAAGATCAACCAAAGGCTCGATGTCTGTGAATACTACCCTCATCAAGATTATTGGAAAAAATAAGGAAGAAAAGCAAACTAATTATCGACCAAATGGTGAAAGAAGATGCCCCAGTTTAAAGGAATGGGGGGAGAAATGGTATCCATTCGCTAATTCAGATGTTTTAGAAATGTTTGACCAGCTGCTAAAAAATAAATTGATTTGAGTTTTCGGAATGTAAAAGACCTGAAGAAACGGGGAAGACCAATGATCCAAATTATTGTAAGTATCACTATCACCAAATTCTAGGTCATCCTCTTCAAAAATGTTTTGTATTCAACGATCTTGTCATGAAGCCCACAAGAGACAAAAAGATAGATATTGAACTTGAGGACATAGCTGAATCCAATCATGCCACCACTGCTCTGGGGGCAACGAATACATCACATTCATGCCCTTTAGCTGGTGAGCTAAACAAAAAATCATATCAATAAAAAAACTCAAGCTCATCTAATTTGGTATTCTTGAACCCATTATATTGGAATGCCCGCTAAAAGTATTAGAGATTAAATCTGATAATGACATTGGGTCGATATCAAAGGATGAGAAGGAATGGACGCTAGTATCATGACGCAATACAAGCGAACCATGACTTGCCCAACCAAGGCCTATTCCACCAAAAAGGCAAAAAGAGAGAAGAAGTTCACACACACTCAAAGAGCAAAAGAGGAAAGAAATCAATAGCTAAGAAAGTTATAGTCAAGAATGTTGATGTTCTGCAACAAAAACCTTGAGAGCCTGTTACATTTGGACAGTATTTTCCACGAGGGTTCTTCCAAGATAATGAAGTTATAATAAATGTAATGACCTGTTATGTGATCCATGATGAAGATGGCTCAAATGGAAGAGAAGATGCTACGAATTCCACTTATGATTATCAAATTTTGAACAACTCGAGGGTTTACCATTTCACATTAGCGTTGATGATCTCATCAAACTTCTTAAAGTTGTGTGAGAAAAGCTAGTACATGTCCTTAAAGGTATGGAGGACATTGACTATCGAATGCCTTCAAACCTTCAAGTGAAGGCAGATGATACCCTTCGTGCCAATTGTCGGTCCATAATCTCCTTTATAGATGAAGGTCTTTTATTGGATTCAAAACCACATAATCAACCACTTTTTGTTTCTGATTACATTCAAGAAGAGAAGGTTAATCAAATTCTTATTGATGGTGGATCTGCAGTCAACATCATGCCAAACGTAACAATGAAGGAACTTGGAATCACTATAGATGAGTTATCTCAAAGTCGCATAGTAATTCAAAGACTTCATCAAGGCAGTCAGTGTGCAATTGGTATGGTTTGCTTGGAACTTATTACAAGTGACTTGCAAACTAGTGTTATGTTTCATGTCATTGATGTCACAACAACTTAAAAGTTGTTGTTAGGAAGACCATGGATTCATAAAAATGGCATTGCACCTTCAACTCTGCATCAATGTTTCAAATATTTTCAACGAGAGTTGAGAAAAGTAGAGACTGATGTCAAACCCTTTTCAAAGGAAGAGACTCATTTTGATGATGCCAAGTTTTATCAAGAAGGCGAGGAAATAAATGAAGCACTCCCTTAAGATATTCCTTCTACTAGTGGTGTGAAGCAAGGGGGGGGGGGGGGGGGGGAAAGCAGGTTGAGTCCTCTAAACCAATTGTAATGAGATTAAGAGTGTCCCACTGACAACAAACACTACTAAACTACCTACTCATTCATTACAAGATGAAGACGATAAATCTTTACAGTCTTTCAATTTTTCTATAGTTCTACGCTACGTCCCATTGCCTTGACGTAAGAAAGAGGAATCCCCATTTGTTGAGTGTTCTAAGTTTGCAGCAAGTAAGGAAACCTCCCATCAACTACTAAAGAAAGAGGATGTTAAAAAACTCAAGGAAGCATATGTCACGGCTTTAACAAAGTTGTGTAACTCTATTGTCAGTAAACCTTTATATAGGTTTATTCCTTCATCTCAAACTTCTTTGGAATGTGAAAATCTTTTGAAGCAGCAAACAAAAGAAGGTTTTGACCCAAAGCCTATAAACTAATGAAAAAATCAAGATTTAACTTTGTAAGGCCCAATTCAATGGGAAAGTTGAATCCAGAGCTCACCGTTGAGAATATCCATGGTCTTAGTGGAACATAATAGAAATTACAGCAACAAGGGTTGGACATTCCTTCCTCAAGAATGGGACTTGGTTATAGTCCAAAGGCACTAGTTAAAATGTTGGAAAGTTTCAAAATTTATCCAGTCAACTCTCCTTGATTATAGGAGAAAATTCTTTAATTATGTAAATCTACTCTCCTTGATTATAGGAGAAATTTCTGTAATTATGTAAATAATGCTGCAAATCAGGCAGCATGCTGGCACTGAACGTGTGCCTGAAATTCTGGGAGCATGTGCCTGAAATTCTGACAGCAAGCTGGAAATCTGCCTGAAAATATGGCACCCACTATGTAAATTTCTTCTATATGATGAAAGCAAATCCTATGGAAGGTATATTCAGACAAAAAACTGACATGATATCAGAGCCTACTGCTGCTTCTTTGCTGCTTTACCCTGGTTTTTAGTTAAAAAAACAGAGTATTTTTGCACTTTTTCTGTTCAGCCTTCACTGCTGAAATTTCTTATTAGCAGTTTCAGTTCTTATTTCTACCATTGCCAGCCTTCATTGCTGGTGGTTTTGTTCAGCCTTCATTGCTGATATTTCTTAGAGCAGTTTCCGTTCTTATTTCTACCGTTGCCTGCCTTCATTGCTAGTGGTTTCCATTACTTTTCTGTTCAGCCTTCATTGCTGAATTTTCTTTTCCTTTCGGAAGTCATAGCCTCTAAAACCTAGGCCTCACTGCCTTAACTCTGTCCAGACTCCATTATGTCTGAAATTTCTGAAACTTCCACCATGGCCAGACCTGAACCTGTGGTCAACACCAAAACTGAAACCACGGCTTTGGTTACTGCTAATCCTACTGTTTTGGCTGCTGCTAATGCCTCTGTACAGTGGTCATGTCCCAATCAAAAATCTCGAGTATGGTGTGACTATTGTAATAAGCCACGCCATACCCGAGAAACCTGCTGGAAACTACATGGCAAACCAACAAATTGGAAGAGCAGCAAACCTGGACCTGGAAACAACCAAGTGATTCCTAGAGCAAATGAAGCCCAGACCAATGTTCTAAGTTCAGAGCAGATGGATCAGCTTCTTCAACTGCTGAAATCCAATCTAACATCCGGTACTTCTATTGGTTCCTTGGCCCAAACAAGTAATATGTCGAGTGCTTATTCCAACTCTTTAGCCTTTGCGCCATGGATTATTGATTCAGTTGCATCTGACCATATGACTAATATATCTCAATTGTTTCAATCTTATTATCCTTGTCCGGGTGATAAAAAGGTTAGGATTGCAAATGGGAGTCTTTCATCCATCGCAGGAGCAAGTTCAAATTAGAATTTCCAGGAAAATAGAATTTAAGTATGTCCTTCATGTTCCTAAACTTACTTGCAATCTTCTGTCTGTTAGTAGATTATCCCGTGATTTCAACTATCGTATCATATTCTTTGATTCTCACTGTGAATTTCAGAACTAGAACTTGGGGGCAATGATTGACATTGCTAGGATGATCGATGGCCTTTATTATTTTTATCATACCCCATTCAGCAATAAACAAGCTCAGGGCTTGAGTGGTAGTACTAGTTCAATCCCCGTGCATGATCAAATAATGCTTTGGCATCTTAGATTAGGGCATCCTAGATTTTCTTATTTAAAATATTTGTTGCCTAACCTATTTAAAAATTTGAATTGTACTTCTCTTCATTGTGACATATGTCATTTATCAAAAATTCATCGAGTTCCTTATATTTCAAAAAGGCTACCGTGCATCAAAACCTTTTTATTTGATTCATAGTGATGTTTGGGGTCCCTCTAAGGTTACTACCTTATCTAGAAAAAAATGGTTTGTGACCTTTATAGATGATCATACTTGGATTTGTTCGGTATATTTGATGAATGGAAATCTGAAGTTGAAATATTATTCAAGAATTTTTATAGTATGATCGAAAACCAATTTCACACAAAAATAAGCATACTTCGTACAGATAATGGTACAAAATATTTCAACCAAGTTTTGGGAAATTTTTTGAAAGATAGAGGGATTCAACATCAATCCACTTCTCGTGAAACCCCACAACAAAATGGTATCGTTGAAAGAAAAAATTGTCATTTACTTCAGGTTGCATGGGCTATAATGTTTTCAATGCATATTCCAAAATATTTGTGGGAAGATGCTATTCTAACTGTGTTACCTTATTAATAGAATGCCTACCCGTGTGCTGCAGTATATCACTCCTTTGGCATGCCTAAAAAAATCATTTCCTAATAATAGGATAATTTTCTGATATACCTCTAAAAGTATTTGGATTTTTTTTTCATATTTTAACTCACCTTAGATCTAAACTTGATCCTAGGGCTGAAAAATGTGTTTCTTGGATATGCTCCCAATAAGATAGGGTATAAATGTTTGAATCCAAAAAAAAAAAAAATCACATTAGTATGGATGTCGTTTTTGTTGAAAATCAGTCTTACTTTAACCAAACTTATCTTCAGGGGGAGAAAGAGAGTAGTGAAGATCAGTTTTGGCAAACTTCTATACCAATGCCTAATGTTTTCCTTGTCATTGACATCCCTATACAAAACATTCAAGGAACTGAAATTTTAAATAGTGAAAAAAATGGAAATCCCAATCTGCCTGTACAAAGCATAAGGGAATCACAAACAAGGGGAGAATTGCTATAGAATAATCCCTCTTCTGAGGTTCGTGTTTATACTAGAGGCAGGTATCGTTCTAATACTAAGGATTATCCCACAATTTCATAGCATAATCAATCATCACCTCCAAAAACTAGTCATTTGGAAATCCCAAGTAATACTTCTCCTACACTTCCAGTTGATCAATCTACTGACCTTGATGTACCTATAGTCATTAGGAAAGTAGTCAGAACTTGTACCACACACCCCATTGCCAAATATTTATCATACCATAGATTCAATCATAATCATAAGGCCTTTACATCCAATATTTCTCACCTATTTGTTCCAAGGACCATTCAGGAAGCTATGGATCATCCGGATTGGAAGTTAGCAGTTCTTGAATAGATGAATGCACTACGGAACAATACTACTTGGGAAATTGTTGATTTGCCAAAGGAAAAGAAAATTGTAGGTTGCAAGTGAGTGTTTACAGTTAAATGCAAGGCTGGCGGCAATATAGAGAGATATAAGGCAAGACTTGTTCCAAAAGGACTTACACAAACATACGGAATTGACTATCAAGAAACTTTTGCTCCAGTGGCCAAGATAAACTCAATCCGAGTGTTACTCTCCTTAGCTGTACATTTCAACTAGCTCTTACACCAGTTGAATGTAAAGAATGCATTTTTAAATGGAGATTTAGAGGATGAAGTGTTTATGGAATTATCACCAAGTTTTGAAGGTAATCTTGGCAGAGGTAAGGCGTGTAAATTGAAAAAAATCATTGTATGGGCTCAAGCAATCTCCGAGAGCTTGGTTTGAATGCTTTGGCAAGGCTGTAAAGGGTCATGGTTACAGCCAAGGTCCTGATCACACCATGTTCTATAAGCACTCAAGTGAAGGGAAGGTTGTTATTCTAATTGTCTATGTTGACGATATTATTTTGACAGGTAATGACAGCAAGGAACTCTATAAATTAAAACAAACGCTTGCTAACGAATTTGAGATTAAAGACTTGGGTGACTTGAAGTATTTTCTCGGTATGGAATTTGCAAGGTCAAGAAAAGGTATTTTTGTTTCACAAAGAAAATATGTGCTTGACTTGCTTGGAGAAACAGGTTTACTAGGGTGTAAAGCAGCTGAGACACCTATAAAGCCTAATCTTAAACTACAACTTGCCAAGCCAGAGGAAGTAACCAGGAAAGACCAGTACCAAAGATTGGTTGGAAAGCTACTTTATCTATCACATACACGTCCTGACATAGCCTTTGATGTCAGTATGGTTAGCCAATTCATGCACTCACCAGAGCCTGACCACTTTGATGCAGTTTATAGAATCCTGAGATATTTAAACGGAACTCTAGGAAAAAGGTCTATTGTTTGAAGACCATAGGCATCTACAAGTTAAGGTATACACTGATGCAGATTGGGCTGGGAGTATAACCGATCGAAGATCAATTTCTGGTTATTGTGCCTTTGTTGGTGGAAATTTGGTTACATGGTGAAGTAAAAAACAATATGTGGTAGCTAGGAGTAGTGCAGAGGTTGAATTCATGGAATTTGTGAAGTGTTGTGGATTAAAAAATTATTGGAAGAATTAAAAGTCACTAATCCGCCACCTATGAGACTGTATTGCGATAACAAATCTGCCATAGCCATTGCTCACAATCCAGTGCTTCATAATAGAACAAAACATGTTGAGGTCAACAAGCATTTCATAAAGGAGAAGCTGGACAGTGAACTGATTTGTTTACCCTATATCTCTACTACTGAACAAGTAGCAGAAATACTTACAAAAGGACTACCAAAGAAGCAATTTGAAAATTTGATTGGCAAGCTAGCTATGGAAGACATCTTCAAACCAGCTTGAGGGGGACTCTTGGAAAGTTTCAAAATTTATCCAGTCAACTTTCCTTTATTATAGGAGAAATTTTTGTAATTATGTAAATCTACTCTTCTTGATTATAGGAGAAATTTCTGTAATTATGTAAATAATGCTGCCAATCAGGCAGCATGCTGGCACTGAACATGTGCCTGAAATTCTGGCAGCATGTTCCTGAAATTCTGGCAGCATGTGTCTGAAATTCTGACAGCATTTAGGTGCTGGAAATCTGCCTGAAAATATGGCACCCACTATGTAAATTTCTTCTATATATTGAAAGCAAACCCTATGGAAGATATATTCAGACAAAAAAATGACATAAAATATCAATTAAAGGGAAAGTTAAGGAGGCAAATTCACTACATATAATAGTAAAGATCGTGAATGAGCCTAAGGAAGAACATACCCAATCAATTCCTCGCACTTCGGGGTTTGACTGTATTGGATCAAGCTCATCAAGATCTTCTGTATTTGGAAGACTCAGTGTTGTTGTCCCAAGTAAAGGAAGTATTTTGAAGGCTCGCAAATCTGCCTTGGAATGCTTGGGAGTTAAAAGGAACTCATCATGGGTGTCTAAAAGCAAATTAAAAGTAGGAGCATCAAAGATAATGGAAAAGGATGATCAAGAGGCTTGTAGCCTTGTTTTATCTCGTATGAGGCGTTCATCTTTGTTGGAGGTTAACACAAATGGATCACTCAGAGTGAGGAAACATATCATTGTGCATACTGGGCAGCCTCACACTGAGACCATTTTCCCTAATCATCATGTTATGATAGCAGAGGATGAAAGCTCAAATAATTCTGATGAAAAAGTACAGGATGCTCCACCAACATTAGAAGATGGAGGTCAATATACAGTTGCTGGGTTAAAGGAAATCAATCTCCAAACAATAGATGAACCTCGTCCAATGTTTACCAGCTAGTTACTCACTTTAGATGAGGAGGAGTAGTATTTTAAACTTCTATTTGAATACAAAGATGTGTTTGCATGGACATATAAAGGGATACCATGTCTTGATCCAAAAAATTGCAGTGCATCACTTGACCATGAAACAAGGAGTCCAACTTGTCAAGCAAACACAAAGAAGGTTTCGTCCTAAACTTATCTCACAAATCGAAAGTGAAGTTAATAAACTTTTAGAAGCTGGTTTTATAAGAGAGTTTACATATCCATCACGAATCGTTAATATTGTCCTGATTAGCAAAAAGAATGGACAACTCGTGTTTGTGTTAACTTTCGTAATCTTAATAATGCTTGTCCAAAGGATGATTTTGCATTACCAATTACTGAAATTATGGTGGACGCAACAACAGGCCATAAGGTACTCTCAGTTAAGGATGGATGGTTCCTCTTATTACGACCAAATAAGGATAGCACTAGAAGATGAAGAGACTGAACTGCTTTTTGAACTCCAAGAGGAATATATTGTTACAATGTAATGGCTTTTGGATTAAAGGACGCGGATGCCACTTATCAATGCACTATGAGAAAAATTTTTGATGATATTCTACATAACAATGTTAAATGTTATGTTTGATGGCTTGGTAGTAAAGACTAAATTTAGAAGAGACCATTTACAGGATTTTAGGGCGATATTTGATCATCTTGGAAAATATCAACTCAAGATGAACCCTTTAAAATGCACCTTTGGTGTCACATCAGGAAATTTTTTGGGGTTTATTATTCGCCATTGAGGTATTGAAAATTTGAAATAGATCAATCAAAAAGGTCAATGCTATCCAAAATATGCCTCGACCAAGGAATCTACATGAGGTTAAAAGTTTGCAAGGATGCCTTGCTTATATTAGTCATTTTATTTCAAATTTCGCTTATTGATGCCACCCAAGTGAAGAAGGATATACCATTTGAATGGGATGAAGCATGCAAAAATGCCTATAAAGGTATGAAAAAAATATTTGCTTAAACCTACTGTGTAGGGTGCTCCTATTTTTGAGAAGCCATTGCTATTATACATTGCCACCCAAGAGAAGTCTCTAGGGGCATTGTGTGCATAAGAAAATGAAGAAGAAAGGGAAAGAGTCTTGTACTATTAAGTAGAACTCTTAGGGAGCTGAGTTGAACTATTTGCCAATTAAGAAAATGTGTTTGGCACTTTTCTTTTTTGTCAATAAGTTGAGGCATTACATACAAGCACATACAGTTCATCTATTTGCTAAAGTCGATCCTATTAAGAATGTTCTTTCAAGACCTGTCTTGTCGAGACGTTTAGCAAAGTGGGGAGTCATTCTATAGCAATATGACATCGTATATGTCCCACAAAAAGCTATCAAAGGACAATCACTGGTAGATTTCTTGGAAAGTCATCCAATCCCACTTTAGATGATCTCGCAGATGAGGATGTGTTCTACATAAAAGTACTCCCTCCTTGGAAGATGTTTTTCGACGAGGCAGCTCGTAAAGATAGGGTCAGGGCTGGTGTAGTGTTTGTCACACCACAACAACAAATATTACCACACTCTTTTACGCTTAATGAGTATTCTTCAAATAATGTTGCTGAGTAATAGGCCTTAATTATTGAATTATTGATGGCTACTGAGATGGGAATTTCACATATAGAAGTCTATGGGATTCTAAACTGATAACTAATCAACTTTTGTCACAAGATGATATCAAGAAGGATGATTTGATTCCTTATTGTAGGTATGCTAAAAAACTTATAGAGAAATTTGATTACATAATAATAGAACATGTTTCAAGAAAGGAAAATACGCAAGCTAATGCCCTGGAAAATCTTGCCACTACTGTTGCTGTCTCTAAAGAAGAAACTCAGTTTGAATTTTCCAGAGATGGGTGTTACCAATAATTCATGATCAGCAAGAAGAATAAAACATGATATCTATTTGTTTTGTTGACAAGGAAGATTGGTGGCAACTAATAATTGATTACCTCCAACATGGAAAGCTTCCAAATGGTCAACGGCATTGAACCGAAATCCATCGATAAGTAGCAAAATTCATTTTTACAAAGATACCCTTTATTGCAATTCCTTTGATGGGGTATTTCTTTGATGTTTGGGAGAAGAGGAAGCTAAGCAAACATTAGAAGAGGCACATTCAGGGGTTTGTGGCGCTCATCAATCCGGACTGAAATTGCATTATAGGATTAAAAGGATGTGTTATTATTGGCCCATAATGCTACACAACTCCATGGACTATGCAAAGACATGTCAGCCTTGCCAATTTTATGCTAACTATATACACCAACTATCGAAGCCCTTGCATCCTACAGTGGCTTCTTGGCCTTTCGAAGCTTGGGTGCTTAATGTGGTTAGACCTTTGCCAGATTCATTACATGCCATTTATACGCAACAAATTATTTCTCTAAGTAGGCAGAAGCTATTCCACTTAGATAAGTGAAGAAAAAGATGTAGCTGAATTCATTTGCACACAAACCATTTATAGGCATGGTGTTCCTCAATTCATCATAAGTGATAATGGAAAACAATTCTTCAATAGTTTGATGGATAAGCTTCGTGAAAAGTTCAACTTCAAATAGCATAATTCCTCATTGTACAATGCCCTAGCAAATGGACCTGAGGAAGCATTCAACAAAATGCTTTGTAATTTTTTAAGAAAGGTAATTTCAAAAGAAAAAAGAGATTGGCATGAAAAGATTGGAGAAGCATTATTGACATACCATACAACTTATAGAACACCCATACAATTCAGCTTCATGCACTTGTTTACAAGGTCGAGATGGTACTTCCACTTGAGTGTCAAATCTCGTTATTAAAAACAGTTGTTTTGAAGGATTTGACTCCAGAAGAAATGGGTCAATTATGGCTTCAAGAGTTAGAGATCTTAGATAAAAAGCGGCTCCAGACTCAACAACACCTTCAATGCTACCAAACTCGTCTCTCTAAAGCTTTTAATAAAAAATTCGGTCACAGTTCTTTCAAGTTGGAGATATAGTGCTGGCCATGCATTAGACCAATCAACATGAAGTTTCGCTCTAGTGACAAATTCACTTCTAAATGGGTGGACCATATGTGATACAAGAGATTTATACAAATAATACATATTAAATAGTTGACAGTAATGGCTTATGAATTGGCCATTAAAAACAATTGTTTTGAAGGATTTGACTCAAGATGAAATGGGTCAATTATGGCTTCAAGAGTTAGAGATCTTAGATAAAAAACAAAACCTTCAATGCTACCAAATTCGTCTCTCTAAAGCTTTTAATAAAAAATTCGGTCACAGTTCTTTCAAGTTCGAGATATAGGACTGGCCGTGCATTAGACCAATCAACATGAAGTTTCGCCCTGGTGACAAATTCACTTCTAAATGGGTGGACCATATGTGATACAAGAGATTTATACAAATAATGCATATTAAATAGTTGACAGTAATGGCTTAAGAATTGGCCCATCAATCGCAAATTCTTATTATGCCTAGAGTTGTCAACTTCAAATCCAAGTGAGGTGAAATTGCTATGAGTTGAAAAAATAAATAAATAAATACAACGGGGTTGCACGTGGATAAACTGCTAAAACACTACCAAGTTCAAGGTGGTTAAAAAATGAATGCTCTTAGCCACATGAGTGTAAACAGTGAATGGCAATAATAACAATTATATATATATATATATATATATATATATATATATATATATCTGTGCGTGTGTGTGTGTCTATGTCATGACGAGACTATGCAATTTGAGAGCTCAACAACTTTTGGCTAAAATAATTGTTGCTTTCATTGAAATTAGATGTTAAATTATGCAAAAAAACTTTTTTCCATGTCCTTAAATAAGAAGAAGATCAAGACAACCATTGGAGATTTTTTAATTCTTCCCGAGTCTCTTCCAAAAATCCAAGCATGGTTTTCAAGTTATTTATTTCTTGTTGACTCAAAGGGGTAATCTCCTTAGTAGCCTAAATTTCTGCCTCCAAAGTAGTTATATGCTTTTGATGCTCAGTAAACTGAAGTTCATTGGTAGAAATAAGTTATTGAACCTATTTATCGTGTGCAAAACCATCGAAGAAGTTCCCTAGAATGGGCTAACGCATAGGGAACCTCGTTCCTCCATTTATATTGTCATCATTATGATCTACTACTACCAAGTAGGGTCTCCTTGAAATATTTGTTGTCTTGAAAATAGTTGTTCTCTTATCAGAGGAAGAGAAGAAAAAATCAATGTTAAAATAAAAGAATAGATATAAACAATAAACTGTTATTCATGAGATAAGCCTTACAATGGGAGCATCACATGGAAAGTTCGTAAGTCTAAAATGAGTTGTTGGTCGCATAACTGGATAGGATCGTGCCTGAAGGGTCTTGCAAAACAAGCCTTGGGATGGAAACATTGCACAGTAAGTCCAAAAGGGAGCCAGTGCGAGTCACATCATTGGATTGCGAGTCCTTGTGTCATCGGGTCATTGACTTTGCCGCCACTAACCATATGAAAGGTGTATCCAAATTCTTTTTTGCCTTCCAATATTCTAAAATCTACCTCAAATTACCCTTGCTGATGGGTCCACTACTCTAGTTAAAGGGATAGGATCAATGAATCCTACTCCCAGCATCTCTCTTTCTTCTGTTTTATATATTTCTAAATCTTCTTTCAATCTTAAGTTTGTTAGTAAGCTTATAAAGTTACTAAATTATTTTGTAACATTCTTTCCTGATTCTATGGTTATTTAGGATTTGAAGATAAGGAACACAATTGGCATAAAGGAACACAATTGGCATAGGACATGAAGCTCATGGACATTATTATTTTGAGTTGCTCTCTCCTCCTAACAAAAACTGCTACACCACTTCAAATCCATTGTTGTCTTGGTTATCCATCCTTGGACAATTTGAAAGAGGTAGTTCCTACTTTGAGTTATGTCTCTAACCTTGAGTGCGAGTCTTGTTAATAGGGAAAACATCTTCGTGTTCCCTTCACTTCTCGATTCAATAAACTGACTACCAGCCCTTTAATGCTATTTCAGATGTCTAGGGTTCTACTCATGCCATCTCAAATTTAGGGTTTTGATATTTCCTTACATTTGTTGATAACTACTTAAGTATGACTTGGTTGTATTGAATGAAAGATCATTCCGAATTGTTTAATATCTTTTGTGTCTTTTATTCTCAAATTAGGACTCAATTTGCTATGCCAATTAGGATACTTTGTGGTGATAATGCTAACAAGTATTTCAGTACCCAATTCAATATCTACTTGACTAATTATGGTATGATCCATCAATCATCTTGTGCCAAGACTGAACAACAAAATGGAGCTGCAAAGCAAAAAGAAATGACATATTTTTTAAGTCACTTGCACCCTTTTGTATCAAATGAATGTTCATAAAATTTTTTGAGTGATGTCATGCTCACTACTTGCTCTCATTGATAAAATGTCATCCTCTATTTTAGTTGGTAAAATCCCATAATTAGTTATTCTCCCTAATGCTCCTTTTTTCCCACTTCCTCCTTGTAAATTCAGCTATATGTCCTTTATCCATCTACTTAAGTCCAAGAATGGAATAAAAAAAAATCCTAGGGCTATCAAATGTATTTTCCTCGGCTATTCATAAAATCAGAAAGGATATCAATGTTGTAGCCCTTTACATCGATTCTTTGTTTCTATTGACGTCACCTTTTTTAGTCTACACCTTAAAATTCCTTGAGTTCCATTGAGTTTGATGAGTCTCTTCCTCTGCTCAGCCTTCTAGATCCTAACCTATTAACTATACCTAGTCCTCCTACATCTTTGTCTAGTTTGAGTCCTTCTCGTCGCTTGGATCATCCCAATTTTGCAAGTATACACATGTCGACTCAGCGAAGGAGAGCCTCCTCCAACTTCTACTTCTACGCCTCAAGTCCCCTGATTAGATGATCATACTACCCAAAATGCTCATCCTCCTATAGCTATTTGAAAAGGTAAAGGCACCTGTACCCAACATCCAATCTCCAATTTTGTTTGCTATGATTTCTTGTCACCCTCGAATTACTATTTCATTAATACTCTATCGTCTTTTACTCTTCCAAAATCTATTTCTAAATCCATATCCCGTTATGAGTGGAGGGTTGCAATGATTAAAGAGATACATACGCTATATGATAATGATACTTGGGATTTGGTACCTATTCTTCTTGATAAGTCTACAATTGGTTGTCATTGGGATACAATGTCAAATTCAATCTAGATGGTTCTATCTTTTGTGGCTCATTTGAAGGTCCGCCTTGTTGCTAAAGGATATACTCAAGTGTACTATTTAGATTATTCAGACACTTTCTCTCCGATCGTCAAACTTACCTCAATGTGTTTATTCATCTCCTTAGCCACCACTTCACTAGCCTCTACATCAATTAGAAGTGAAGAATGCTTTTCTACATGGTGATCTTCAAGAGGAGGTCTACATGGAGCAACCACTTAGGTTTGTTGCTATGTCTACTCCAGACATTATATGGTTTAAAACAATCTCCCAACACATGATTTGGTTGCTTTATTGCTTAGTACTTGAGCTTGGACCCCAATAGTGTGCATTAGATTACTTTGTATTTTATCGTCATACTCCATTAGGCAAGATTCTCTATATTGTGTATGTAGATGATATCATTATTACCGGTGATGATGATCAAGGTATCTAGGGCCTAAAGCATTTCCTACAGACTAAGTTTTAGACCAAAGATTTGGGGCCATTAAAATACTTCTTGAGTATAGACGTATTAAGATCCCATATGAGAACTGTTTTGTCACAGAGAAATTATGTTCTTGATCTCCTAGATGAGATAGACTATTAGGATCCAAGCCTGTTGATACAACCATGGATTGTAACAGTTAGTTAGTGCGAAATATGGATGATTTGTTGCTTAACCTAGGACTATACCAGAGACTTGTTTGAAAGTTGATTACCTCAGTCACTCGACCATATATATCTTTTGCAAAAAGTGTTGTGAGTCAATTTTTTGATTCTCTGAGATCAAGTTAATGGGATGCACTAATTTGCATCTTAAAATATCTCAAAGGTGCACACAAAAGAGGTCTCATATATCAAGATTGGGGTAAGACTCATGTTAAGGGATATACGAGCGCAAATTGGGCTAGGTCACCTTTCGATAGAAGATCTAAAACTAGATATCGTATCTTTGTTGAGGGTTGTTAAAGCTTAATATACATTGTTGTCCTACAACCTAAAAGCATAACCTTTTAGGTCAAGTGGTAATTTAACATGGTCTCAAAGCTGGTTACTAGGAGGTCTAGTGTTGTAGTCTTCTTGTGCAATCTTATTGTGTCGTGCTTAAAAATTATTATATTCCCTATAACAAGTGTTGCTTCTCGTTTGTTTATCTCTCCATGTGTTGTTGGGCTGCACATGCAAGGGAGTGTTAAAGCTTAATATACAATGTTGGCCCACAACCTAACAACTTAAACTTTTAAGTAAAGTGGTAATCTAATAGGGGTAATTTGGTTTCTTGGAAAAGTAAGAAACAAATTCTGGTGGCTAGGTCAAGTGTAGAATCAGACTGTAGGATCATGGCTCACACATCTAACTGAGGCAATTTCGTTTCTTTAAAAGTAAGAAACAAACTGCAGTGCACACTACATGTGAACTTGTTTGGTTGAAGAACATGTTGGAAGAATCTGGTTTTCCACATTCTCAACCTATGGAGTTGATGTGTGATAACAAGCTGCTATTCATATTGCCTCCAACCCGGTCTTCCATGAGTAAACAAAATACATTCAAGTTGATTGCTACTTTGTTTGGGAGAAACTATGCAGAAGCTCTTTACAACAACTCATAAGAAGTCTGATTTGCAGTTGGCTGATTTATTCTCTAGTCTTGGGGGTGTTCATGTTAAATTCATTTGTAACAAGCTAGGGGCATAAGATATCATTTTGAGAGGGAGTGTTAATGATCATTTTGGTCATATAGCATTATTAGTATGTGTTAGTGTTATGTTAGTAAGGGTATTTTAGTCATATGCAGGTACTTGAAATATATTAATATTATAAATAGAGGGAGAGACCTAACATTTTGATCTTTACTCAATAATTTAACAGGTCATATAAGTAATGATCTGTTTTTTTTTTTTTTTTTAAATTAGCATAATAAGAAGATTTCATCAAAAGATTAGTAATGTACAAAAAAGAGAATGAGAAATCCTCCTAAACAAAACAAAGAAAAAAAATAAAAATAAAAAGTAGAAAACAATGAAGGAAAAAAGAAGGCAAACACCAATCAAATCACCAAAGAATACCAATCCCTGGATATCTTAGAAGCTCACCCCTTTAAAGCACCCAGAACCAACACATCATAACAAAGCCAAGAAACAAATCTTTTCCCATAACAGCAAGATATTCAGCTTCTTCCCATAAAAAAAAATACAAGCATTAGGTTCCAACTCTAAACCCCACAGCAATGCAAAATAAGTGCATCTCCATAATGCTACTAAATTCTTTTTCCTACCAAAACCCAAAAAGGGAATTGCCAATAAGTTCTCCACTATATCCAAAGTTATAGTCAGAAATAACCACTTGTATGCAAGAAGATTGACTTGAGACCTTAAATCTTCTTCATATTTTATTCTCTCATAGGCTAGATTTCAATTGCTCTTGGCACATAAATACACCAATAAGTAAACCCACGGAAACCACATGGCTTGTGAAAAACTATGCTGCCAACTTGTCTGCCTATAACCAGAAGTAGTGTGGTAAATAAGATATAATCAGTATAGAAAGTGCAAATAAAAGCATTTTTGAGAGACAGATAGAACTGGATGAGCACTCATGCCATAAGATCTACAACCCATAGTCTGCCTTCAAGGATTGGATTGTTTTATCTGATATTGACATCAGAACAATGCAAGTCTGCAATACCCTCTGAGTCCATCATCGGACAAGAAACCACGGAGAGGCTGCCAGTGACCACCTGCTCACCCATTTTGTACTCACTGCCAATATAAAACCAAATTATTTCCCTCAACTGACCAATTTCTTTCCACCTTATTTACCCCATTTCAAATACCTTCATAAAATTAAAAATAAAACTGCAGAAGGCCAAAGATTTTGTTTCAAAGCATCTGTAACGATTCACTATTACAGAAGGTACACCTCTCCTCTATAATTCCTTAAACAAGTGGTCAGAACATAACAAAATCTAGTGAAGGCAAAAATTATGTTGAAAGTTCTGAATGGTTTGAAGCTGTTCTCAAAAGTTGGAATGGTTAATATTATTGCTCCTTGCAGCATGGGCAAAGAAGCATGTTTTGCCGTAGTAGAGCTTTACAGCATAGAATGAAGGAGGCTGCACCCAACGTAACAGAACTTGAGTTGTCATTACTTAAGCAATTTAGCTAGAGAAGCTTGTTTAGCCATAGCGGGCTTTCTTGCAAGCTTCATACAGCTCAGAATAAGTGAGGCCACAGAAAACTACATACACTTGCAGTTACTTCAATAAACAAATTGCACATAATAGAAATATTCATATTATTCTTTTAATTCATCAAGCTGAGAATTTTTGGCATGATGATGATTTTATAGGTTAATATTGAAATTTAGAATAGATGGAGTGATAGCAACTCTGTTTCATGGTTCCAACTGCCACATTTTCTTGATGGTTTATAATCATTGCACAAATATTACTAAGTCAATACAAAGTGGTAAGTTAAAGGAGTCATACCTCAACTTTTAGCTCACCTATTGCATCAGAGAATTTTACAATATTGGACACACGTGGATCATTTGTCCGTAAATATACCTCTTGAAATACGCTAAATAAGTCAACCCCCACAAATGTTCTCTACAAAAAATACAAAGCATGACAGCAGCATCACAAACTGCAGATGAGTCAAAAATATGGGAGGAAGCACAACTATTGACTAGTGTAATAATATGCTAACTCAGACATAATCAGAAGGGAATATGTCATTTTAGTAATTAGGTTGTGTGAGTGGCCATATGTTTTTCCTTTATATTTTTATTCTTTTTAATATATAAGAGGCAGAATTGGAACTGCATGCCAGGGCTCCAGGAAAAACCGCCAATTGTTTCTTTTCTTTTTCTTCTCTTCTTTTAATCTCTAACCGCAAGTTCTGTATTTTCTTCTTTGATTCTTCAATATATTTCAGATTTACAACATGGTACCAGGAGTTTTGTGAACATGATTAATCTGAAATCATACAGTCCTCCCTTCTCCTCCTTTTTTTCTCCCTAACCCTTAAAGTAGATATTTTTTTTCTGGTTTGAGAGTCATTTAGGGTTTTTTATCCTTCGCCTCTCACTCATGAGCCACTCTTGTGGGTGTTGTGTGGCTCATGGTAGTTTGCTCATTTAAAGACAGCACCCTACTGTTTCTTGCAGACTGTTGTTGCTGTTCTGATGTTTTCTCTGACTGTTGGTCCAGCAATGATACTCTTATGATGCTTTAACTGCTGTTTTCATGCCTGCCTATGCTTCTAGCTGCTGCCAGGTTAGTATATTTCATGTTTCAAGGCATCACCTCATTATCAATGCATGCCTCAGTTGTCTAATTTGGTCAGTCATCCAGCATTATACGCTAGGAAGGTGGTGGTTGAGACTCACAAGAACTAGGCCATGTCCAAAATTATGGATAGCTAGGAAGTATCCTAACCCTACATTCGAGAGCTGGAATTTCAAGCCTTGGATTTTGGAATTGTGTGGATTTGGGAAAAAATGCAATATAAAATTGTATTGAGTGAACTCAACGCAAATGTAAATCAAATGTCTGAATGCCATGCTTCCAAATTCAATCCAAAAGTATTTTTTTGGTTGGGGCTAGGTTCTCACGATGAGACTCCACAAGTTATGAATCGGAATGATTGGGTAAGTTGGGCCATCTGACATTTCAAGTTTGCCAAAGCATTATTTAAGATATTTGTTGGCCCACATTCTAATAGCTTAAGCTTTAGGTAAAGTCGTAATCTAATATGGTATTAGATATGGTTATTAGGAGGTCCAAGGTTCTAGTCTTGTTGCCTGCATTTATCACGTGGTGTATAAAAAATTAGTGTATTCGCTGTAATGGGAGTTACTATCATGTGTTTATCTCTCCACTTGCTCTCAGGCTGCCCGTGCGGGGCAGTGTTAAAGCTTGATATACATTGTTAGCCCGCAACCTAACAGCTTAGGCTGTTAGGTAAAGTGGTAATCTAACAGAAACATATAAATCTAATGAAAGTTACAAATTCAGATAGCTATTAGTAATTCAACAACCTCAACCTTTTCTTGAATAGATATCTAAATTGGGACCAACATTAGGCACTTAACAATAGTTTAAATGAAATAATACAGATTAAGGTCTAGTTTTTCCTGTTTTGCATGCATAATTGAACAAATATTATGTTACACAGGTAGATTATATGGGCTTTGGCCTAGCCAAACAAAAAGGGAAAAATATTTTATTTTATTTTATTTTATTTTATTTTTTGGAAAATTACAAGTATGATTTTGACCAATAGTCTTCCTTCTATTGTGATGGGTGCATACATTTATTGATGATGCAATGCAAATAGCGTAGTATTTATATAAGTTGAGGATTTACAACAGTGCAAGTATTTAAATGTTGTGCTACTTCTAATACTTGTATGTTACACAAAGAAAGTTCTATAGCATTTTTAGTACATGAATAGATAGAAGAAAGTTTAAAAGTGCTCTGAAGCATAAACAATAAAATAATAATCCAAAATCCAACCTGAATTGGAGATGCTGTTCCAGGTCTTGTTGTGAACATTAATTGCCAGCAACCTTCAATTAAGCTTGATTCTGTCTGCAGATGTTCAGACATACATTGATATCAGAGGCCTTAATGTTCCAAACGACAAAGGAAACCAGGAAACAGTTTCCTTAACCAAGAACCATCAAACAAAGAGTATTAGAGTAACATAGTTTTTAATCCTTTTATCAATGCAAGAGATAAATATACATTGACCCCAATGAACAACCAAATTCTTTTCATAAAATAATCCCATAATGTTCAAGAATATTGTAAGTTCAAACACTTTGGATTCTATTTATTCAAATTTTAGGCCTCAAAATTAAAAGAGTATCTCTTTGGCAATTAAACTAGATTCTAAGGGGTGTTTACAGGAATCAAACCAAGAACTAGAGAGGAGGGATCCATCAAGTAGAGCACTGACAGAATAGATTGGAGAGACTAGAGATAGAGTATAGGAAAGAGAAGAGCAAATACCATTGCTCAAAGAATGCAAAGGAGGAATCTCGGAAGTCGGAAGTCTCCAACCTCCATCAAATTTTAGTTCTTCTCCAACAAGAGGAGGTAAATCTTCAAATCTTATAATTATTTCAATCAGTATTGTAAAAGAGGGTCTGTTGAGACTAAATTAATTAGATTAGAACCATGCTACAACTTATTGGGGGTAAGTACAAAGTGAAGAAGTGTCAAAGGGAGCTAGCAAATCTCAAGTGTTTGGTGAATTACAATGGAAAGGGATTGAGAAAGGGTTTTCTTGGTTAATTGCTCTTTTTTGGTTTTTCCTTTATTTTTATTTTATTTTTTTTTATTTTTTTTTTTTTTCTTTTATTTTTTTTTTTCTAGGCAGATTTGTTATCCCCTTTCATTGAAACTTCTCTAATTCTCCTTCTCAATCTAATACGCTTTCTTTTATTACATTAAAAAAAAGTCTAAAAATAAGAAGAGTACAAATTTTATTTTAGGCAATTTAATGTTCAAATTATTATCATTATTACTATTATGTTATGAACAATATAAATGTCGCCCCTTATCTTCATGTTCCACCCTTTTGTTTTTTTTTTTCCACCTCAATAAATGTTTTGCTATCCTTATTGCCCTATAAAAGGGCACCCTCCCCCTCTCATTTGCAAAACACATATTGCTTAGATCCCTGAGACTCCTCATGATGGGTTGTGGAAAGGAATCCGCTTGATTCAGAAAGTTTTTGGAAGGTCACTGATGTAAGCATTGAAGCAGGAAACTCAGTATCATTTTGGGATGATATACAGGCTCATGCTACCTCTCTTAGGATCCTCTTCCAACAGCTATTCTGTATCTCGTTAAACAAAGAAGCAGTGGTCTCAAATGTAATCAGAAAAATTGATTTTGACAGGAATCCAAGGGGTTATGTACAGCAATAATGCAACCAATGCAAGAACTGATAAACTCTATCAAGCTCAGCTCCAATAGGGAAGATAAAATCTGATAATTAGCTAATGCAATTTTTTACAGTTTTTTTCTCCTCCAAGATGACACACAATTCAGGTGATGCAAAGCTTCCCTCACAAAGTCGTTTAGTGCTTGCTAGTCCCTTCCAAGGATTGCTTTCACCTTTGAAAAATTCTAGTATTGGATAATTTACCACTACAAGGGTAACAGTTTCCAAGCTGCTATGTTTGTAAAAGGGATGCAAAAACCATCTGCATTTGTTCAACCACTGCAGTTATACACAGCAAATTTGGTCCAGAATGATGGGTTTGCGTGACTTAAATTGAGTAATGCCAGCCTCTTTAAAAAATCTAAATCTGTTGCGGGAAGCCTGCCAGAAAGGGAGCAAAGATGGCTGCAATTGCAATATGCTTGCCTGGCTCTGCTTGTTGGATAATATGGAGGGAACAAAATCAAAGAGCTTTTGAAAATAAAGAGAAGAACCTTTACAACAAATGATTTTAAGTGCTCAATACCCTCTACAATTGGAGCCATGTTCACAGAATTTTTCAGCACTCAAAGAGCTTTAAAGAATCAAGAGAAAGAACCTTAACAACTCAAGTTTGTTTTAGTGCTCAAGAACATCTACAATTGGAGCCATGTTCACAGAAATTTTCAGCATCTCCTCATGACTGAGTTTATTACAAACACGGCTTCATTTGCATAAGAAATATTGTTAAACTTTTTCAATTTCTTTTTATTTGTGCCATTTTTATACAGTTTTTTAACAAAACATCTTTCTAACATTTCAAAAACAGAAAGCATCAACTCAAGTAAATGCCAATGTTCAGTAATAGCACTGAACAATTCCATGAGAACTAGCAAAGTTGTAAAGAGATTGACGCACCGGATCTGGCACGCCTCCTAAGCCCTCTAGAGCTTCCACTGCACAGTCAACATCCTGCATATTTCTCACAAACAAGGAAATGAAAAAAGTCTTTAAATCCCAAATGTCATGCTTGGCTGGTAAGGAAAACTTAGTGATAAAAATTTGGAATCCTAAATGTTTCCTCAATTGTACCAAAATAAAAACAAAATCATCATTCAACATCTATTTGCCCAGGCCAAATTAAGTTTCCATCCACATTTTTCACTTTTGGTGTATTGAATTAAAAAAATTAATAACTTGACGTTGACCAATCAAATATTTAACTTTGATTTTAAAATTTGTTCTTTTAAATGGCCACGTATTTATCACTCCTTCTCATTTGGATTACATGTGATTCTTTTGGAAAGAAAAGGAAAGATAAACATTACAATTTTGAAAATAAGCAGACCCACAAATTTCCACCAATTTGTTGATTTCATTTTAAATTCATCGATCATTATTTTTGAAAACAGATGGAATGGATGCACATTTATGAAAAGCCCACAAATTGTCATTAGACAATGATTTAGAGGTTTTTTTTTTTTTTTTTTTGAAGAGAAAACAAACTTGTAACATGCCATTGGAACTACGCATTAATGTGGCCTAACAATTACAAAACACTATGAGCACTTTCATGCAGTGAGAGTTTATGAGTGAACCTGTTTCCTGATAAGTAAAAAACTCATTAAGTCATTTTGAAATTTTTTGGTAATATCATTATTTTGATTTAGAATTTTTTTTATAGAAAAAAAAATAGAGAGAGAAATTATTACATGCAATTATGTTGCCATATCGTTCATGTTTCATTGAAGAAAACTTCATTATATGGTATTTAGATTCCATCCCAACACTCACAAATCAGCAATCACACCAAAAACTAGAAGAACAATCAAAACTAATCAGGACAATCACAAGCCATGTGAAGCACCGACACAACGTCGGACGAGGTGAACAACTCACCGATGGATATAGCGCCGCCATGGCACTCACAAATCAGCAAACACACCAAAACAAGAAGAACAATCAATAATCAAAACAATCACAAACCATGCGAAGCACTGACGCAACCACGGACAAGGTGAACAATTCATCGACGGATATAGCACTGCCACAGCCTCACAACTGAACATACGAACACTGCCACAGATCCAAAAACACTCATAAGGAAGCCTTCACAAACCCTCTGAACAGAAATTAACGGAATACCACGAGTGCATAGTCGAAAAAGGTTGAATTTTTTAGCAAAAAACTGGCCTAACAGCTTGATAATACAGTCTAAGGAAGGAATCGGAGCATGGCAAAAGAAAAAAAAAAAAGTGGCCAGAACTGCTCTCACACACCGACGAGTGGGGGCTCGTGGAGTGCCTTCCAGGGATGGGGTTTTGTGGGGTGGGTCATCGTGGGAGTCTGATTATGGGTATATCGTTGGTTTTGTGATTTAGTATGGGATGGAGGTGGATTAGGGAAGAACAGCTGTAGGAATGGTGTTTTCTGGCGACAACTGAGGGAAATAGGGTTTAGATAGGATCATGCTCTGATAGCATGTTAAGAATTGATTAAAAATGAATAACCTAACTTGAAGATAGGTCTCTCCCTCTATTTATAATACAAATTTAAATACATTCTAGCGACAATAATACCCTTACTTAACTCTCACTAATTAACATACTAACACACTCAATAATAAAACTAAAAGACATATATAACCTCTAACAGTAATAGATTGTGTTATTGCTGTACTGCCAAATGAAAACTTCTCCCAAAAAAAAAAAAAAAAAGCTCATTTTCACTTCTTATATTTTTTATTTTTTTGAAAATAAAGATTATTTCAAATTCACCAATCATTTATTTTTTATTTTATTTTTTCAGGCTTTTATTTTTTCTGAAAGTGGATTATACATATTCATGATATTTTTCAAAAGGAAGCTCAATTTTTTACCAACCATTTATTTTATATCAATTTGTTAAAAAAATACAATCCATGTATTGTTTTCAACGAGTTATTTTTGTTTTCATATTTTCTTTTGAAAAAGAAAGAGCCATGCATAATTTTAGATTTACAATCTACCACCTAAATTTTTGAAAAATAATCATGCCAAGTGAGAGCATAAAAATGTAGCAATATAAAAATAGAGAAACCTTTATAAGAAAAATATTACTCAGCACGTGTGCCCTACATGAAGTGAGAACATCCCAAAGAGCCACCACATGCCCCCTACCAATGAGGTAAAGTCAATGCCCCAGTAACTACAGCCTTCATTACTGAGGTGGGCTGAGTGAATCAAGGAAAATGGTAGGATATGCTTCCAAGGCCTCGCTGGGGTAGTTACCCACAATACATGAGGGCATCCCAGGCATCCCGCTGAGAGAGCAAACCAACTCTCTAGGAGCACACATGATCTCTCTACGTCCTTATCGAATTCCCTAGTGATCATCAGAGGGCTTTCTTGAAGCCATCTCCAATTACCCTGTGTTCTATCCACTATAGAGCTTAGGCTACGTAGAAATATTCAGCCTATTGCACCAAGATCACCAATACATGAACTGGCTATTGCTGTGTTTAAACCATTTTTTGTACCTAAAGTTTGGCGCTATGGGAAATAACAAAAAGCCATGGACTCATGGCACACTTACAAACCTGCAAAGGAAAAAAAAGGGGGGGGGGGGTGGGAAGACCATCCTTGAAGACAATTGAGAACACATTTTGTGTTCTCCCATCTAAATGATCCTTCCCAACAAGAGGAGCCCATGCCAAAAGCTCCACCAGGGCACATGCTCCTTACATAGCAGCAATTCCAAGCCATGCAATACTTGACATTATCAGAGAACATCTAAGCCCTGCTTGAACGTGACCCCCCAAACAAGAAAATGAGCATCTTGCAATCCTCAAGAGTTCCCTCCCCATTGAAGGGGCAAAGCCCCAAAGGCCTAAGGTAGCTCAATAAGCCCCAATTCAGCCACAACGCAGAAGGCCAACTGCATATCCTAAGCATCCACTAAGAAGGATGGACATGATTACTACAGCAGGCACGGTGGAGCCCAAGCACTTCCCTGATGAGCCAAAGAAAGCGAGAGAAACTCCTTTCAAAAGGGAGATGATGGAGGAATCCCTATCCACGAGATTCCAGATGTTAGTCATCAACTACTATGACGGGAACACGGATACCATAGATCATTTGGAGATTCAGGCCATCAAGATCGTTCATGGAGTCTCCAACACTATAATGCCTCAGGTCAAGATCCATAGCCAATTTCAAAGACTTCAATGCCCAATTCATAGAGCATTCTGTGAGTAGCAGATGCAAAAGGAAGACTCTTAACCTTATGGAAATCTAGCAAAAGCCCAACAGTCCCTTCGACAGTACCACGCTACAATTTCAAGGCACTTGAGGTACTGAATTTTGAAAAAGGCATGGCAGTTGCCACATTGATGTACGACTTGACCTCCTTCCAAGTTCAACTTGATCTTGTCAAAAAATGCTACTAGAAACCCTCTCCAAGCTCCTAAGACAAGCATAAGGCTACTGCAATGGCGAAAAGGAGGAGCAAGCCTGAAGAGGATTCAATCAAGGAAGGGAGAAGAAGAGGAAAGAGTAAGCCAAAGACGTCTATAAGCAGCCATCCAAAGAAGATAAAAGGGGAAGCATTCTCATGGTGGACTTCAAAAAGGTACTCCAAACAACTTCCTATATCAAACCCTAATATAACTTTGAAATGATCCAAGATTGGCCAACCTCCTAGAGCCTAAAGCCTAAAGAAAGCACCCAAACCGCCATTGCCAATTCCATGGTGACTACGCATGACACTAAAGATTGCTTACACCTTAGAGATGTGATTGAGGCCTTCGTCCAAGATGAGTCCTTAGCATAGTACCCGCAGATCATGAAACACCCACTAAAGAATGAAGGCAAGGGGGACCGACTAGCCAAGGTCACCTACTTGATCTCAAGGCAGCCAACGAAGACTCCACCTCAACCCAAGCGGCCAAGCCCATCAACCCAAACACCAAAAGGGCAAAAATGGGTTAGTTTGACCCCCAAAGCCATTATATCCTTCTCAAGCAAGGACCTCAAGACCTACAATAGCCAAACGATGATGCCCTAGTGGCCCTGGGCACCATTGTGAATTATGACATGAAAAGGGTCCTAGGACACCCTTTAGTGTCAAGGGAACATCCCCTACAAATTAAGATAGCCCCGGATCATTTGAAGCAAGGACGCCTTTGGTGGGCTAAGACTATGCAAAACTAGGGAATCATCACCCTATTGATTACCCTAGGGACCAACCCTCACAAAGCCATAGCCATCATGGGCTTCCTACTTGCTAGTGGGTGAAGATCCCACTCAACATACAATGTCATCATGGGTGGGTCATCCATGAACCATGTAAGAGTTGTAACCCCAATTTCACCCGGTGAAGAACTTCAAGGAGATCATGCTATGGCTAGCTGGTGCTACTTGACGACTCTAAAAAGGAGGGAACCCTGACAAAACGATGGTTTTGGAGGAACTCTAACCCTCACCTTAGGAGCTCGAACTCTAGGCTGCAGTTGGAAGAGGTTCCCCTCGACAAGGGAGTCTCAAAGAATAGTGCGAGTAAGGACCTCAAGACTCAAGGTAAGAGACCAAATGGTCAAGTTGCTGCGAGTAATTTGGACTCCTTCATTTAGATGACCAAGGATTGACCTAGTGATCATTACTCACGCCTTGGGTAAACCCCACCTACAAGCTTGCGTAGCAAAAGAAGCACACCTTCTCCTTGGAGACAAACCAAGCTATAGCCAAAACGGTGCACAAACTTCAACCACTAAGTTCATCAAAGAAGTCAATTACCTAGAGTGGCTTTCCAACCTTGTGTTAGTCAAGGTCTCAAGGAAGTGGAGGTTGTGCCACTGACCTAAATATAGCGTGCCTCAAGAATTGCTTCCACTACCAATGATCGACCAACTTGTAGAAGCAACCTAGGGGCATGACCTCCTAAGCTTCATAATGCATATTCAAGGTACAATCAAATCCTAATGGGACCTAAGGACAAGGAGATGATTCCGTTTGATGACGACAAATGATGCCATTCTAGTGGAAGAATGTTGGGACAACTTTCCAGAGGTTGGTAAGTTTGATTTTTAAGCAATTGGGCCAAAAGGTGGAAGCCTATTTGGAGGACCTACTAACAAGTCGCAACTTAGAAAATCATGTCACCAACATGAGCAAGACCTTTAGAACCTTAAGAAAATATCGATGAAGCTAAACCCCGCCAAGTGCCCCTTTAGGGTAGGTTAGTGATCAAGGTATTGAAGTGAACCCCAAGATGATACATGCCTTGATTAACATGAGGACCCTCAGGTACCTGCAATTGCGAAAGGTGTAAAAGCTAACCAACAGGGTAGCAATGCTAAGGAGGTTCATCTCTCGAGCAATTCACAAGTGGCATCCCTTTTCTCAATATTATAGAAGGTTCCAAGTTCAATGATCGAAGGAGTGCAACAGGCCTTCGACAAGCTAAAAAGGTTCTTAGGCTCACCCTTGGTGTAGTTGAGATCGAAGGATAGCAATATTCTCTCATTGTGTTTGGCGGTTTCTTCTCAAGCCATCAGCATGGTCATAGTCTGAGATGTAGGCTTGGATATAATGACCTAATTATTACATCAGTCTTTTCCTAAAGGGGAGCGAGATGAACAACCCTAGGATGGTAAGCACCTCCAAAATTGAAGCCCTAGTTTCAAGCTCATCCATTGGTTTTGTTAATATACCAACCTCTAATACAATTTCTACAAAAGCCACAACTATCACGAATGCTAATGAAATGAGCATGAGTGAAGCCACTTTGGCATCTGCTACTAGCCACAACCTGCTATAAAGGCCTACCTCCTAGCAAACTTAGTTACTGAATACACCACCCTAAAGGTGATCATGGCAGCGTCCACCTACCCTAAAAGCTTTATGTGGATGGAGTCTCGACAACCACCTCTTGGGGTAGGAGTGATCTCATTGCACTTAACCAAGGGACTAGTGAGCTGGCACCCCGCTTTAGATTCAAGGTGACCAACAATAAGGTTGACGACAAAGTTCTAATCTTAGGAGTACACTTGGATGGATGACGGAAGCCAAGAATGTAGAAGCTTTCAAGGACTCCTACCTGGTGTTGGACCAACTTCAAGGGTCTCGAGGCGAAAAATCCCATGATGAAGCAATATGTTGCGGCTCACCTAAAAGATTTGCCTCAATTCACATCCTTTTAGATCATGACCTTCCTCCATAAACAAAATGACAGGGTAGATCTACTTTGGAACAAGCTACCATGACAAGTTCCAAGGTCAATTAGATAGTTATCATAAAGAAATCTGCCACGTAGAAACACTATGGAACCTGAGGTATTGAAAGTTGCATAGGTCCAACAAACTCCAAGCTGAACAAACCTATGCATCGTTAACTAAGGCTTGGAGGCTTGCGCACCAACACGGCAAAGGCACTTTGGGTTCTGAGCAAGGCAGCCTAAGACACTCTTCGGGGTAACAAGTTGTACCAAAAATCATACATCCTACCATACTGCGCCGCCTGCCCCAAAATGAGGCTATGTGATCATGGAAGTCCATGAGGGGATCTGCAACACCCATCCCAACTGCAAAACCCTAGCTTCCAAGCTCTTAAGGCAAGGTACTTTTGGCCCACCATATAGAAGGACGCCTTAAGAGTACTTTCAAAGGTGTGACCCCATCCAGTGCCACCATAACTCAAGTTTTGACAATCCAACTAACTCCCCTTGGGAGCCTATGGCCTTTCACTTAGTGGGATTCAACATACTACGCATTTCAAGAGGTCTCCTAGCAAAGGAAGTTCGTTCCTCATCGTGGCGCTATACTACTTTACCCACTGGTGGAGGCAGAGGGCCCAAGCTTGCATCTTGGCTAAGGCATGCGAGCCTTCTAAAGGTTAGTTCTTAGTGATATGTCAAATTGAGATACCGCATGCCAACTTGATGGGACAGATCCTCCTTAGGATCATTAGCCAGGTACAAGGAAGTTAGTTTGAGAAAATCCTCCCAAGGCATGAGCTTAGTATTGAAGGGATTGAGACAAAATCCTCCAAGAGTCTTGTATTAGGAATCATATTGACATAAGTCCTTCAAAGGGTCATAAGCTCAACAAAGGGAGTTGGGTCAAGGGTTGTGAGCCCTATAAATAAAGGGAATCGTATCAAAGAATCCTCCCAAAGTTATGAGCCAAATGGAGGGAGTCAAATGGGAATATTATTTTCCAAAGGTAATGAGCTTGGTATTGGGAATCAGATTGGGATAAATTCTCCCTAGGGCCCTGAGCTTGGCAAACAAAAGTCAAGTGCTACATCCTCCCAAAGGCTTGAAGCCTAGTGAAACAGTGTCAAATCTAGTTAGACATGCTAAAGGATTGATGCCTCCTTTGTCCTCTTGGGGCCTATGGGCGACCCTAGTCCTTCTCTTTGTCAAGTTGGATGACTCCAACATCTCTAACTCAAGCAGACACACCCATACCTCCGAACAACAACGGGAGGATGAACATCTTGGGAAATGGGATCTTCAAACAAGGAAACCAAAGACATAGCAATAGAAGCTGGAAGGGACTCTCCTCCCTTAAGCTGCCATCATGAATACACCTACAAATCAAGATGATTAAGGCAACAAGGACTTAACTACATGGAAAATGACTAGGCAAAGATAATAAACTAGAGATGTGAAAGGTTAAGCAAAGGAAGAGACTCCTTGAGGTCAGAAGCATTTAGAGACTACGAATAGTATGGTGTAGATGACTCAAAGAAGGCAAGAAATGCACAGTAGAACTATAAGAATGATATCCATTTTTAAGTACACGAGTAGCCCAAAAAGACATATTTTATAGCACAAGGTACAACTTATCCACCTCGAGGGTTAAGGGCACACTCGAATGCTAAATATATAAGGTAAAGAGAGAAAAGGAGCATTCCAAAAGAGAACAAAGTAGGGAATTTTACCACCAAGAACAGAAGACGACATTCTATTGATAAGATAGAAGGCAATGGTCACAACATCACTCCAAAACACTTTAGGAACACACATATAATAAAATAAGGTACAAGTGACTTCAAGGGTGTGCCACATTTTTCTCTCCGCAACTCCATTTTGTTGGGGAGTGTGAGCACGAGATGATTGAAAATCTTTAGCACTATCACTTTGAAATTGAGTCTTTATTTTGTAACAAAAGGCACAAACTACATTTGTTGGAATACCACATTACCTAAAAACTTAAATTGTTAGGATGTGGGCCAACAATGTATATCAAGCCTTAACATTTCCCTACACATGCAACCCAACAACACGTAGGGAGATAAACACATGATAAGTAACACCCATCACGGGCAATTTAATAATTTTTTAAACACCACACAATAAGCACAAGCAACGAGACTAGAACCTAGGACCTCCTGGTAACTAGATTTGGTACCATGTTAGAATGCCACTATACCTAAAAGCTTAGGGGTCGTATGGTATTACTATCAAAAATTAGAGAAATGAAAACCAAAAACCAAAAACAAAAACTAAAAACTAGAAACCAGCAACCTATTTGGTTAACATCTATAACACTAATACAAATTAAAAACCTAATTAAAAAAAAAATTCATTTTCATCTTTAAATCAAAATATTATTAAAATATGAATAAAATAATAAAATTACAAATAATACACATTTAAAAAATTATTATAATAAAAATAAAATTTATTATAATTATAAGTGTTTTAAAAGGCACTCCTAAGGCGCACCTTGATGCGTTTTGGGCATAAAACACCCTAAGGGGTTAACTTAAAATGCATTCGCCTCTGGGGTTGGGGCATACGCCTCTGGCCAAAAGGCGCGATTTTTACCCCTCAGATGGGAATATATACGTATTTTGGGAGCAGACATAATAATGTTTAAAATATTCAAAAATAAACAAATAAAACAATATGTTATGGCTTGACGAGCGTCAACCCCCCCCCCCCCCCTCCTTGACGACTGAAGCTCTTGTGCAGAGGTCTTCTCTCTTCTAGCCTTTCGTCTATCTTTGACAACTCCCTCCAGCTTTTCGTCTCTCTCCGGTGACTCCCTCCAGACTTTTGTCTCTCTCCGATAACCCCTTCCAATCTCTCGTCTCTCTTTTGCAACCCCCTACGGGCTATGACACCTTGGCTTGCATAGAGGACTTCTCTCTTCTAGCCTTTTGTCTGTCTTCAACAACTCCCTCCAACCTTTCGTCTCTCTCCAACGAAGCTACCATTGGTGAACGATCCTCTCTCACGACCTTTGGCAATGTTTCAAATGATCAATCGATTCCAAATCTTCCTACTCTAGCAACTTTATCTTCTTGGGTGATCTCTCTCCATGTCAAGGACCTAACGGATTGGAGAGATGTGGGACTGGGATCTGCTGTGGAGTTTATGTATAATATATATGTTAGGAACACTTGGATCTACTGAGATCTAGACTTGAAGTACTAACTTTAGCCCCACTTTTAAGTTATTAAGGGTTTAAAACTATATAATAAATTTTATTAATATATTTATAATTTATTTATATATTTTTAATAAAAAAATAAATTCTCAAAAAGCTTAGACCTTAACGCCTTGGGGCTTACACCTCGCTTACACCTTCACCTTTTAAAACACTAATAATTATTTTACTTAATTGTTCTACTTTCCAATTTTATTTTACAATAAAAATTTTATTGGATATGACAATTGAAAAATAGTAAAAGTACTTTGTAATTCGCTTTATCATTATTTTTGAAATTTTTATGTGTATTTTTATTTTAATTATATTTAAATTCATATGACCATTTAATTTTGATTTTAATGTAAAAGTGTATAAAATGAACAATTTAATCCAAAAAAACTATTTCTAGATATTAAAATTTCTGGCAATAGGTTGTCAAAACAACTGAAAACCATAGAATCTAATTTTCAACTTTTTTTTTGCAAACAACTGAAAATCAACAACAGAAACAAAAAGTTGACAATAGAAACAAACGCATTGTTATAATTTGTTTTTTCATTGTGGAGAAATAGAAACAGAAAATAGAAAATAGCAACGAAATCAAACAGGCACTTAAGCTTTTATATCAAGCCTTAACAATATGTTTGTTATCCTTGAATAATCATCACTCTTTTAGTAAATAAACTTAGAACAATCTTTTACTAAACCAAGCCAAGTTATCCTTAAATAATCATTAACAAAAGTTACAAAGTATCGGAAACCCAACTTGGAAAAACCCCAACTAAGACCCTAAACATCAAAATAGACTAACACAAAAGCGCTTGCTTCTTGTTCACTTGACTCCAAAAGCAAATGGAACACATTGATTGTTTCCCAACTAACAAGTCTCATATTCAAGACCAAACGTGGTACTTAAAGTAGGCAGTAGTTGTTTTAAATTTTCCAATGAAGAATGACCAAGGTGATAATGGATTTAGAGTGGTGTAGCACTAGCAGTGCACATGAGAGAGGGAGATAGTGACTCAAGGTAGTAAATTCCATCAGCTTCACATCCACTGCCAATAGTTTTCCTCATTTTCAAATCCCAAATGACCATGAAATCAAGAGAGAATGTTACTAAACAATACAGGGATTTGATAATCTTGCTAACAAATATAAGATTGAAACAAAACTAGGGGAAAAAAGGGCATCCTTAGGGCTAGAAGATTCCTAGCTTTGAGAGGGTAGGGGGAGGGTCCTCAGAGTGTATGCAGTCTTACCCCTTCTTTTATGCAAAGAGGTTGTTTCCTTGGACTTGAATCCGTGACCAACCAATCACAAAGGACCAAAATTTGGAGTATACAAAACGAGAAAAAGAGAAACAAAGGGCAGTAGTGGACATTCCAGCAAAGGTAACACAAGGTAGGCTTATCTGAAGAGTAGAAAAGGAAACAGGTATACCTAGTATATGAGTCTATGGATGTTGGATCTATAACCGAAGGACTAGGGCAAGAAATACTAGACGACAAGCAAGTTGTAGCCTATAGGGTTACCTGTCTAAACAAGAGATGCAAAGAGAAAGGAAGCATAATAGGATGCTTGATATTGCTAGAATTTGGAATACTCTTCCTTTAACATAGATATAGTACACTACTCCCCACTTGAGGCCAAAAGTATGGAATCTATAGTGGCTGCATTGACAATGCAAGGCAGTTTACCATGAAGATCTCAACGTTAAATCATATAACCTCCTTGTCAACAATAAGTGCACTTGCAAGGAGGGCCTCCACGTCGTCCATTGCTTCCACCACATCCATTTGAACCACCCAGAGAACTTCCTCAACTGCTTGGTTGAAAAACCAAAATCTCCTTGTGTAACAAAAGCACTCCTTTTAGAGCCAGGGCTTGAAACACTAGATGCAAGGGTTGGGGAATGTGTATTGGAGGAAGCATGAAGAGTGCAAGAATAAACATCAACAAGCAACTCTGCTCTACCAATAATATAGGACCATACTGCCTCAAACTCAGTTTTCAAACCCGCTAGAACCCGAAAGTGTCACTTGCTCCCTCTACTTTTGCATCTAGTGAACATCAGTGGTTGCACGATGTTATGCTCCTCATGGATATGCTTCATCACTGCAAATTACTCAATGACACTTATGTATGTTATGGTCCTCATGGATATGCTTCATCCCTACAAAGTATTCTATGAAACTTATGTCTCCCTATTGTAACTGAAAGTACTCCGACAGATCATACAAATGTGTAATATTACTAGAATATAAGAGCTTGACATAATCCCAAATCTCCTTGTAGACATCCAAATGTGCACTCATCTAAGCAATATGGAGTTCCATCGAGTTCCACAAAAGGGAGACAATCAATGCATCTTTTTGAATCCACATTTCTTTCCTTTTATTCTTAGAGGACTTGGATTGGAACAAGTGTTCAAATTTACCTAATCGTGACAAATGGACCTTAACAATCCTAGGTCATTGACATAATTCTTTCCATTCAACTATTCAGTTTTTATCTATTGCAGTGATAAAGGAAACATATTTTTGGGATTCACGGACTCCATCCCAACACTCCTAAATGAGACCAAGGACAAACAAGACAAATGGCCAAGACAACCACAAACAAGGTGAACCACTGAAACAACCACAAACGGGTTATCAAAAACCATACATAACACTGCCACAGCCCCCAAAAATTAACACAGAAACACTATCACTGCCTCAAGGGACAAATCAATGACCATAATAGTAACGAACAACAACTAATGAATTGCCACAAGAGAAGTATCACAAAAGGTTGAATCTTTGAACAAAAAACATGACCAATAACTTGATACTATGGCTTGTGGAAGGATTCAAGTCATTATGGAGGAAATTAGAGAAAAATCAAGCTAGTAAGACGTCCCATGCACCACCATGTAAGGACGGACCTACTAGCAATTGACTAGTGTGCAGGTGCGCGTAGGGCATCTTTTGGCAATGAAATTTCACACACTTATAGATTGGAGGGTTTTGTAACTATGGTGTTGGTTTCCTGAAATATGGAACGATTCATAGGATTATAGAAAGGGAAGCATTGTCCAAGAAGTTTTCAATGATTGCTTGTTTTCCATTGACCCCTAGACTTGTTTTTGAACTCTAGAGGTACGAATGATCCTCCTATAATGGTAGATTTGCATAGGATGATGAGGTTTAGGGTTTTAGTTTGGCAATAGTATTTAGGTCAAGTCTTGCTTTGATACATGTTGAAGTATTGAGTAAAGCAAAAGACCTAATCATGACAATAAGCCTCTCCCTCTATTTATAATATATGTCAAGTACTTACCAATTGACCATGATACCCTCACTAATTCTTGATACTCTTACTAATTCATACTTACATAACATTAGCACACACTAGTTGCAAACTGACCAAAATAACTAGTAACAAGAATCAAGGGCATACCTTGTTACAAAGTGAGGAGCAAAGAGATAAGATTTGAACTCTAAGACTAGAATCAAAGGACAAAAGAGGAGGATGAAGCAAGCTTCAGGGTTAAAAACCCTTGAAAAGGGTGGCTGCATGTACCCTTTCAAATTCTACTATTGATCTAAGACTAGAATCAAAGGATAGAGGAGGAGGATAAAGCAGGATTCAGGGTTAAAAACCCTTGAAAAGGGTGGTTGCATGTACCCCTTCATGCATACAACACCCATTACATGGATATTTCAAACAACACAAGACATGCTGAACATGGGCACAGCCATCTGCCCTACGATGGCACGGCCTCCCCAAGGATAACCCATCGAAAGGCTAGGTACAGATTTGGCTATGTGATGCACACATAGTAGCATTGGAGATCCAAAGCTTACAATCACAGTTTTAAAAACTGGACTAGTAACCACCCCGATGAAGCCATTGGATCGGTCAGACCGATTGAACCGATGAATCAAACTAGTGGTCAAACTGGTGAGGTCAACATTTAATATTACCATAATAAAAATTAATGATACAAATATGTGATTGTAGATTAATAATCACCTCTTAAAAAAAAAAAAGGAAATGGATCAAGGGCTCAATACTGAAGGGAGGGCAAAAAGGGTATCGTTGAAGAAGGAATTGTCAAAGATCATTAGCCTTGAAGAGATCATCTGGAGGCAAAAATCTAGAGCCTCATGGCTTAAGGAGGGTGATCAGAACACTAAAATTTTCCACTAAACTACGAATGGTATCACGATCCCACATCGAATGTGTACTGGGGAGATTTTGGGCTTATAAGGAGGGTTTGGGTTCCAATTAAGAGAGACACCTTTTATAAGACAAAACTCGTGATGCCAATGGGCCAAAGCAGACATTACCTCACCAGAGTTGGGCCAATACCATTACAAATGGTCACTACAGGCCGAACACCATTTTTTGAGCATTGAAATTGGAGAACATCATGGATGGAGAAGGGGAAATCAAAAGGGGCATTTGTAATTTTCACAAAGTTGTTTATTCCAAAATCAAAAATTGGAGACCTATCGTGGACAGAATTAATTTTAAAATCACTCACCCCAATGGGGTGGCTAGAGAGACCCTTCAAAAGAAGCTAAAATCCACCAAGCTACCAGAGATTGCAATAGTGACAAAGCACCTAGCCACTAGCCCAAATGGTTTCTCCTTATCTTTTTTTCTAGTCTAATTGGGACACTCTCAAATAGGACCCTTACAGCAGTTTTGAGGACTTCTTTATATCAGGTAGATTCGTGTGCAACATTAACACCATGTTTCTTACCAAAGAAATTTGGGGCTTTTAATATCAAATACTTTTGTCCAATAAGCTTGGTGGGGAGCATGAATAAGATTCTTGCCAAAGTCCTTGCTAAAAGGATCAAAAGAGTTTCCAAAAGTTCTCAAGCATCACCAACATGCCTTTGTGGTCGGAAGACAGATCATAGATGCAACCCTCATCACTGATGAGGAAGTGGATACATATCAAAGAGAAAGGAGAAGCAGTGTGGTGTTGAAGCTAGATATGGAGAAAGCTTTTGAGCACATCAATTGAAACTTTCTACTTTATCTTCTTAGAAAATGGGTTTTGAGGAGCAATGGTGCAATTAGTGCAGTTGGATCGGACATTGCACAAGTACTCCAAGCTTCTCAATGCTCATAAATGGGTGCCCCTCTAACTTCTTTGGCTCCTCCAAAGGTCTGAGACAAGTTGATCCTTTGTCTTCCTTTTTATTTATTATGGTGATGGAAGTACTAAGCCTCATGTTGGAAAGAGGACTTCTTAAAGGCCTCAAAGTTGGCAAAAAAGCAAGATTTTTGGAGGTCTCTCACCTTTAATTCGTGGATGACCCCATCATTTTCTATGAGAATGATCCTCTACACACTATAAATCTGCGTAGCATTTTAGCAGTGTTCAAGGTTGTTTTAGGTTGAAAGTTAATATCAAAAAAAGCAAAATTATTCTGATTGGCAACGATTTAGGGGGATCACTCCTTGTGGGTCCCATAGGGTGCAAATTAGGATCCTTCACGATCAGCTACCTCGAGTTTACCTCTTAGAGCCAAATTTAAAGATAAAAACATCTTGGACCCCATCATTGAGAAGTTTGGAAAAAAGGCTAGCAGGATGGAAAAAGAATTTTTTAACAAGTGGAGGGAGACTCACTCTTATTAAAAACATCTTGACAAACCTTCCAATTTACTTCATGTCACTCTTCCCACTTCTGATTTTTGTTGCCAAAAGATTGGAAGGGATTCAAAGGAGGCTCATTTGGGGGGACTTGGGGGCAAAATTCAAGTTGCACTACATCAAATGGGGCTTGGTGAAACAACCAATAAGCTCAGGAGGTTTGGGTTTAAAGTTCCTTCACATCTTCAATAAAGCCTTCTTAGAAAATGGTTTTGGAGATTCATGCTTAAGAAAGATCACCTTTGGCGGAAAATTGCTGCAATCAAATATGGGCTTGAGCACAATTGGTGGATAACCTAGGCTGGCAAAGGACCACACAGTGCAGTGGTGTGCAAATACATTAGGAAAGGTTGGAATAAATTTTCTCTTTTTATTAGATTTCAGGTGGGGTGGAGACAACATTTATTTTTTTCATGATGTTTGGAGTTATCCAGAGGCTTCCAATGTCTCATTTCTAGCCATTTACAACATAGCTTGTGATAAAGATGCTTGCCTAAGTCAACACCTTCAAGCATCAATTCAAGGGTTTTTCTGAAATATGACCTGTCAAAGAAATGTGGAAGATTGGGAACTTCACTAGCTCACCAACCTCAAAACACTCATGACTTTCCTATTTGGTCCTTGGGCAAGAAGGAGGTCTTCACTGTCAGATCCTTTTACAAGAAACTTTTTATCCAATAGTCAAACAAAATTCATTCCCTTTGGTCCCAATTATGGAAGACAACTACCCCTATTATGGTTGCCTTCTTTACTTGGGAAGCAGCTTCCGGTAAGATCTTAACCAAAGACAACTGGCAAAAAAGGGGGTTCTCCATTGCCAATAGATGCGCCCTTTGCATGGTTGAGGCAGATCAGTGGACCATATACTTCTCCATTGCCCGTGGACTATAAATATTTGGAATGTGGCTTTGGCTCTTATAGATGACGATGGGTCACCACTAAATCAATTGGAGGGGAGCTCTGGGCTTGGAGAAGGATTCAGGCAACAAAGGAAAAGAGGAAGACTTTGTCTCTCATTCCTCTCGCAATTTTCTGAGATGTTTGGAAAGAGAGGAACAGAAGAGTTTTCAAAAATTAAATCTCGACGCTTCAATTCATCAAAAAACAGTGGTTTTACTGTGGTTATAGTCAGCATAGTGGACTTGTCGCAAATGAGTTTAATGTATTTTTTATTTTTTTGACAGCCTTCAGGGTGGTTGATTTCTTGTACTTCATATTGGCATCCCCTTGATGCCCTTTTAATATGTACTTTCTTTAACTAATTTTAAATACATATATATATAGTTATAATAATAAACAAATTTACTAACAATAATTTAAATAAATTCATTTTTTATTTTATAAAATATTCTTGAAGTTTATTCATTATTATATCATATGATTCATATTAAGAGTTAGGTCAATGCAGCCAATTTACTAGTTTTGACGATTCACTAGTTTTGACCGAGTTGTACTAAGTCAATCAGGTCCATCCGAGTTGGCCTCAGTTCATTCTATTTCTGTTTGGTGACATAACCCGAACTAGCCAAGTGATTGGTTCCAGTCCAACCCAGTTGGGCCAGCCAATCCAATCTAGGTCTTTAAACTATGTTTACAATAGAACATCCTACCATAGTTTAAAAACCCAGACCAAACCACTTATAGACACATTTTGGACACACTAGGTTTAGAACCCAATGCTTCA
This sequence comes from Malania oleifera, assembly GCF_029873635.1. Taxonomy (NCBI): domain Eukaryota; kingdom Viridiplantae; phylum Streptophyta; class Magnoliopsida; order Santalales; family Ximeniaceae; genus Malania; species Malania oleifera. The sequence continues at coordinate 147,967,437 of NC_080418.1, forward strand.
TTCTAGGGAGAGAGATGTGTTGCAAACGAGCCAACATTTTGTTTGCGATATTCTTCTCAACAAATAATATATATAATCAAATTACTTTACATGCATGTATACTTACATTTATACATACAACAACTCAAATAATACAGATTTCTAACAAAATGAAACTCTTTTCTCTCAGCCTTTGTATTTTTAAATCAATAAACTTCAAAAATATTTTATAAATAAAAAATTATAAATTTTATCTCAATTATAGCTAGCAATTTTTTTTATTATAATCAGCTAATAAGGGATTATTAATCTATGACCGCATATTTGTAGCGTTATCTTTTATTATTGCAATATATATTCATTGTAATATATATAAAATGTTGACATCACAGATTCAACCACTAGTTTGACCCATTGGTTCAACTTGTCAAACTAACCTGGTGGCTTCACCAAGTTGGTTACTAGTCCGGGTTTCAAAACCAAGCACCCTACATCCCAAACCATACCAATCCACATTGGCCTAAAGCAATGCCAACCTCGAGCACCCCAAAGATTGAGTGACTTCCACCCTAGGGGCTGGGGGGAGGGGAGGGGGGGGGGGGGCGCAATTGATGAGGATGGAAATGGGTGGGCGCACATGTCCCACATGAAGAATGAACCTCCAAGCCTCCACATGTCCCCTATCGAAGGAAAAGTCAATGCCCCATCCAAGTAACTTCCACCCTCGATTGCCAATGTGGATAGTGTGAACCAAGGAAGACAATATAATATGCACTCATCACTTGACTAGGGTAGTTAAACAATGATATGTGAGGAGGGATCTCATGTGTCCCACTAAATGAACAAATGGACCCTCTGCACATATAAATAGAGGGGAGGGGCAATCTGAAACCCTAGCACATATGATCTCTTTTCACCTACTCAACAAGCTCCTTGACTTAAACATCTAAGGATATCCCAGAGCTCATCTCAAGTCACCCGTGTTCCATCTTTTAGAGGGCTACGGTTAACAAGAATACGCTCAACCTATCGTATAGAGACAACCATTACAGGAATTGCGGTTGGTGCATTTGGACCATTTTTCATACCAACAACCAAAAAAAGAAGTATAAAAAACATATCCAAGATGTAAAAGGGTTAACATTAAGACTTTGAAAATGAATGGGAAATTTTTCATGTTCAAAATTTATTAAACTTCTAAAGTTATTCAGAAAAACTAAAGAAAATTCTTTTATGGTTTAACTCAAAATCAAATAGGTATCTTATGATTCATGACTAGTGCCAAATTAAAGTAAAATATTAATTAATTGGATTAATATCCACACAAGCTTCAAGGCTTAACCCTTACTCTATCAGCTTCGAGTGCTTTCTCATCACCCCAAGTCAGACCACTAATGGCTTCCTAATTTCCGACACTCAATCAGCAAGTATTTAGTTGCTTCATGAATTTGCCTAGTGCCATTAACAGTGTCACCGGTGATGAGCCCACAAATAGCTATTTAACATGTTGGTTTGATGTGTTTGTAGTGGACAAGAAGGGAGTAAGCCTCAAGCTTTGTATGAATATCGTCAAATCAACTAATATCCTAATTTGATTTTTCTAAAGTTTGGCAAGCTAAAATTGACGAGGTTGTGATTTTATACAATTTTAAAAAATACAAAAGCATTACAACAACAATAAATCAAGCCTTAAGTCCCACTAGGTGGTGACAGCAACATGAATCCCTTCTAACAATTTACACAATCATAAGCAATTTTCTCCAACAAATTCAGGCTATTAATTCCTTACTATCTCATTCTGATTTGTCAGCCGAAACTACAATTTCAAGAATTTTCCCTTTAAAATTTTTAATATGATAGAATACAAAGTGCAAGACTTTTAAGACTGTCTCTATTACTTTTCGAGAACTTCCTTTGACTTGTGCTTTCCTCCTCAAAGCTAGGGATTCAATAGCTTTATTTCCTCTACTTTACTCTTTTAACAACTTCGTATGCATCAAATTCACTGTCTCACAAACTTATGCACAGATACATCGCTGCATTATTCAAATCGCATTTCAAAAGCATCTCTATTGGGGTTTTAGACCCAAAATCAAAGCAAAAATTCTGCTCCAAAAGCAGAAAAATTACTTCACAAGAATCGTACGTACTTGCAGCTGCTGAGGAGAAGCGGACCGGCCCCGACCTTGAATTCCAATCAGCGCTTCGAGGAGCAGATTCTCTTGTTCAGTAAAAGAAGCATTTTCTCGCTGACGTGGTTGCTGTTGGTCCAGCAGCGAAGCCGACACAGGTCGATGCCTATAGTTCCCGGGATTGCGAGTGGCAACGAAGAGTTTCGATGATCTGAGACGAGTTGTTGACTTGAATTGAAAGAAAGAAGGGGATAGTTTGGATCGAAGCCCTATAACTGTGAGCTCGAGAGCCATGGAAGCAGAGTGTTTGAGTTTGTGTACGCTCTGCGGCTTTAGAGGCACTGGCGCTGTGCGAAGAACCTTATTTCTGGCCTCACAGTGAGGGAGATGATATTATGGTCGTTTGCTACGTGGGTGTATTTTTGTTCCGGATAAGAGAATCCCAGTCACCTAATGTGGTTGGATTTGTGTGGATTTAAATTAATTTTAATATAATTTTATATTATATTTTATTTAAATTCTAAATAAAGCATTAAAGTCTCTAATCTAATGCTCAAAGCATATGGTAACACAACTATATTCTGATTGAGATTGTCACACACAAAAAAAAAAAATCATCAATAGAAAAGGAATAGTTTTGAATTCACATTTTACAAAGGCCGAAGATAACTCTAATCCTCAAATAAAAATATCTGCTAAGTTATACCCACTAATCGTAATTAAAAAAATGACACCTTACACTACTCTAATCAAACATACAGAAAATTAAAATCTCTCAAAAGTTTAACAAAAGATGTTCCCATTCAAAAACATACTCACAAGTCAATAAGGGTGAATGCAACAACCTCTAGGTCGAGAGTAACACGCGAGTTCATTCTCTTATAAGTCATTCATAGAACTTCCAAACCCACACAAAATCTAAAGATACCTATCAAAAATATCAAAAGCCCATCCCTGAGCGTTTCTCAAATACTCATCTAGTGCCCAAGAGGAGATTGGGGGAGATAGGTCACTCACTTGGTATACCCCTAAAGTAAGGACTATAAAGTCTTTCAAGTACTTTTTCGTTCACATACGAGTAACAATTTGTGGGGTCTAATGATCATACATTGAAACTCGAGAACGCCAACATGATAATTGTCTAAACCCACTACAATGTCATAAGGACATTCAGAATGTGTCCCATAACATCTATGTAATCAAATTTATGATAACTAGTGTTCCTACTACAACCCAGTTGACACTATATCTTTCCAAGAACGTAATATCGTGACATTTTCTCCTGCTCCATCTTATTAACATCCTTATTGAATATTAGAATGCACATGTCTTCTTGTTAAAAATCTCATAATTCAAAATGTGTCTCATGACATCTATATAATCAAGTTTATGATATCTAGTGTTCCTACTACAACCCATTTGACATGAACACTGTATCTTTCAAAGGTTGCTTTGTAAACCATTTAACATATGTTACAACATGTTATCGGGAAATTTTCTCTCACTCCATCTTATCAACGTCCTTATTGAATATTAGAACGCACATATGTCTCCTTGCTAAAAATCTTACAACCTCCAATTAGAATTCTCGGAACAAATGAAGCTCTTATGACCTGTCTTTTATATGCACACTAAATCGACTCCATTTCAAAAGTAGCTCTTAACCTAACTCCTCTTTATTTTGGAAATATTTTATAACACAATTCTCATCCAAAAGACTCTCGTGTAGAACATTCCTAATACAACTAAATGAAAAAAAAATTAAAGAAAGTGTTGATGGAGAATATGACAATTATTCATAAAGTTAAATCAAAGAACCCATGATAGGTGATCAAGTACTATTTTTTATTAAAGTGTAATAAATAATTGAATCGACCAATAGCATTTCAAGAGATAAAAACAAACCAATTAGAATTTTGTTATATAATTTAAAAATAAAAAAATTTAAGAAAATTGAATTTGGCATGGGATGTCCGTGAGGGTAGAATGATCTATTTTAATATTGTTGTGTGTGTGTGTGTATATATATATATATATATTTATTAATTTATTTATTTATATTAATAAATAGATAGCACAACATTACTCTTGTTATTGTATTTCACAAATTGGAGAAAAAAAAAATACAAATGGCACTCTATAAAATGCTAATGTTGCACCATCTATTTTTTTCTCACATTGAAATGGCAAATTCTTCTCCCTTCCTTTGGTTTTTTTTTTTTTTTTCACTTACAAAGTGAAAAACATAAAGAGTAAAATTATAATTTAATATATTAAAAAAATAAATGTAGAATATGAGGAATATATTTTGAAGTGCTAATATGATTCTTCTTGAAAGAACAATTAAGTAATGTACTATTATGTAAAGTACGTGCAAGTTTCAATAAAAATTATAGCAAGATAGTTGCGTTCATACCTTTGTTAAGCACACCTTTCTAAACATAGATTTCAAATATGCACATTGCACCTAGCCAAAATCTTAATTGCTAACATAGCTAAAAAGTTGCAAGACAACCATCTTATTTCCAATATTTACTATTTCTTGATATGGCCAATTATCACTTAATTTTCTAGTCATTAAATGAATACTTTTTAGCTTTTTTGTATTTTCATCAATTTTTTTAGGACTTTTTAATATTAGGCAAAATGTGCTGAGCTCACATCATATTTGTTTTAAAGTTACAAACTTCTCTCTCGACACAATATATTTTGGCTCAAATTATTAAAATACAGAGTGTTTCACTTTTTTTGTTTTTACCTTGTTTTAATTATGACTAAAAGAATGTGCGTTGCTTATTAGTGTTAAATCTAGCCATGTGAAAAGCTCGTAATACCAATGTCATGTTTCGCTCTAAAATTGTGGGCCCTCTCTCTCTCCTCCCATTTCTCTCGATTTACGTGCATAGGCATAAACTTAAAGGAAAACAAGAATTGAGAGTGCAAAAAAAAAAAATTTATTGTATTTAACAGTCTATTAACTCATAGAAAATACCAAAAAATTACAAACTAAAAAAAATATAAATAAAGATAAAAATACAAAACTTCAACTTTTCAACCTTTGTCTTAAAATTCACTCTAAACTTCCATGCATGAACAATTAGTTATTTGGGAAATGTAAGCCTAGGAACAATGTCATCTCGGAGTCAGTTTTATACTCTCTCTCTCCTTAGGTGGCCTTATATGCACCCTTCTACTTCCCCTCGCTAGTCTCCCTAGGCCCCCTAACACAAGGCCCCACCCCCAAGCCCACCTACTAAGGTGTTATATGCTCAAGACCAAACCAAAACCCAGCCCATGACCAAAACATAACCTAGCCCAATATCAACCCAATAACCCACAATTAACTTTGTCAAAAGGAAGAAAAGACCACGCACTAAAGGACCATGCACATACCTTTTATTCATTTACCTATCTTAGCTTTAGTGTATTTCCAAGAGGAGGGTGAATTGGAATTTTAAAATTTATTCCTAGGTTTAGCTAATCTAACAGCAGTATATTCGCAACCTAGGTTATGTCTATACAGTTTCAAATGCGCATATAAATATAACGTGCAGAAATTAAATCATGAGCGGCATTCACAATATAACATACACGTGCGATAAATAAATTGCGGAAAAATTAAATGCACACACGATATGTTGTCAGGATTTGGCCAATACTGCCTACGTCCCCGCCTCTAGCTCCAAGCCCGAGGATTCCACAAAAGGCTCACTTCACGAGTAGAACAGCACTGGTTACAACCAGGTCAATTCAAGGGACTGACCTCAACCAACACGTCTTACCAGAGTGGCACACCTAACTTTCCTAACCGAGTATAAGTTAATCCGAGATTATTCAACAAGGTTAGTCTTCCTCTTCAGGCCCGTGCCTAGAATACAACAGATTTACAATATAAATTCCGTGTACAATTTTAGTGCTTCTCCAACAAGCAGATTTGTACCATTATGCACAGTCACTAAACAAAGCACATCAACACGATAGGAACTATAAGCTCAGTGATGTGAATGTGTGTAATCTACACTCACTATAATGTGTGTTCTCAAATAAGCACAAAAGTGTATACTAGAACTATCTTTGAAACTTTATATCAATATATCTCAATCATAAGTCTAGGGTTTCAAAGATTTCTACCAAGAGTATTCTAAATATCTCAAAACAATATTTTCTCAATATTCAAGTACAAGGAGATATTCAAAAATAAGTTTGTAAAATATTTTTGCACACAAAAATATAAGCCCAAATGAGTCTTGCAATAACAATGCAAAGACCCACTTAGCTATAAGATTTTTCCCACACAAGATTTATCAAATTAAATCGTTGGAAAAATCCTTGCTTAATCTTCAATATGAAAATCAAATATCTCAAACAAGATTGTCAAAGTTCAAGCACAAGAGATAGTTTTGAAAAACAAGCTTTGTCAAAAATATTTTTCTTCACAACACAAGACAAACTTTTGAGTCTTGCAATGAGAATGCAAAGACTCACTAGCTTAAGAAGGTTTCCCACAAATGAATTTATGAATTTAATCACTAGGAACGCCTCTAGGCTCACTCTCACTAAAATCAAAATCAATGCACTTATATGAGAGTATAAGCACTTAGGAACTATATGTAACAACTCAAAGTACTCTCTCTCTCAAAAGGGTTTTGCAATAGAATGATCAATGGAAGAGTATATGGCTTTGAGTATGAAGAATATGGAAGTAGGGAAGATTTTGGGCGATAAAATTTTCAGAGAATTTTTTGTTAATCTAAAACCCTAATCACCCCTTAATTTTGCAAATGAAAGGCTATATATAAAAATGGGAAGAATTATAGTCGTTGGGGACATATAGGGTATTATTAGGATTATTTTAAACCATTTTAACACAACTAACTCCATTTAAATAATTTAACCGCGGTAAAAATAATATGGCAACCCGAGAGCATCGGTTGACCGAAGGTGAGGTTTGGTTGACCAAGTGTCCAAGTTCGGTCGATTGGGTAAAATTTGAACTACATGTTCGGTCGACCAGACTAGGGCTCCCAAAGGCGATTTTTAATTTCCGTGCAGTTCAATCGACCAGGTGATTTTAAACTAGGTAGTTCGGTTGACTAGGGCGTTGGATTCTCCCACATGGGGGTTCAGTCGACCGGGGCGTTGCCCATTTAAATTTGGTCGGTTGACCGAAGAGTCAAAGGTTGACTCGGTGGGAGTTCGGTCGACCAAGTCATATGAACTTGGTACAGTATGGTCGACCGAGCTATGGTCAAAATGTTGACAGCTTGACTGGTTCGGTCGACCGAATGATTTACACTGTGAAAGTTCGATCGACTGAACATGCATCTTTAATTCATTTCGGTTCAAACTCCCTTATACATTCACCTTATTCATACAATGATTAATGTTTAAGATTATAGGACATATTTTTATAAATTATAGGGAGTCCTAAGATCAATTTAGGTCTTCTTTAGGACATCGAAAAAATTCGGCGTTGGTCGACCATCGGTCGACCGAAGGATGATCTCTAAGGTCATTTGATTTTCAAGTGATGTGTAGGGACCTAGAGTCGTTCTAAGGCCTTTGAGTTTTGTAGTTCCTACATGTATGATATGCATTAAATATTACATACCTTTTTCCTATTTACTATTACATACCCGAATTGAATGAAGATATAAATTACAACATCAACTAATATTCAGGGTCTTCAGGCTTCAAGCTTTCGCGTGCCATCAATGTATCTGCTAATATAAACCTGCACATGAACTAGATAGCCATTAAATACTTAAGTATTTGTCATTATCAAAATCGAGATATGACTCATAGGGTCAACAACCTAGTTTTCAAAAGTCTTTTTTTGACCAAACGTTTCATAACCTTACTATATAATTCAAAATTAAGTTAAAACAAGGAGAAAATAAAAATTGTACAAGGCGATTGATTGGCCACTTAATGGTGGTCAAACAGTCCTTTCCTTCTTGTTTTTTTGTGCATGTGCAAAGAGTTTTTGGCACTACCAGATAGTGGTCAACTAGTTCCATAAGGTCGTCGAATGATTCTGCTAATTTTTAAATTTTGAATTCTTGAGATTTGATTGACTAATTATATTGATAGTGCCAAGTGTGCTAATTGTTGTCATGTGTTAGGCGATAAACTAAATTGTTAGTTGGTAGTTGGTAATTATGGTGGTTAGAATTTTGAATTCAAAATTTTGAATTCTCAAACCCCATTTCCCTCCACTTTGCAAGACTTATTTTGCACATGTCCTATTGGGGGATAAGGTAACTTATCTGCAAAGAATTTATATTCTTGGAAGATTTAGAAGGTGTAGACACCTCATTTTATCCGGACTTATATAACAAAGGCTCGGAAAATTTTTTATTTCATAAAAAGAGAAAATAAAGGAAAATAAAATTACAGTGAAAATTGAATTTTTACATTGATTTTTTTTATAAAAAAGAAAAAGAAAAAATGAAATAAAAAGGTCGGATTCTCTATCCTTGCACCTACACACACACACACACACACACACACACACACAATAAAAATTTCAGTTAGGAAATCAGAATTGAAAACTGATTAGTTACTTAAGATTGATTGAACAATTTAAAGTGATTAATCAACTTAATTAACAAATTAGTTTTAAGTTTGATTGATTAATTTAAATTTGATTAGTCAATCAAATTTAAGTCATGATTCCGAAAAATACCTACAAATAGAGGGCTTCTGAGGGTGAGAGGGTGACACAAACATACAGAGAGTCATATAGACAGACACATAAAAAACTGAGAGTTTGAGAGAGTAAAGAAGAGTTGTGTAGACACCCTAATTTTTATCAGGACTCCCCATGAGATGATGTGCATAAGATCAATAAAATTTTGAGGACCCAATTTTGAACATTCATTTGAGTCCTGATTTGAAATCAAGATCCTATCAATAAATCCCAGAGAACAAGCCCTTGTTATGAAAGTCCCTGTCGTATCCATAGTCGAGTACATAATTATCTTTCCTATTTTTGGAGTTGAGTCCATAGGTTCTTTTTTTTTTTATATATAGTCAGGCCCGTATTGTCAAATCCTTAATCAAGTCTTGTTCATTTTCTTATAATCAAGACCATATTTTTGAAATTTAGTCCTTATTAAGGCGTCCATGTTGTTTTCTTTATTTTTTTCGAGTTTTTATTTTTCTTAAGTTTTGAAATAGAGTCCTGGTTAATTAAAGCTTGTTTACTTACGTTTATAAGACCTGTAAACCTTTTTTGAAGATCAGTCCTTGTTCTTTTTCTTAATTACCATTGAGTCCCATTTTGAGGCCAGTATTAATTTCCTGAAATTGAGGGTCCTATGTGGCTATAAAAAAGGAGTCTTCATTTCTTTTTATTATAATTTTTTTGGAACATACAAGGATATGTGCCCAATGGGATACATATGAGAATGTAAAATACAGTGGGGGAAATATATTGCAAAATATAGGAAATATACAAAAGAACATCCTCAGAGAGGCCAAGTGATGCCCATGTGCTCTAGGATATTCCACACCATCTCCAAAGGTACTTGTTCACCAATTCAGAAACAAAATAAAGGCAATATGAGGGAAATGCGAATGAATCAAAGAGTTTAATGAGAAAATCTGCAGAAATTGAGAGCATTCGCAGCATTCATAAAAGATACCTCGATTTCGTGAGTCAATTTGGAAACAATCCTTGAAAAAGATCACACAAAATGATTAAAAGTTTTTTTTTTTTTTTTTGAAAATTGGAGTGTATCCCCCATATTCTTGGCCAGACTCTCCATTGAAAGGAGAATCGACCATACCGCAAAATAGGGGGATTACTTTGCTATAGGAAGGAAAACACGAATTAGGGTTCCTGCTTATGAGAGAATGATGAAGAAGTAAAGACCAGACCTTGTCTAAACAGACCCAGGACTAACCTTATAAATAGAGGAGTCTCGCACATACTAAGACATATAGAAGGAGAGAGTTCAATACATAGATAATTTAGAGAGAAGGCTCAGAGAGCAATATGAGAGGATTCTGAAAGAAAGTTTCAAAGGAGCAAAACCCTGAGGACTCCTTAGAGTCCTTACCTCACTCAGAAGGCACACCCACCAGTGCCTACCATCAACATTCAGAAAGCACACCCATCAGTGCCTCCATTAGACATTCAGAAGTAGATCTCCTAGCCCAAAAGGATACCCCAAACAGACTTAGAAGAGAGGAAAAGAAGATTGGAGGAGTTAAAACCGTAGGTAAGATCGGCTATTCCTTATGTTAAGAATCCTAGTCGGGCGTATATAGAGTTAGAGGGGGGGGTGAATGGACTCTTTTTGCGTATTTCAACTTTCTTTACAAAATAAAATCCCTTGACAAGATTGCAAGCAATTATATCACAATATATATAAAATAAATCAAGCACAAGATAATAAAATTAAGAGAAGGGTAGAGAAAGATCAACACCGGTATTTTTACGTGGTTCGGCACCAAACTTACGTCCATGCCTTAGCACCAAGCCAAGGATTCCACAATCCACTATGAATTTCAAATGAATTTTAAATTTCATCTCTAAATTTACTTTTGCATATGCTAAGTGAAAATTCTATAAATAATGGACTTATTTGCATTATTTGATTATTATAGTTGTTTTTGAATCCTAAAGAAGTTATGTAAACCATTATCAACATCACATTTTATTTTTTCATAAAACTATAGTCTGATATAGATTGTTTGTGGGATGCATAAACACATTACATTATTTAATGCTGATATTATGAAGATCTTGTGCACTCATAAAATTCATTAATTACTGGTTGAATTATTGTGAACTGTTTAGTGTAAACACTCAGGTTTCGAACATATCTCTATGGAAAATGTCCTATTTATAGGGGAAATGGTGCCAAAATTTCTCAAAGCTGATAAAACTTAGCTATTTAAAATAGTATCATTTTTTTAACTTTGTCTGAATGTCCGATTATTTTTCTATCAAATCATTGATACTTATAGTACGTATATGGTCAAAAATCGTATACTATTTTTTTTTTTTTTATAATTCTTAATTTATAGGGTTTGTGATTGTCACACCATCAACACGATGCCCTGCACTACAAAAGGATGTTGCTTTTGATTTTTTTTGTATTTTTTTTTTGTTATCTGAACATATGAGATTCATGTATAAAACATTCGGAATTTGTATAATGTATTTGTATTTGATTTTGAATTAAAATTTTTAATAATTTATGAATCTTTTTAATAATTATGGTTTCATGTTATCTATGCAAAAATGTAATTACAGATTTTCACAGGAATTAACGATTTAAAAAAATATTAATTTTAAATTATTAGTGACGAATTTGTACCGAGCCAATATAGAATTTATAGTAACGGTATTGGAATTTTAGTGACGATTATAATCCGTCACTAATACTACGTTATTAGTGACAATTTCAAAATTCGTCACTAATAATTAGTAGTAACGGCAGATATAGCAACTAATTTAAAACTGTCACTAATACTTATAAATTCGTCACTAATAGTATTAGTGACGAATTTATAAGTATTAGTGACCGTTTTGATCATTCACTAACAATCTTATTTTTTGTAGTGATTATAAAGGGTCTTATCAAAAGAAGCATTGTTGTTAGCTTATATAGATGGAGACGACCTATCACACTTTATCATATTTCACTTGGTGACATGTGTGCCTTTTTCTTGAGATCAATGAGTAAGGTTCCTTGAAATTTTATTCTAAATTATGGTTAATGTATTATGGGTGAAATAATTGTTTTATGATCAAATGATGGGTGACCATTTTTGGTCGACCAGTATACCTAAAAGAACCAAACAAGGCGTTGACTTACCACTTGATAGTCCATTTAAGCCTACATTTAAACCAAAATTTTCTAAAATCCAGCTACCAAAAATTCAACCTAGGTTTGCCCCCCCCCCCCCCCCCAATGTCTAACAATTCATTTGAGGTAATGGTTACTTCTAAGAGGATGACAGACCATCTTTTTGCTACCCAAAAGAAAATCAAAGAAGAAATTCCTTGCTAGCCTTGTTAAGCCTGTTCAAATTGGTGTGATCCCAAGAGGGGGGTGAATTGGATTTTAAAAATATTTCGGCTAAATTAAACATTTACGCTGATTCACCATATATTATATCTCATTCAATGTACACGCGTGTACGTAAAATAATTTTAACAATGAAAGTAAAGATACACGTATTCAATATATCTTATTTAAATCAAATGTGTGTGTGCAAGTAATTATGACATTAAATAAACATTCATAAACATGCTGAAATTAAAGTGCAAGAATTTAAATATGATAGAGAGAGAGTGACATACAGATTTGTTATCGAGGTTCGGCCAAACTAGCCTATGTCCCCGTCTTGGGCATACCCCCTAAGGATTACACTATCCCTGCTCACTTAAACGGGCGGAGCAGAAGCCGTTCTAACCTTTTCTTATGGGGCAAGGTAAACCCCAGCTCAATTACAAGGTTGAGCTCAACTTGTCTCCCTTATGGGGCGGGGATTCCCCAGTTCAATTTATTAGGCTAAATCGAATCAGTCTCACTTACGGGACTGAGATTCCCCAGTTCAATTCCGGGCTGAACCCAACCGATCTACAATAAAAATATTTTTCGTAAAAAAATATGCTTCTGAATACAAGTAGAGATGTACAACGATAAAGCTCTAAAACATACACTCTTATATGATATGAAACGTGTTTAGCAGAGAAAGGGTGCTTAAATAGATTTAAACCCTAATAAGAAATTTTTTCCAAAAATATATTCCAATAAAATTATAGCAGAACCTAGGGTTTTGCTCTTCAAATAATTTTTGCACAAATAATATATATATGAATATATATATATATATATATATATATATAAATGAGAAATATGTTCTACGACAAATATTTTTGCTAATAAAAAATATTTGGAGAATCTAGAATTTTAGGCTTAGGAAAATATTTGTAATAACCTAAAAAAGGAATATAGAAGATTAATGGAGTGATTCCCAAAAAAAAAAATAATTAATTAATCAGAAAAAAAAAGAAAAAAAGAAAAAATAATAATAATTAAAATTTATGTTTATTTTTATTAATAAAATATATTATTATTAATATTAATTAAATATTATTATTATTATTATTATTTTATATATATATATATATATATATATTATGTGACCTGAAACTTCTTAGAATTCACGCCCCCCCCCATGCTTCTTCTTCTTCTTCTCTTTTTTTTTTTTTCTTTTTTTCCTGCACACAGACACACTCTCTCTCTTCTCATTCTCTCTCCCTCTCTCCTTAATTTCGTGGCAGATTTTCGCCCTATCGAAAATCGGAAGATACCAATGGACTCCATTCTCCGTTGCCGTCATTTCTATCGGAGTGGACTGGTGATAGGAGCAGCGTAGACATATCTCCTAGGGTCAGCTAATTTTCCATTTTCCTTTAATTTCTTGCAAATTATAAGCCTAATCGACAAATGGACACCAGCACAAGAATCTAGGGATGATTCTCTAAAAGTTTAGCGGGACGGAATTCTCGTGGGGTTGTCGTGGGCAAAACCCCAAATTTGGGGTACGGGGGTTATTAAGGGGCTTATTTTTAATTAATTAGTATTAATTAGAAATGCTAAAATGTTGAGCATTTGGGGTTGAAGTAGGATTTTTGAAATTTAGGGCCCGGGTGAGCGCCGCAGGTATAATTTTGGGATCCGTAGGAAAAATTCAAAAAATTAAGTGGAGCTGTTAAATGTTAGTTTAAATATTAATTTGAGGTATATGGAGCCTAGGGAAGGTTAGATGGGTATTATTTTGGAGAAATAGGTTAATTAATCTGGGAAAAATGTAAATTGCAAGAGTTGAATTTCGGGCGCTAAGAGCGTAGAATTTGGGTGTTAACGAGTCTCTCAGTAAGCCAGGTAAGGGGAATAAATTATAGCAGTATTTTTAGAATTACTATTTAAATTAATATGTGAAAATGTGCTTATGGTATTTTGTTTGGAAATTATTACGATATAAATATCAGATAAATTGTGTGGTATTTGAGTGATTTTAAATTGTGATATTTTGGAGTGTGAAAATAATATGTTATGAATATTAGATGAAAACTGTGTGGCACATGACATGTATTGAAAAATGTGAAATATAACGATGAGTATTTTCTGAAAAAATATTGAAATGAGAATGATTGATATGATTAGTGGAAAATAATGAAATATGACATTTATTTGTGAGTGAAAATTATTTGCATGAGAAATGAGTTTGTACAAATTATTGATATGAGTATTTTGGAAAAATGTGAAAAATACATGAAATATGATATATGTTATTACGAGATGATGAAATGTGCATAGAAAATGATGAGATTATTTATATTGAACTGAATTGTGATATACTGGAATATGATTGATGAAATGTCAATATCGCATAATGATTGCAGGTATGTGGTAGTGAACCCTAATTGATGGTTATGATATTGAGCACGGTACTGTTGCTAGTAGTGTTAGTGCAACCACACGGACTCTTGGAGTGTGTGGCGTGACAGTCGACTGAACCATTTTGTAGGGTTATTGGGCCCCTTGAGTCCGGATTAGGGTTATAGGTCGACCAGTTGTACTACAGACGTGTTATGTGATATGATACTTTGATCTAACTGGATCGGCCAACCGCGGTTAGATCCAGCCTTCGGGCTGCACAACCTTGACCATGTGGGGAAGCATGGCGTGGATAGAAAGATTTTCAGGGTAGCCATGAGTTACAGACGCGATGTTGGTATTTGATACCGAGAATACTCATGAGACGGAAAGTAAAATGGAAACGAAAAGTGAAAAAATGATAAAATTGGCTAAAATGAGAAATGAAAGAAAGAATGAAAATTGAGAAATAAAGAATGATAAAATTGAGAAATGGAAACGTGTGAGTTAATAATATAAATAATTGAAGCAAAGTGAAACTCTCCACCTGAGGGCTTACTAAGTAAGGTGAGTGCCCTGATAGGTATCAGATGTGGTCATATCTGGCTGCATAACGTGTTAGGGCAGAGGGAAGTTACCTGTATAGGCGGATAATCTTCCCTATTCTCAGGAACTTCGTGGGTAAATTTTGTTGGAAATAATTGAATTTAAGAAATGGTTTCAAAGCTTATAAAAACTTGTGTTGTATATCTATATGACTATGAGAATATATTTTCCAGTATATTTTCTCAGATGAAATGTTATTTTGAAAAGTAAAGTATGTTATAACTGAACTCATATGGCCACATACTGTAAATAATTTATTCCTTCTTACTGAGATGTGTCTCACCCAAATTATCTAAATTTTTCAGGGGACAGAGATAGGCCAGGTGATAGAGCTCTGTGACCATTGGGAACTAAGACCCTGACACACAAGGTGAGTTTTTGGACTAGGAGAGGTGTAATTCCTCTAGTGTTGAGTAGTTTTTGAGTTTGTGATAATGATGTATATGTGTGTATGTAGATACTCTGGGTATTGGATTCTGAATGATATAAATACACTATCTTTCGCTGTTAGGTTTTATAAATAAAATGACTTTTTACCTGGTACCCAATGCGGGTCGGGTTGTATGAATGATAGTAGGATTGTTGACGTGGCCGATTTGTGGATATTGTGCATGAAGAGTGATTATTTATTTATTATTGAGAAAAAAAATTGTACGAAAATCGGGGCGTCACAATATTTGTGCAATATATAATTTTTCCCAAGAATATTTATAATGAAAATAATCGGGGGAAACTCAAGCAATACTCTCACGAATGATTTTCAAAAATAAATAACATGTGAGGGTAAATGCATTTGGATACAAAAATAAATGCTCAAAACAAATATACTTTCTTCAAAAGAATTTTTGAACTAAAAGCATGAAAGAGAGTTGGAGAGATTTTGTTTAAAAAATTTGCCCCAAAGAAATGATTTTATCAATAAAAATTGGTTTTAGGGGAACTTTGATTAAAAAAAAGGTTTAGAGAGAATTTGGAGTTAATTAAAGTTGCTAATCTGGAGTAATGAGAGGGTGTTTATGGATTTTTAAGAAAATATGACCGTTGGGGACACGCTCGGTATTTTGAAAAAGTTTAATTAAAAAAATTAATAACATTTTAGCCCTTAAAAAATTTCCAACCTGAGAGGTTAGGTCAACCATATTAAAGATTCGGTTGACCACTTTATTGAGTTCGGTCGACCGTGGCATTTTTGAACTAGGGATTTGGTTGACCGTATCAGGGCGATTTTGAACCCCTTCGTGGGCTCGGTCGACCAAGACAAGGTCGGTTGACCATTCCTCTAGGTTCGGTCGACCGTGGTCAATACGTTCATTTTCAGAATGGTCGGCCGTGAAGTCAACATGTTGACTTCTTGATCGTTCGGTCGACCGTGACATTTATACTACCACAGGTTCGGTCACCGTGGCATAGTCAACATTGACTAATAGCCAACAAAGGGTTTAGTTGACCAAACTGAATATTACAAAGATGGTTCGATCGATCGAGGCTATTCAAAAACACAGATTTAGCCCTAATTTTGACCCTAATTTATTTCTAAACCTTTTGCATGATTTTAGTCTTTTAGAAATAGATTTTTGTTGAAATGTGCTGGTCCCTAGGGTCTATCTATGGTCGTTTTGAACATTTGAACATATCATGGAGATGCATACATTATTACATACCAAAATAATAAAAATTAAATGCATTTACAAATTAAAATTAAATGTTTTCTTCTTCTTCTTCTTCTTCTTCATTGCTCTTCTCTCCATGGAATGCGCCAGTTGAATTAAGCTTTAAGTCTTTTGGCTTCCATTTCCCTTTTGTCTTATGTGTGTGGATTTAGGGATTTTAGCAGGCCTCTCAGTAAGTAGGTAAGGGGAATAAATTATAATAGTTATTTTTGGAAATTACTGGTTGAATAAATATTTGAAAAAGAGAATGATATTTTGCTTGAGATTATTATGATACGAATATCAAATAAAATTGTGTGGCATATGATTTATATTGGAAATGTGTTTGAAACTAGGTTATGTAATTTATACTGAGAATAAAGAGACTATGATATATGTGTTGAAATGTTTTATGCAGAAATGAAGATAATGGAAACCAATTATGTTTTATTGAGAACGATGAATTGTGATATACCAATGTGTATTTTACTGGAAAATGATGGAATAGGAGATTTATATATATATATATATATATATATATGTATGTATGTATGTATGTATGTACGTATAAAAATTTTTTCTATGATAAACGAGGAAATAAGAAATATCGATATGCTTCATTAAGAAATGTTGAAATACGTGAAATGAGATATTGTAACGCTCTGAACCCTTAAACCTGGTTTGGTGCGTTATACCTGATTAAATCCTGACCATTAATAATTACCATGTACACAGCGAAAAACATAACTATAATCCTCAATCATAAAAATAATACCAGAGTTTACTATTTCTACCCATAATCCATAATAACCATTCATCACATGTATTCTCATATATACATTTATCTCCAAAAGCATTCAGTATTCACAAACACTAGCATGTTCCATAGCCACTCATACATAATACATAAAACATAACTTATATACATCCCAAAAATATCATCAAAATGTTTATACCTTTTCTCTTTCTATAACCCCAAAAATGCTATATCCAACTCGAGCTCTTTAAGCTTGGTCTCGTAATGGTCCTAAAAAAGATAAATTTGTATTCGGGTGAGACACATCTCAATAAGGGGAGAAACAATATATTAAAATAATGTGTGGTCAACATAAGGTTATAATCAACATATTAATATCATTTGCAAACAATTAACATAATTCTGAAATCATTTTCTGAACCTGATCATACACATGCAAAATATTTATTCACGAGACTACCCAAGGATAGGGGTAATTACCTGCCCATACAAGTAGCACCCCTTTGCTCTGATACATTAAGTAACTTAAAGGTCATAACTGAAGCATACGAGGGCACTCACCTTACTTATTAAGCCCTTAAGCGATAGATAAATCTCGTACTCACACAGTTCATACAAAAGTTTACCAGCGAAGGCCCCCAAGAATAAGGAAATATACTCGCCCATACAAATAGTTTTCCTCTGCCCTAGCGCGTTATGCAGCCTAGTGCCACATCTGATACAACTAGTGCACTTGCCTTTTTCAGTAAGTCCTCAAGCGAGAGTTTACCCCACTCTAAAGTAACATGTTCTACTAGTATAAATACTCATAATATCCTAACACATTATTCTGTCTATTGTTATTCAACCATAAATAACTGTTCATATTCATAGCTTTAACATTTCACAATATTTCACTTTACGTAACCTTTCACATTTTACATTGTTCACATTTCATATTTCATATCCGTTTCATTCACATTTCCATTTCATTTCATTACATTCATACTACAACTCCTTTTAACTATACAACAGTTAGTCCACATAGAAATGTGCTAAAATCTGCTAACATAGCTCCTTTTAGCTGTCATCAATTAGTCTACAACTCCTTTAGCTGTCATTGTATACATGGTTGCATTATCAAACACATGCAACATAATCCTTATAACATTTCATTATCATTGCATTTCTTACATAGCCTGCATCTCATACATATAACATATGTTTACATTGCATTACTATCTACTCATGCCACACAATTTTGCAGTAAATTTCATACATTGCGTGTACAATAAGCCAACCAACATTTAATGTTTATATACTGAAAATATACCTTCATTTCTTATATAATTATCCTGAAAATATTTTCCACTTTCATCAATTCATTTTCACATATACAGAGCTAAATAAGTAGTCTTAAGCTCGGAAAACATAATTTACATGGTTGGCATTTTAGACCCACATGAAAACACACACACACACACACACACACACACACACACACACATATATATATATATATATATAACTAGCATATTCCATTTTCATTTAATTCATGAAAACCTGATTTAATATATAAATTTCCCCTTACTTGAATCCTTGAACTACACCAACAGGTATCCCAAACTAATGCTTGTGATGCTCACCCGAACCTTGATTCAAAAACCCTAGTGTAATGAGATAAACTCCAAATAACCTACTATTTTAGCAATTTCTCAATTTATAAACTTCAATTAAACCTTTAAAAACCCAAAAACTAGGAATCCTAACCCTTACCTCAACTTAGGAGCGTTTCCCAAAAAAGCCCAGTTTAGAAAACTGATCCGCTAGATGTGTAGAGAATCTTCCCTAGAACACCATAGCGACTTCTGTTTAGCGATTCAGGCTGAATCCGGGTTGGATTCTTAGAGAGAAGGGAGAGGGACGAGTTTAGAGAGAGAAAAACAAAGGAAAAATAATTTCCTTCGTAGAGAAGCTACCTCAGGTCCTTATATACTCGTTGTTTCCACGTGGACTCGTCGACGAACCACAAAGAACACTAGTCAACAAGGTCGTGAGCTCGTCGACGAGTGTCAAAACATCTCAAACCCTCTCGGTTAATATTCATCGACGAGACATGCATACTCGGCAACGAGGCTCACAAGATCTCTCGTCAACAAGAAAATCCTGCTCGTAGACGAGCACCTGCTTATTACCCTTTTTAAAATTTATTTTCCCTTTTTTCTTCTATTTCCCTTTTTCCTTTTATTATCTTTCTTATTATTTTAAATAATTAAAAATTCTTTGGGTCGTTACATTCTCCCCTCCTTAAAGAAATCTCATCCTCAAAATTTTACCTACTAATCATCCTTTTTCCTCATTTCAAACATTCATAAACTCATTCTATTTCGTATATCCATACTGTTCATAACATAAGATCATCATATAACTTTTCTAGCTATCCATAGTTTAACTAAATCATTACTTTTTAAATCATAAATCCATACCTGCTTCTCTGATGGCATCATCCTCAGCCTAAAGTGTATACACTCGGGCCAGAGCACCTCTTCCAAGTGGTACCTGTTGTTTTCCCCAATCCTGATTTTGAACAAATACCATAGGCAATGGTTCCTGATAATTTTTCTTGATATGCCCTGGCTTACCGCACCTAAAATAATTAGAAGTGTCAAACCAACATTCGCCCCTATGACTTTTATTACATTTTTGGCATACAGAGTCCACTACATCCTTTCCTTTCTTTCCTAATCTCTGACTAACCTCAGACTGAAAACTAGATGGTGCAGGTCTCTTCTTCTGCTCTGAAGGCTCTGTGCTGCTCTGGATACTCTTTTCTAGCACTGAAGCCTTATCAACTAATTCTGAGAAAGTTTGAACCTGAAACCCCACCACCAACTCGTATATTTTGTGCCTCAGACCTTTTTCAAATTTCTTGGCCTTCCTTGCCTCATTCGAAATCAGAAATGGTGTGAAGCGAGAAAGCTCCACAAATTTTGCTGCATATTCCGCAATGGTCATATCCCACTAGGTTAGATTAGGGAACTCATTAATCTTTTCCTCTTTGACAGATAAAGGAAAATACCTGTCAAAGAACAGCTCTTTGAATCTCTCCCAGGTAAGAGCTATCTTCACTAGCCTTTGGTCCTCTAGAAGCTTTGCAGAAAGCCACCAGCGTTTTGCCTCTCTAGTCATGTTAAATGCGGCATAACGAACCTTCTACTCGTTCATGCAGTCGAGTACAATCATGATCTCCTCTCTTTCCTATACCCAATTCTTTGCAGCTTTTGGATCAGGTCCTTCTACAAAGGCCGGAGGGTTCATCCTCATAAACTCCTTCATGCTGCAACCCTGACCTGCAGGCGAGCAACTCTGTTTTATAGGATCCTTTTTCATCTCTGCCTTAACCTAGTGGGCTATACCCCGCAACACCTTGGAGGTATCAATGTCCTCTTCACTGGAAGTATTTGAACCTTCCCTTCCTTCAACCTCTACGTCCTCATCTCTAGGATTCATATTGAAAATAAGACAGAAAAGAGATAAGAATTCCATATCATAACCCTAACAACATAATTATATAATTTAAATCCAGTATACATCCTAGTTCTCCATATAAGGACCAGTCTCACAACTCAGAAACGAAATCATCTAAGGTTTACCATGGCTTTTTTGAGGCCGTCGATTGGTTTGGAAAAATCACAGGAAATCGTCGACGTATTTCCGCCTCTAAACTACAAAACAAAATCCTATACTTCCCTACGCCAAACCTACTTCTCAACACCTATGTAACGTCCTGCTTTTTCACGCCATTTTTTTTCCTTAATATATATAAAATATATAACAAATCTTTCTGTAATACTACTGAAAACATCTCAAGCCTCAAAGGTAGCACTGAGGAAACTCTGTCCACATCACATTCCTAAGTAGCGGAAACATAAAACTGTAAACAATATATACAATACCAGAAATCTAAAAAGTCCCAAAATATACATCACAAGGTACCCAATGACATCATAAAAAACCCTGGGATCTGCCCAAACAACTACTATGCAGGAAACACTCACCCTTCAGAAAAAGGCAGCGCAAGAATCTCTCTACCTACGAGCCTAATCTGTTCGCCTAGCTGGAACACCTGAAAATGTTAAGTCACTAGAATGAGACGACACTCAGTAAGAGAAAATATGCTATCACTAGTGTGTGGCAACTGAGTTACACATTTAATATACTGTATAATACTGAAACTATAAAATTGTTAGTCTAGTATGCTATACAGATTACATCTATTATAGTTTAACATACAACTGTATATCGGAGTTTTCCAATTACACATAATTTTAATAATATAAAACTGTTGCTGCATTGTAAATTTGTATATATATATATAGAAACATCTGTGATAACACCCTGGGATTTGAATGTCATGATTTAACCCCTCATGACATGGTTGTGCGGCCCGTAGGTAGGACTTAACTCTGGTTGGCCTACCAGGTAAGTCAATCTGAATCTCTATCAATCAACCATCCGGCCTACTACAGTCTCTCCGAGCACGCTACTACTCTACCTCGTCAAACCAGCCACCTCAACCCAGCTTTCTAGGGAGACTGCAATCTCTCCTGGCACGGTTAGACGGAATCCACACACTATCTGAGATATGTGGTTGCACTTTGATCTAAAATAGCTACGGTACCACGCTCTGCTGTCTGAATCTGACTGAAAATTTCCTCATGGATCTGATACTGTGTAATACTAATATGTATATATTTATGTCGTTGTTTTATCATGATTTCAAAATAACCATAATACTATAAATCTGATCTGAAATGCTGTAATACCTAACTGAAATATCTGTAATATGTGACTGAAATTTCTAATTGAATAATCTGTAATGTTTGAGTGTTATGGTTTTGGAAATCATGTCATTCTGAAAAATACTATAAATCATATTTTCCGAATACTGCATATTGATATTTTTTGCTAATATACTGTATAACATGATATTTGTAAAATTGTATAAATATTATACTAAACTGTAATGAACTCATGCTACATAATTGAGTAATTAAAATACCATGCTCTAAACTCTGTAATAATAATAATAATAATTTAGAAAAACTGAATAATAAGCTGATATATATATATACATAATCTTCTAATATACTTTATAAAATCCCTTGCATAGCATATTTCCCTTACCTATCTGATTGTGAGGCTGGCCTCCACTTAACACTCCACTCTCATACCCTTGGTGTACCAACCTCAAAAACCTATATTTATATACACATATCATCTAGTAAATCAATACACCCATAATTCCTAAAATTGCCTATCATAAATCTCTTAAACCATAATTTACCTAGGTTCCTGAACAGATACTTGCTGGGTCCTCAACCCAAGACTATAAGGCCCAAAACACCCTATTCTTGAAAATATGACACCCTAAATTTATTCGACAAATCACTAGTATATTCTCATAGTATACAAAATCTGGCCTCAACTAATATTGGTAATACTGAAAATACCTAAAAATCTACTTACCCTAATTTTGGGATGATTCCCAAACTACTCAAATTGAATTTTTGCTCCAGTTAAGTTGTAGAGAATCTCCCCAGAATCATCGTAGTAGCTTCTAATCATCGAATTGGGGAGAATCGGAGCCAAAAATCTAGAGAGAAGTGAGAGAGTGCATTTTAGAGAGAGAAAGAACTGGGGAGAAATGAAATTTCGTAGAAAAATATGATTTAGGCTATATATAAAAATGTTGTCCATGTGGCCTCGTCGAACAGCCACGTCACCTCGTCGACGAGTCCATGAAGGCGGTTCATCGACGAAGACGATACCCTCGTCGATGAATTTCAGACCTTGAAAAATAGCCTCTCGGTAAATGAACAATTCTTTCATACATTGCCATGACAACAAATTGTATGACATCATCATAACTGGCCACATGCTATACAGGTTGTTCATGTTACTAAAAGGATTGAAATCATTTGAAGCAAGGTCAAATCTGATGTTGCGAGGATCACTAGCGAACCACAGATGCGTTTTATCAAACTCAGCCCAAGCTTCTGAGCCTGTTGGGCCTCTTAGAATTATTCCATCGGGAATCACAGTTGTGATCCCACTATTTTGAATACCCGACAAGTTCAAAGCACTGACTTTGGTATGGCTAGTCTGATCACAATGAGTGCATTTGTAAGAACTTTTTTCTACACTAGTTTTCTAATGACTAAACTTTGTTCGATCCGGCGGGTTTTGAGAGGTCCGATTATGTGCCACCATTGCCGAGCCATCAAGATCTTTAGAGTTGCCATTCATCATTGTGTGGCGGGCAGCTTCACGACGAATCAAGGCATAACATTCCTTGAGTTTAGGAATAGGGTGCTTTCGCAGAATTTCACCATGAATTTGTTCGAAATCGCCATCTAATCCAACAAGGAAAATGTGCACCCATTGACGTTGCACTGATTTGCGATAAGCTTCAACATATTTCTCATTCTCCATGATCACTTTATCATAGTAATCCAATTCATTGAAAATTTTGGTCAATTCTCCATAATACACTATAATTGCTCTGCCCTTTTGTTTGGTAGAGAAAGCTTTCTAGTTCAAGGCATATACTTGCAACTCATCCAATCCATCATAGAAAGCCTTAGATAGAGCTTTCCAAATATCATGAGTTATAGGCAAGCAAAGGTACGTAGCGTTTCTTAATATATGGGGTCATAGACATCAATAGCCGTCTCTTGACTTTTTGATTATCCGCGTACCACTTTTCATACCCTGCATCCTCCTTTGCAAGGATTGCCGAGGTGCCACGAATATAAGAGAGCTTCTCCTTTTCAGCAATATGCATTTCAATAATTTGAGATCATACATCATAATTTATCTCATTAAGGATAATTCCTATGTTGAAAGAAGAACCTTCAGATTAAATGATGATGGGTGCAGATTTGCTACTAGACGCATTAGAGTTTGGCGGGCTCATGGTGTGGTTGGTTCGATGATGGGGTTAGGTGTTTGAGGGGTGGATCAATGATGGGAAAGAAAATCGGAACGACACATGATTTGTCCTAACTCTGATACCATGGTGAAATGCTATACTTTTATTCATACAGATGCGCGCGCGCGCGCACACACACACACACATATAGAGACCCTATAATAAAGCTAATCATATCTAGACTATAGCTAATTTATAGCTGCACCCTCTTTGGAATAGGAAAGAATCACCTAGACTAATTGTACATAATCACCTAGACTAATTGTACATATTACCGAGACTAATTGCACAAAATCACCTAGACTAATTACACAGATTTCGGTCCACTGTTTCAACTATTTGTGTTGGGTTTTTGCCCTACCATCCATTGCTTTCGAGACCTCTTCTTTCAAATATATTATTTCTTCCATGTCCAAAAGAGATTTCAATTCCCTTTCCAATTCTATTCTTATTGATTTATAAGAAAATGACGAAGTATCATTTGTACAACTAGGTGATGAAACTAACATAATACAATACGTAAGCAAATGCCAAGGTATATTCTTTGCCACAGAAAATGAGACGTTTGTTGACTCTCTGTCCTCTATCTTTTCTTTTTAGAGAATTAAAGAAAATTTTCCTCAAATTTGTAGAAAGCAGCTTCCACTTTTTTTAATTTATTCGCTAGTCCAAAGGAAGGAAAACCCTAAGTAGTTGCTCTATTCCTGTCAATCCTTTAAAAGCTTCCCAAAGACTTCACTAATTCATTTTAGTTAGTACAACTACTTTTAAAAGTTAAAGAAAGTGCTTGCTGAATATAGTAAATAGTTTAGAGGGTGTAAAAGCACATAATTTTGCTCGTTGTCTAGTATAACTAGATGATGTATGTACAATTAGGATAGTGAAATTAAAAAATAATACAATAATAAAGGTGCCGATTAGTAAATATTAAAAATTATGAAAAAAATCCAATGCTATTATTTATTTATTTATTTATTTTTTGATTCTCATGGAAACTTCTATCATCGGCGAGCCCTTCGGACCCCCGGTGCGGCACCAAACCCATGGGGTGGCGACCTTCCCCCATGATGCACCCCATGTTAATCTAGATGCGGCATGATTTTCGGGCGCTAATTAGACGTTTGTCAAATCCGAGCATATGACTCATGTCAGGTTACAGGTTACAGGTTACAGGACCCGGTCAAACTTGATTATTTGCCCCTCGAATCAAATACAATTTCACGTAAATTCATAATGCCTTGGAATCTGGGCACTCAAAATTTAATGAAGTAAATTATATTACAATACTACCACTAGCTAGAGCTGATGAATTAGCGGAGAAAATCACGACATCCATCTCCTTAATCAAGGATTAATGAACGTCATGGTCTCAGTTATAAATATGATTTAAATGGTCTTATATTTATGCATCTCTGTGTAATTTATAATTAAGTATCCATCGGTTAAGCAGCGTTAGTTTAATTTTGTGAGCATGAAGAGGCTAAAGAATTTCAAGCCTTACTACCATCTCCTGCATGCTTTCTTCATGCTGTGTTTGGTAGTTTTAGGGTCTGAGTTAGATGAGGTTGAGTCTGAGCCGCCGCTGCCGCCGCCGCCTGAGGCGCAGCTGCTGCCGCCTGAGCCGTCGCTGCCGCCGCCTGAGTCTCCGCTGCCGCCGCCTGAGTCACCAATGCCGCCGCCTGAGCAGTCGCCGCTGCCGCCTGAGTCGCCGCTGCAGCCTCCTGGGTCGCCGCTGCCGCCTCCTGAGTCGCCGCTGGACGCTAATTTCTACAGTCAATCTTGTTCTACGCTTGGAGCCATTGTAGGGCTTCAGGTTATGAAAGCTCTCATGGTTAATGCGCGAAATGCTGCTTACTTGGTCCGGCTTCAATTTCAGGATTGTTTCGTCAATGTGAGTAGTAACATCACACATCACTTGCACATATATATAGAAAATTTTTGTAGTGTGAATCATTTATATTTGCCTTGAGTATTTATATAAGTGCAGAATCTTTGGGGGAATATACTGATTTTTAGAACTTGAAAACTTTGATGTTAGAAGTTTCAAATTCAAAATGTGTGAGGAGATTGGGTTCCTTTGGCTAGCTAAGGTCTAGAGGACTTCTAATGAAGAAAAAATAAAATAAAAATGTCATGTCATGAGGGGTCAGGGCCCTAATTAATGGGCAAGATCCACACAATCTTATCTCCATGCTTAGAGATTAATTTCATCCTAATTTGAACTTGTAGCCTTTAGGTTTGGATCTAACATTTTTATTATCGAGCCTCGCCTTGCCGTACAAGAAATATATATGTGTGTTTGTAATCTTTCAATTAGTATTTTTAAAAGGATGGATATATTTATATTGATAATAAAATATAAATATAAAGATAACTCCTAGAAACTCTTTTAGGATGTAGTATTTTTACAAGGATGAGTATATTTATATTGCATGTGCTTGCAAAATTATAAAGATAACTGCTCCTTTTTTATTGTTTCTTAAGGTTCTACTTTATAATTAAGTGAAAAATAAGTTAATTAACATTTTTTTCATTATTTTTTTTCCTTAATAGGGTTGCGATGCATCGATTTTGTTGGATGGACCAAATAGTGAAAAAGTATTGGGTTCTAATTTGAATTCGACAAGAGGGTATGAACTTATTGACACCATAAAACAAGCAGTGGAGGCTCAATGTCCGGGAGTTGTTTCATGTTCTGATATAATAGTATTATCCGCCTATTATGCTGCTACTTTAGTAAGTCCATAATTTTAGATTGCGCTTTGTCTAAATCTATACAAACTAAAATTCAAAACTCAAAATTCAAACTTCCAAACACATCGTAATGGTATCTGTAAAGATATATTTTCTAGCATGCATATTTACATGACTTACCATGAAGTACTAGGATTTATTGTCATTAGGGATAGGTGTACTGATCTTATTATTCCTTGAATTTTGGCAAAAGAGATGTGAAATTACACTAAGATTTGAAAATTTCTTTAATCTTCCTTTATATTTTGTGAAATGATGAGATCTCCTAACACTTCAAAAATCTCAAGGACCTCCCATAAGATTTAAATAAAAGAAGTAGATCTCTCTTTTGTAGGGGAAAAATGACTCATGGAGGGGGAATATAAGCGTCTAAAAAATCAAATGTCAAACGAGATTTGTAGGATTTTTGAAACTTTAGAAAAATAGCTTGAATCTTTTTTGCCAAAATTTAAGAAATGTTCGATTTTGTAAAGATTTATTTTGAGGCATGCATTTACATGGCTTACTATGAGCTACTAGGAATTATTATCATTAGGGATAAATATATTGACCTTCCATAAATCTCCCTGGAGATTTTGCGAAATGAAGAGATCTCCTAAGATTTCAAAAATTTCATAAACCTTCCTTGAGTTCTAATGAAAAGAAGCATATCACTATTTTTTTTTTAGAAAAAAGGGAAAAAGAAGAAGAGGAAGCCTAGGAAGGGCAAGTATAAGTGTCTAAGAAATCAAATGTAAAGTCCATAAAATTTTTGAAACTTTAGAGGAGGTCCATTATCTTCTTGCCAAAATTTAATTAAGAAAGGTTTGTAAAATTTCTGAAACTTTAAATAAAGGAGGTTACTATCTTTGATTATAGAGAGACCCCTTATAGGAAAAACCGGGGTAATATTGCTACTGTATTGAACAAATTAGCAGCCATTTCTACCACTTCGAACATGTATGGATGAATTTTGATACAATTCAACATAGGCTATAGCTTCCACCTAAGCTATAAAAAATAAGTATGTTATACATGCACGAGCTCACAAAAACATTCGCAAGATGCTTATTTTATGACTATAGTGTCCCATCAAAACCATGAATTAGGAAGAAGTATTGCACAATTAAATATAAAAATGTGAATTTCATATGAAAAATTGAACATGAGATGGAAGTTAGAATTAAAAGTATTTTTTTTTCTTTTTTCAAAATAAAATCTTTGAATTTAAATAGACTTGTAAAACTTTTTGAAAGCGTATTATATTGAAAAATATTTTCATCTTCTTAATTAACTCTTTGCTATTTAAATTCTTATGAAAATAATCAATATCGTAATCTCGAGAAGGTATTCCACTATATAATTTTCCAAAATGATCAAACTACATGCATAAGATATCTCACATCAATCAAAGGACCTAGTTCTATCACTATCCTCACATGCTTGCATGCAATTTGTGAGGGCATGCTCTCTAGTTAATTAACCTTCATTAATCAATTACCATTGAGAATAAAATTGGCCCAATATTTAGTTCTCGATTCTTCCCTACACCATCATGCTGACATGTTTGGTATTTCAATTAATTAGTGAATTTCTCGTAAATATAAAATTATCATACACTTTCCATCATAGAAAATTAGGAGTCTTAGATATCGTAGATTCATATTTTATTTAGTGAATCTTATCTTATATTCACATGATTCTAAATGTAGGGTTCACATCTGCGATGATAAAATACAAATCTTAATATACTTATTTTTTAAAAAAATTAAATGCCATTGACGATCTTGTACATGGTTTTTCTTATTGACCAAAGACCTAGATTCTAAGCCCATCACCATCCACATGTTATGCTTACAATGGTATGAGGGCGTGCAATTTAACCTCTTTTGTTTATTTTTTTATCAATTTTTTTTTAGCATGCATGTATTAGTTCAATATTTAGTTCACCTTTTCTCGACACCATCATGTGACACTTTGATGTCTCTACTATTTATAGTTATTCACACACTTCCTTTCATAAAATTAGAGGGCTTATTTCGAGTAAAAGTATAAGAGTGAATTCATGAGTCTCTTTTGTGAGTGTCGACTTTTGTGTCTTCCGGAGATTGATATAGGATATAAATCTTAAGATACGTATTACTTTTAAAGATTTGTTAGTCTTGAAATAACCACCTATAATTACTAATTAGCCAATTAATTAGAAATTTTGAGAAATCTATCAAAAGCCTTTTTCTTTTTGTCATTTTTTTAACAAGTGAAATTTCAACAATCATGGGATTCTAAACTCTAATAAAATTTTTTTCTTGTGATAAAGGAGAAATTTTAATAGACTCTGAGAATGGTAAAGGAGAAATTTTTGCAGACTCTTAGAATATTATTATTGCATCAAACTTTACGAATATAATCATTACATCAACAACAAGGGTAATGATCATGGTTTTAAAATTTGGGCTAGTGATCGGAATAATAAAGCCATCAGGTCGGTTCAACCGGTCGGACTGGTAGGTTGAAATGGTGGTTGAGCCAACAATATTATATATTGTGTATTATAAATAGACTTTAATGATGATGTTAATATTAATATATTATTATCATTTTGTTTGGATCTAGAACTTTATTTATAAGAAAGAAAATAAAGTAGAAAATTCATTTTTATCATTTTTATTTAGATATGATGAAAAATAAATATTTATTTAAAATTAATAAAAAGTAAATATTAATAATGTGCAAAATCAAAATTGTGTTTAATTGATTTATTACATATTTTGTTTTTTTTTTTTGTTTTACTTTCATGACCAAATATGAAAAATTTAGATTTTTTATATTTGACATTCTTAATCTCTTGAATTTTTTCAAATTCTATATTTTTTTTTTCTTAATCTCTTGAATTTTTTCAAATTCTATATTTTTTTTACATATAATTTTATATGAACATGTATATGTATATATGCATGCATGTATTAGAACAAAAAATGAAGGTGGCTCCCATGGCAAGCCCCCTGCAGCACATGCCTTAAGTTCCTGGGTTCTATCCCAGATCAAAAGAGTAAAATGGTAAACACGACCTCGGACTATATATAATGGCTCACATTGTAGGAGTTGGTTGGATATATCATTGTGAGCCCTGCCATGCCCATGGTGTGTTGTTTTCCAACATCAGTTAGATTTTTGTGTTTGGAAGGCCTGTTGAGGGGTCTCACTGCTGTTTTCTACTTAGGAGCTCTGTCTTGACTGTTGTTTCGTGGTGTTTCTGGCTGGGATGGATTTCTTGTGGTTTGTTGCAGCAATCCAGATTGCTGCTGTACAAGAGGGCTCGGGTGATTTTTTTCTGGACTTTTGTAATTTCAGATGCCGTTAAGGAGGGCTCGTCAGGCTTTCATGGCCTGCTGTTTCCTCCTGCTCTGAAGGGTGATGGTTTACTTGTTTGTTGTTTTGACTGTCTCTCTTTTATTTTATTTTCTGTTTCTGTTTTTAGAGCTGCAAGTTGTTTAATATACAATCTTTACCTTTTCATATATATATATATATATATATATATATAGAGAGAGAGAGAGAGAGATGGAGCGAAGCAAATCCATTTCGCATTTAGTCTTTTTTTTTTAAAAAAAGAGAGAGATTCCCCATATATCAAATTGGGAGACATAAATATTTGGAAAGGAAGAAAAATGTAAATAAATAATATAACATACTGTACCTTTCATATATATATAAACACACACACACACATAAATATATATATAAGCAAAGGACGGATGCAATTTCATGCAGAGTGCACTTTGTCCATGGCCTCCTGCTGTATGGGCGGTTCCATTGGGAAGAAAGGATGCTACCGATCCGGCAACCAAATCTATAGTAGAAAATTCAATTCCAAATCCGTCCGACTCCCTCACCGATATCGCTGCCAAGTTTCAAAAGGTGAACCTTACTATCACAGACATGGTGGCACTGTCGGGCGCGCACACGTTGGGCGCCGCCAATTGCAAGTCCTTCATCTACCGAACGTCGGGAACTGGCGGAGACCCTAACATGGACCCCAAATTCAAGGCAGAACTGCAGCGCGTGTGCGGCGGCGGCCTCCTCAATGGCAACGATACGCAGATCATCAGCGGCAGCTTCGAGAAAGGCACGTTTCCGCTGGATCCCACGCCCAGCTACTTCGACAACGCCTACTACCAGAGCTTGCTAAACCACACGGGGCTTCTGGCGTCGGACCAGCTGCTGGTTTCGAGCACGGAGGCCGACTTGGTGGCCACCACCAAAGTTCTGGTTGACAAGTACAGTGAGAATAAAACCATTTTCCAAATAGACTTCGGGGCTTCCATGGTGAAGATGTCCACCATAGGTGTGCTCACCGGGAAGGACGGACAGGTTCGCCAGAACTGCAGGATGCCTAACTCGCAGAAATTCGAGAGAAGGGGCTTCTAGCTAGCTGAAACTTAATGGTTAATTTTTAGTTTTGTGTTATTTGAGAATAATGTCACAGGAGATATATAGAGATGGGGGTGGGGATATTGCGAAGAAGATGTTTAAGAGATTCCTTTGATTCGGGTGGCCTTCCTGTACGTGTTCTATACGTTATTTGGTTTGAGATTTGTGTGTGTTCGTTTTGGTGTTTGTGTTGGTTAATTTCTAGCTTGTTTAGATGCTGTGGGTGTTGCTGTTGGCTTTGTTTTTGAGTGGTGTCATGTTTTGTTCTTGGTTCTTATCCACCTTGGTTGGAGTTGACCAAACATTGTTTGTGCTTAAACATTTCATTTTGTTTTCTTTTTAAAATTTTGAAAGGTAAACAGGCTTGGTTAATTATTATGAAGATGGAGAAGATTGGATAGAAGGTGAGGTTTTCAGGAAAAGGCTAATAGCAGAGAAAACACAAGTGCAGGAGGGAGAAATACTGTCTATAAATAACACAGATTAGAGACTTACATATTGTGGAAGCAAAGAAAAACAAAATTAGAAATCGAACAAGGTATTGTAAGAATAATACTGCCTCTGTAGAGCTTGAAATGAAATTAAATTCCTTCCATCTCTCCTCCCAAAAAATAATTGAGGGAAACAATATTTCATGCATGTGATTTCGTCCTAGGCAGCGTTTAATCCCATGCATGTCCGACACCTAATTAATAGAGTTAAAACTGTGGGCGAATAACCCATATATACATATATTGCTTGCAGCAAAGAGAAGAAGAAACTGTTAGGGTATCCAGTACATGCTCATCAATGTTTATAGCTTTCCTCACGTTTTCCACCATAAAGAATTCCTCTAATATAACATAATATCCAGTGATATCTTGAACCACTCTATTAAAACTTCCACTCTTGAGAAACTTTGCTTCGTTGCAGCCAATCCAAGGGTGTGAACGATGAATGCTGGGAATATTTCATTGCTGCTGATTGGAAATTTGTCAGTTGAGCTGAAGCTCTTTGAGCACAATCGGTCTGAATTCCTAGCCATTACTGCCAGAGGAAAAGGGTACAACAGATACATACTTCTTAGAGGTGATTCCTTGGCTGCGTCATTAAATCTTGAGTCATTAAAATGTAAGCATCTCGACATTTTAATATTTTTCATCTTAAAAATATAAAAATAAAAGTTTATATGAAAAAATAACATGAAAATTTTTAAAAATAAATTATACATTTTATTGTACCAATATTTCAACTAAAAAATAGTTTAGAAAAAAATAAAATAAAAACCAAAGGTCCAAGCACAAACCAAGCAAATAATCTCACAAGCCACGTGCCTATCCCATCTAGCGAAAAATAAAACAGGGAGATCCAAGTACTCATGATCAATTGAGTACTTTCCTATCAATTCCTATCACAAATCAATGGTTAGAAAATTGAAAATCTCGAAACGAACTATTTGATAGTGAGCTTTAATTTGTTGACTTTGGAATCAATTGCCTGCAACAAACTAGTCATGATTAGAAAATTGAAGACCTTCAGTCAACTTACTTGCTTGAAGAATTTACTCTAAATCAAGCAACATCCACCTAGGTCTGCCATATATATATATTTATTGAAATCGAGAGGCCTAGCTCGTCAAAACTAGAAAGTCATGGAAGGAGTTGAAATTTGACGAAAGTTATGGAGGCCTTTGTCGAGCGCCAGACTTGTTGAATGGCCAAACAAGAGTTATGCTATGTGTCACGGGCCCGTGGTGGTATGGGCTTACATGACAGGCCATCACTAGGTACAACAGGGTGGCCTGTGTCTTCACAGGCCCATGGCACTAAGCATTTTTCGTCTTTTTGGCTTAACATGACTTACTAATTTTATTTTGATGATAACAAATAAAAGGTAATTTAATATGTTTTGTTGAAAGGGATGATACTTCAGGAATCATGTGTTTAAGTTCAAGACACATTGATGAAAGCTTAGAGAATTGATGGATGTAATGTCCTCAAAATTCTTACCATTTATATATATATATATATATATATATATATATATATATATATATCTGTATATCTATATCCAAACCTAAGCAGCGGGAACACATATCATATAACCATTCACATATATACTATACAATACCAGAATCCAGTATATACAGACCATAACCATACAAAAATACCCCTCCAGCATCATCTACTCAAAAAATATACACAACTCTGTCAAAACTTACCTTATAACCAGGGTAATCAAACTATTCTCTATCCGCGAGTCTGATCTGCTCGCCTAATTGGTTTACCTGAAAAATGTTAAAGTAATGGGGTGAGTCGATGCTCAGTAAGTGAAAATATGCTATCACTAGTGTGTGGCAACTAAGTTAAGGATACTTTTAAATAATAATTGAACCGTAATGCAACAAATAATCTGTAAAACATATCTTTCTTTCTCAATTTAAAATATACTGTATCGTCTATATTTTTTACTTTTCATACTAATAATATCATACTATACTCATCATATACTGTAAAATTGTATACATATACATAACTGTGCTTTATCCCTGGGATTCTGTACGTCATGATTTAACCCCTTATGACAGGGTTGTGCGGCCCGTAGGCGGGACTTCATCTGGTTGGTCCTCCAGATAAGTCAATATACTCTACACTACCTCAACCCGGCCAAACTGCATCCACTCCTAGGCTCGGGACTAGCTACTACCTTGTCAAAATCAGCCCCCTCCACCCAGTGAACTGGGGAGCTGCATCCTCTCCGAGCACGGCTGACAGTACTCACACACTTTTGGAGATATGTGGTTGCACTCTATCTGTATATAGCAATGGTACCGTGCTCTGTGATCTATATCTGTACTGTATCTGTCTGTAATCTTTCCACAGGGATCTGATACTATATATATATACACACACACACACACACACACACACATATATACTCTTTTACTATTTTCATCATGTTTCCAAAATTACCATAACGCTATCTTTCTGTACTGTAAATACTGTAATCTCTGTATACTGTATCTGTAGCATCTTGATGCTACCTCTGTATATCTGTCTGTATACTCTGTCTATATACTCTGTCAGAATACTTTGTATGTTATGGGAATAGGAAACATGACATACTATAACTCTGTATATACTGTTCTGTATAAAGCTGTGATATATATATACTGATCTAAATAAAATTTGTATACATGTATATGTATATATATATATATATATATATATATATATATATATATATCTGTTTCATGAAACTATTCATATAAAAATTGTATATGCATGTAAATTTCTCTGTATAATCTCTGTGAATATATATCTATATCTGTATATTCTATATAACTCCATATATTGGGAAAAAACTATGTAAACTGTATATACTATCTATATCTGTGTATTCAATATAGTATGATACATTATAAAATCTATATAAATTCTTCATCACATGAAAATCTACTCAGGCCACACAAGCATTTAAACTCATATTTTGTAAATACTGTATAATAAACTGGTATAAATATATGTCTATGAAATCACTGATAGCATTATGAAAACTCCTAACATAACATATTTCCCTTACTTCAATTTTGAAAAGTCCCTATAAAATTCTGGCTCTATACCCATAGGGTTCCTAACTTAACTTCCTGAAAACACAATCCCTCAAAACAAAATATTAGTATTTTCTTACCTACAACATTTCTTATAACTGAGGGAAAGGCAAATACTGAATAAAATGTCTTACCCTGAGATTGAGACGAAATCCAACCCAACTTTTCCAACGATCAGTTCCGGCAGACTTGTAAAGAACTTTGCCAGGAGCGTCGTGGTAGCCTCAGATTTTCGATCCAGCGAGAAACAGACCCGGAAACGAAGAGAGAAGTGAGAGAGAGACGTAGAGAGAGAGAGAGAGAGAGAGAGAGAGAGAGGAGTGAGAGAGGAGCGTTGAAAATGAGTGAAAATCCAGGTTTTCCACTATTTATACTGCGGCCTTCATCAACGAGACACGTCATCTCGTCGACGAATCTTTCAGTAATTTCGTCGATGAACCTTGCTCCCTCGTCGACGAAATCTTGCCTTTGTCGACGAGGTCCTGAAGACCTTCGTTGACGAAACCCTATATTCTTCGACGAATTTCCTTATGCACTCATCGACGAATCCCTATATTCGTCGATGAGTCCTAGCAATTCCTTGAAATTATTATTATTATTATTATCTCCAAAATGCGATGTCGTCGACGAAATCTACTGCTTCCTTCTGTTCCTGTTTCCATTTTCCTCTCTCTTTAATATTTAAATATCAATATTTTTCGGGTCGTTACAATGGAAGTTTAGAGAATTCAAGTTCATAGGCAAGATGGACTACAGAAATAACAAACATGAAGACTCCAAGCTTAGAATAGAATTAAATCTTAAGAGAGTCTCAATGTAAGTATTTCATTCAAATGATAATTTGATTGAATTTGAAACTCATTAGGAAACTCATTGACTTAAATCCATATTTTGAAAAACCTTGAAAAATATTTTTCAAAAGTATTAAATTAATTTGGGGAAAGTAAAAGAGCAAAAAGAAGTTGGAAAAAAAAAAAAAGAAAAAAAAACAGCCTTTTGGTCTTTCTAGGCGACTGACAAAGCTTACCCAGGCTACTGACATGAAAATAGACTGATTTTTAGAGAACCTGAGAGGACCTAAGCGATTGACTCATAATGACCCAGTCGACTAACTCCTTGCTGTCTTTGAAATTTTCAGTATTTTAAAGAATCCAGACAATTGACTTTGTAATAAACCAAGAAAATTTATCAGGATCTCGTCGATGAACACAAGGGATTCGTCGACAAAGGTACAAGAGGATCTCATCGACGAAGATGTGTCTCGTCGACGAGAAGATACCGAGAGACTGTTTTTTCAAGTTCTGAATATCGTCGATGAGGAGATAGCATTTGTCGACGAACCTCCTTCTTGACCTCGTCGACGAAATGACCTGACTCTTTGATGAAGTCTATAGTATAAATAGCCCTAAGCTCGAATTTTTACGCAAAAAATTAAGCAAAAGTTCTTTCTCTCTCTCTCTCTCTCTTTCTCTCCTCTACAGTTCCTCCCTCCTCTCTTTTCGATTTCAGCCTTGTTAGTCGCCGGATTGACTATCTGAGGCCACCACGACGCTCCTGGGAAAGTTCTCTCCAAATCTGCTAGAGCAGATTGTTGGTGGGACGAAATTGAATTTCATCCCAAATTCAGGGTAAGGTATTTTATGCAATATTTGGCTTTCTAGTAGTTGTAGGAAATGTAGTAGTAGAACTAATAATGATGTTTTGTTCTGGTAAATGTTGTTTTCTAGGTGTTTAGTAGGGAACCTTGCGGGTGTTGGACCAGTCACAGTAGGGAATTTTAGCCGAAATCAGGTAAGGGAAATATGCTATGCTAGGCAGTTCTACTATGATTCAGTACAAATCGTATGTTTTTAGCAAATTATTATTCATATCATATATACAGATTTCAGAGCCTGATAATATTGATATTTAGTTGTGTGGCATAAGTTTAATAGTAGATCAACATAAGGTTTATATAATTTTCAGAATACCATGATTTACAACATACATACAGAAACTTGTATTTTACAGTATTTTCAAAATACTATGATATACAAACCTCATAACCATAACATTCAGTTACTACAGTTAATCAGATATTTCAGTTATTCAGTTAGGCAGATATCTCAGATATTCAGTATTTACAGTTTATTCAAATCAATTTATATAATGTTATGGTTACTTCAGTTGTTACAAAA
Source organism: Malania oleifera (assembly GCF_029873635.1). Lineage (NCBI taxonomy): Eukaryota > Viridiplantae > Streptophyta > Magnoliopsida > Santalales > Ximeniaceae > Malania > Malania oleifera. The sequence goes on from NC_080418.1 coordinate 148,004,870, forward strand.
TCATGGTAAAAACAGTATTTTAGAAATACTAGTTACTTATATATATAGTATCAGACCTTGATGGACTATATTCAGCCAGCAAAGCACGGTACCGTAGCTATATTCAGTTCAGAGTGCAACCACTACTCAGATAATATGTGGTATTCAGAAGTCGATCATGCCTATGTTGTGGACATGCTCCCCATTAGATATGGGTTGAAGGGGCCAATCTGACTATCGGAGTTCAGTTGACTTACGCTGGTCGGCTAGTCAGGTTAGGTCCCACTTTCGGGTTGCACAACCCTGTCATAAGGGGTTAAATCATGATTTTCAGTTATCTATCCAGGGAATCTTTTCAGTTATTATATATATGTATGATCATATTTACCAAAAACAGTCATACCTATAGATATTAGCAGTATTATGAATAAATATTCAGGAAAATCAGTTTATGTTAAGCCACATAGGTATGTATTATATTGCAACAGGTATACAGGTTTGACTCAGCTTTGTTATTTATGGTGTTTTCTAAATTAGATTTTACTAGCACGTAGCTCACTTGCCACACACTAGCAATAGCATATTTCGTCTTACTGAGCGTCGTCTCACCCCATTTAATTGACAAAATTTTCAGGTGATCCTGCTAGGCAAGCAGATCAGACTCGCAAGTCAAGGGGCTACAGTACTGCCCTGACAGTAGAGTGAGTATTTTTGAGAGGATTATTTCTGTATAGCCCTAGTTTCAGTTGAGGATATTTTGGATACAATTGTGTATGTTTGATTTGGGAGTATTCTGGCACTCTGGTATTGTGTGTATATATATGGTTATGATTATATGATTTCAGCTTCTCATTGCTTAGGTTAATGATTTTATATTAATTAGAATATATCGGAGCAATGGAATTTCATAATATTTATTATTATTAGAAAAATTTTAGCAGGTTGTTACAGACTCTTTCTTTCTAGTCGACTAACTTATTGAGATTTCAAATTTTAAATATAACGGAAAGTTTCCAAATTTGTTTTTTTGAATTCTAAAAGTTATGAAAACGTGGGAAACACTCCAAGTCACTTGGGGAACACAAAAAATGTTGTTTAAACATCTATAAATACTCCTCAAAGCTAAGGATTCAAGACACAAAGCAAATACACAGCATTCAAAACTCTCTTGCTCTCAATATTCTCAAAGCTCTCTTGCTTTTAAACTCTCTAAAATTCCTTACTAAGTTTTGTTGTGAATCTCTCACAAAATTTCTAAGCCTACTATGAATTCTTTCAATCTAGAAAGAAAGCTCACGGTGATATACTTCTAAGGCTTCAATTTTTTTCAATTGTTATTTTGAATTGAAGTATATTGTAGTGCTTAATTGTTGTACTAATCAGCTCTTGTTGAGAGTGTTTTTGTATACCAAATTTGTTTCTTGTTTTGTAGACGGTTCAGGTCTTTGAATCGTTATTGAACCAACGTGGGGTATCATTTGGAGAGGCGAACTCTAGCCTATTGAAGGAAAGATTGTATAGGCTGCTCCTGCCCGCAAAGGAGTGTGTAAGATTGCTCCTACTCGTAAAGGAGTGGTATAATGGAATCCTTGAGTGTGTTTGCCTAAGGCGAGGATGTAGGTGGGTATAGCCAAATCTCGTAAAACTCACGTCTCACTCTCTTCCCTACACTCATTTAATTTTCCGTTTATATAAACTGCGTGGTTGGATTTTAATTTTATGTTTATAATAACTACGTGGATTTGATATTAAATAAATTGAAGATTAATTTGACTTTAGGATTGTGAAAACCAAAAAGGGAGTACGTTGGTTGATCAATACAAATTACGGAAACCACAAGGGAGTACGTTGATTGGTTAACACCAAAGACTTATTAATTGAAAGTTTATTTAAAATCTGAGTTTTTGGAAGTGTTGGAAATTTACATTGTGTTTCATATTGAGAAATCAAGTTCATTGTGACGACTTGCTTAATTTTCACATTTTTTTTCATAATATAATAAAATCAATATCACAAATCTCAGCAGATCATAATCCACCTGGACCCGTGGGTACCAGGGATACATCATAAACACATTGCGGAAGCCTATGCAACAGGAAACAATAATCATAAACACCTCATTACACCATACATCATAATACTAGAGTTACTGCAATCACTGTATATATATATATATATACACACACACACACAATACATAACCCAACAGATATCTAGGGCCATCCCACAAAATATATCCGACCCTATCAAAACACTTACCCTTCTGGAAGGGCAGATCAACCGTACTAGATCAACGGGGCTTTACCCGCTCTCCTATCAGGGGCTCCTAAAATGTTTATAAAATTCGGGGTGAGACACCCCTCAGTAAAGGAAATAAACTAACACTAGTGTGTGACAACATGAGCATTTTTGTGATATACATATAATCATAAACATAACCAGTAAAACTGTATATACATTATTTCTAGGAAAACATGTATAATCAACATGGTAGAACAAAATAGTTTCCATAGCATAATTCATCTCATATAAATAATAATACGAAAACAATCTTGGTAGGTTAGCTGGCTGTTGTCATGTATTACCCCCACATGACTGAGTTGTGTGGCCCGAAGGCGGGACCTGACAATGGTTGGCCGACCACTATCAAGTCAAAAGTACAGTCTGTAAGTCTGATGGGTCTGTCAGACCTAGTCTGTACACTAGGGGCGCTCACACACTTCTTAAAACCACATTGACAATCCAATCTCACACCACTCCGTACAGCGGCGTTAACACAAATATCATGATAATAATGACCATTGACACATATCAACGATACCTTGCAAGTGCTAGCCTAGACCAAGCCAACCAGGTTCTGATTTCATATAACATATACTAAAACTGTGATACATGGATATCTTATATCATTAATTATCAAATCAATCATATCATTTTGCATATATACGTATATCATGAAAATCATTAGCCCGTATGCCAGTATTTCACATTTTACCATAGCTCAGCCCGTATGCTGGCAAATCATATCCATAGCTCAGCCCGTACGCTGGCAAATCACATCCATAGCTTGGCCTGTATGCCAGCAAATCATATAGATAGCTTAGCTCGTACACTGACAAATCATTTCCATAGCTCGGCCCGTACGCCGGCAAATCATACACATAGCTCGGCCCGTACGCCTGTGAACATATATAAAAATCTCGGCCCGTATGTTGATTTTTATTATAAAAATCCATATCATAATCACATTCCCAGAAAATAGTATTTCATAACAATTTCTACTCATGCCACACTAAACAGGTTTTTCATATATTTAACATACCATCATTTGCGACAGTTTTTTTCTAAATATAAATCATATATAAATATATTTATTTCCCTAAAATCAATTGCTATAATATTATACATACTTTCCATAAAAATACTAGCTTAGTTTATCCCCTTACCTGTGTTCTGAAAAGCCCCTAAATCAAACGCTCCTGTACCCGCAGCGTTTCCCTTTCAACACCCTGAAAACAACATTCCCCAGATCTAAAGTTCAATATTTCTACGCGTACTACGCTTTCTACAACTGTCAAAAAGCCAAATATTGAGTAGAAAGCCTTACCCTGGATTTGGGACGGTTTCCACCTCAGCCCCACCGATGATCCGCTCCGGTAGATTTGCAGATAACTTTTTCAGGAGAGTTGTGGTGGCTTCAGATCCTCGAACCAACGAAAATTCAACCCAAAATCGAAGAGAGAAGGGGGAAGAACCAAAGGATGAGAGAGAGGGACGTTCTGCGCAGGAAATGAGCTAAAAAAATCATGTTTAACCCTATTTATACTGTGGGATTCGTTGACGAGTCCTGTAGGAAGTTCGTCAACGAACTTCAACGCTCGTCAATGAATTTCAGGTTTTCACAAATCCTCTCTTGGTATCTTCTCGTCAACGAATCCTGTCCTCATCGACGAGCTCCTCTTATACCCTCGTTGACGAGTCCCCTGTGTTCATTGACGAGGAGCTGAAAAATTCCTCAGGATTATCCCATCCAAAATGCAACGTCGTTGACTGCCTCCTTCTGTTCCTATTTCCATTTCCCATTCTTTTATTATTTAAATACCATTATTTTTCAGGTCGTTATATTCTCCCTTCCTTATAAAATTTCGTCCTCGAAATTTACTGTTCACGTAACTCATCATCCCTTAACAGGAAAAATGTCTACTTATTTTATTACTTACCCTCACTTATGGCGGAGGAATACTGTGGTTACATTCCGAGTCCTGGGAGATTACATATACAAAAGAAAAATTCTCCCAAAACTAAAATGCTACACTAATTAAACCATTACACGTACCTGTAAAAGAAATACTGTCTAACTATTAACATTTACCCGTTTAGACTTCTTGGAATAGGTGCGGATACTTCTGCTTCATCTGCTCCTCAGATTCCTAAGAAGCCTTTTCTATCGCATGATTCCTCCACAAAAATTTTACCTGAGGAATCTCCTTGTTACGTAACTCCTGTACTTTCCTATCTAGAATCTGTAATGGTACCTCCTCATACACCAGTGAATCACTGAACTCTAATTCACCATAACTGATGATATAAGAAGGATCTAGGACGTATTTTCTTAACATAGTAATATGGAATACTTCGTGGATCCTAGATAACACAGGTGGCAAAGATAGTCTGCAGGCTACCGGTCCCACTTTCTCTAGAATCTCAAATGGACCGATAAACCTAGGACTAAGTTTACCCTTCTTCCCAAATCGCATAACCCCTTTCAACAGAGCTATCTTGAAAAACACACGATTACCCACATCAAATTCAAGATTCCTGCGGCGATTATCAGCATAACTTTTCTGTCGGCTCTGAGCTATACTGATCTTGAATCTGATAATCCGAACCTTATCACGTGCTTGCTACACAAGCTCTGGCCCCACTACTCGCCGCTCACCCACTTCATCCCAAAATAAAGGAGAACGATATCTTCTACCATATAAAGCCTCAAATGGTGCCATGCCAACACTAGTCTGATAATTGTTATTATACGTAAATTCTACCAATGGCATGAACTGAGTCCAACTACCCCCAAAATCCAATACACATGCTCGGAGCATATCCTATAATGTCTGTATCATCCTCTCAGTATGCCCATTTGACTGAGGATGGAATGCCGTGCTAAAAGACAATTGAGACCCTAGTGCTTCTTGCAGACTCTTCCAAAAATGTGATGTGAAACGCGGGTCTCGATCTGACACAATCGATATTGGAACCCCATGACAACGAACTATCTCCTAGATGTAGATCTCCGCTAAATGGTTAAGGGAGTAGCTGAACTTGATAGGTAAAAAGTGGGCGGTCTTGGTCAAATGGTCAACAATCACCCATATGGCATTTTGGCCATGTAACATCGTCGGCAGTCCTAACACGAAGTCCATAGATATATGATCTCACTTCCACTCTGGGATAAATAACGGCTGCAACTGCCCTGCCGACCTTTAGTGCTCAGCTTTTACCTACTAGCACGTCAGACACTGGGCTACATACTCGGCGATCTCTCTCTTCATACCACTCCACCAGTACGATTCTCATAGATCCCTGTACATTTTCATACTTCCGAGATGAACTGTATACAAAGATCTGTGAGCCTCCTCTAGAATAGTCTTCCTGATCTCAATATTGGCAGGAACACATAATCTGGAATGGAACCGCACAGCTTCGTCGTCTGCAATACTGAATTCCTCCCCCTGACCATTCTGCACTCTATCTATCACTTCTGCTAATTCTGGGTCTTCCTTCTGAGCAACTTTAATTCGTTCTTGCAGAGTAGGCTGTACTACTAGGCTGGCAATACACACTGGAGGATTACTCTCTACCAACTCTATGCTGAGTCTCTCTAGATCCATCATGATCGGATACTGGATCTCCATAGTCACCAACGTTGATTCCCTGGACTTTTTGCTCAGTGCATCAGTTATCACATTTTCTTTCCTGGGTGGTAACTGATAGTACAATCGAAATCTTTAATTAACACCAACCACCTTCTCTGTCTTATATTCAATTCATTCTGCGTGAAAAAGTACTTCAAACTCTTATGGTCGGAAAAGATCTCACACTGGTCGCCATACAAGTAATGCCTCTAAATCTTCAATGCGTGTACAACTGTAGCCAATTCAAAATCATGGGTAGGGTAGTTCTTTTCATATTCTTTCAACTGCCTGGATGCATACGTCACCACCCTGCCATACTGCATCAATACACAGCCAAGTCCCTTCAAGGACACATCACTGTAGATAGTATAACCCTCACCCCTAGATGGGATGATTAGTACTAGCGCTGTGACTAGCCTCTGCTTCAATTCCTGAAAAATCTGCTCACAGCTGTCATCCCATTCAAATATGACATTCTTCCTAGTCAGTCGTGTCAAAGGCCCTGACAAAGCTAAGAATCCCTCAACAAAATGACGGTAATACCCAGCTAGCCCCAAGAAACTCCTGATCTCCCGAACATTCCTCGGTTTAGCCTAATTCACTACGACCTCAACCTTACTAGGATCCATAGAGATACCATCTCCAAACACAACATGCCCTAAAAACATGATCTTCTCAAGCCAAAATTCACATTTACTGAACTTGGCGTACAACTTCTTTTCCCGAAGCGTTTGTAGAACCTGCCTCAAGTGTGTCTCATGCTCGCCATAGCTCCTCGAATAGACCAGTACATCATCAATAAAAACAACAATGAACTAGTCTAGGTATTAATGGAAGAATCTGTTCATCAAGTCCATAAATACTGCAGGAGCATTCGTCAAACCAAATGGCATAACAAGAAATTCTTAATGCCCATACCTAGTTCTGAAGGTCGTCTTTGAGATATCTTCTACTTTCACCTTCAGTTGATGATAGCCGGATCTGAGGTCAATCTTCGAATACACTCCTGTACCCTGGAGCTGGTCAAATAATCGTCGATATGGGGTAGAGGATATTTGTTCTTGATTGTCACTTTATTAATCTCCCACGTCAAATTCAAACTCTTTGCGGCGAATATCTGTGTAGCTTTTCTGCCGACTCTGTGCTGTACTAATTCTTTCTTTAATTAGTTGAATCTTGTCACAAGCCTACTGTACTATCTCTGGACCCAAAATTCGCTTTTCGCCTACTTCGTCCCAAAAGAGAGGAGAACGACATCTCCTACCATACAATGCCTCATATGGAGCTATGCCGATACTAGCCTGGTAGCTATTATTATAAGAAAATTCAACTAATGGCATAAGCTGAATCCAACTGCCTCCAAAATGAAGCACACAAGCACGAAGCATATCCTTTAGTGTCTGAATCATCCTCTAAGTCTGACCATCTATCTGGGGATGAAAAGCAGTTCTAAAAGCTAACTGGGTACCCATAGCCTCTTGAAATCTTTTCCAGAATCGTGAAGTAAATCGAGGATCTCGGTCGGAGACTATGGATAGCGGCACACCATGGACGTGAACTATCTCTTAAACATATATCTTTGCCAATCTATCCATGGAATAGCCGATTTTAATAGGGATGAAATGAGAGGTTTTCGTCAATGATCAACAACCACCCAAATCTCATTCAGTCCCTGTCGTACTGATGGTAACCTCGTAATGAAGTCCATCAAAACGTGGTCCCATTTCCATTCTGGAATGAACAGTGGTTGCAACTGTCCTGCCTGTCTCTGGTGCTCAGCTTTAACCTGCTGACACGTCAAGCATTGCTGAATGAATTCGGCTATCTCTCTCTTCATTCCACTCCACCAGAAATACTCTCGGAGGTCCTTGTACATTTTAGTACTACCGGGATGGATCGTGTATAGGGATCTGTGAGCCTCTTCCAGTATAGTTCTCCTGATCTCAGTATCTGCAGGAACACATAGCCTAGTACGGAATCGTAGAGTTCCGTCATCTGATATGCTAAACTCCTCTCCCCGACCATCCCGTACTCTATCCATCACCTTTGCCAACTCTGCATCATCGCCCTGAGCTACTTTAATCCTCTCGTATAGTGTAGGCTGAACTACTAGACTGACAATAACTGCCTGGGGACTCTTCTCTACCAATTCTATACCAAGTCTCTCCAAATCCATCATAATTGAGTGCTGAATCTCCATAGCTGCCAGTACGGGTCCCCCTGATTTCCTGCTCAGAGCATGTGCCACTACATTTGCTTTTCCTGGGTGGTAACTAATTGTGCAATCATAGTCTTTAATAAACTTTAGCCACCTTCTTTGCCTCATATTCAACTCTTTTCGGGTAAAGAAATATTTCAAACTTTTATGATCCGTGAAAATCTCACACTTTCCACTATATAAATAATGCCTCCAGATCTTAAGAGCATACACCACTGCAGCAAGCTCTAAATCATGGATAGGATAATTCTTATCATATTCTTTAAGCTGTCTGGACGCATATGTAATAACCCTGCTGTATTGCATCAACACGCATCCAAGACCCTTCAACGATGCATCACTGTATATTATGAACCTATCCTCCCCCGAAGGAATAGCCAGTACTAGAGCTGAAACTAACCACTGTTTTAACTCTTGAAAACTCTGCTCACAGTCATCGGTCCATTCAAATTTTACATTTTTCCTCGTAAGTCATGTCAATGGACCAGATAGCCTAGAAAAACCATCCACAAAGCGCTGGTAATAACCTGCTAATCCAAGAAAACTCCTAACTTCCTGAACATTTCTCTGTCTTTCCCAACTTACCACTGCCTTTATTTTACTCGGACCAACTGATACTCCTGCTTCTAAGATCACAGGGCCGAGAAAAATAACCTGTCTTAACCAGAACTCACATTTCTTGAATTTCGTATACAATTTTCTTTCCCTTAATATCTGCAACACCAGCCTCAAATGATGCTCGTGCTCCTCAAAACTCCTCGAATAGAGCAGTATATAATCAATAAATACAACCACAAACTGGTCCAAATACTGGTGGAACCCCGATTCATCAAATCCATGAATACTGCTGGTGCATTAGTCAACCCAAATGACATCACTAAAAACTCGTGATGCCCATACCTAGTACGAAATGCGGTCTTCAAAATATCTTATGCTTTAACTTTCACCTGATGGTAGCCTGACAGCAGATCAATTTTAGAGTGAACCTAGGTCCCCTGGAGATGATCAAATAAATCATCGATCCTAGGGAGAGGATATTTATTCTTGACTATCAGTTTGTTTATCTCCCTATAATCGATGCACAACCTCATGGTTCCATCTTTCTTTTTCATGAACAGAACTGGCGCTCCCCAGAGCGACACACTGGGCCTGATAAAACCCTTATCCAGTAATTCCTGTAGTTGATCTTTCAGTTCTTTCAACTCGACTGGAGCCATATGGTACGGTGCTTTAGATACTGGTGCAGATCCCGGAAACAAGTCTATAGTGAACTCAATCTCATGATCAGATGGAAAACTAGGTAATTCTTCCGGAAATACATCTGGGAATTCCCTTACTACTGGTACGTCAGCTTGTCCCAATTCTTATTTTGACAATTCTTTTATGTATGCGACATACCCCTGGCAACCACCCTGTAACAATCTCCTCACCTGAATAGCTGACACTAGCTGTGGCGAGGCACACACGTGTGAACCTATAAATCTAAATTCTGGCTCACCCGGGGGTCTGAAAATTACTTCTTTCTGATGGCAATCAATACTAGTGTGATAAATAGCTAACCAATCCATACCCAGTATCACATCAAATCCCTGCATATTTAGGACCATAAGATCGGCTAAAAACACTCTCTCTTGAATACTTGGAAAATTCCGAAGTACCCTCCTGCATTTAACCACAAATCCCATTGGCGTACCCACAGACAATTCTATATCTAATAATTGTGTCTCTATTCCAGCTATCTTGACATATCCCGCCGATATAAAAGAGTGGGTGACACTTGTATAAAAAAAAACAATCATTTTATATGGTAAAGCAGTAAGAGTACCTGTGACCACGTCTCCAGCCGTCTCAGCGTCTCCCGGTGTTAATGCGTAGACCCTTGCCGGCGTAGTGTTCCTCTGCTGACCACAGCAAGGCGCCTGATATCCACCTCAAAACGGTTTGGGAGCCTGAGCATAATTCGATGGCATTTGACACGATCGAGCCATATGACCGGGCCTCTCGCATCGATAACAAACATTTTCCTCTAGTCGGCACTCATTAGGATGTCTCCGTCTGCATCTAGGACAAATGGCAGGAAACTGTCCGCCCTGAAATCCCCTATGCTCTATCATTTGCCTCTAGCCTCCGCCAGATCTACCTCCTCACCAAGGGCCTTGGCTGGGACCCACTTGAAAAATCGAGGGTGCAGTCCTCTTCCTCTAACTCTATATCTCCGTCTCTCTAGATAGACTCTCCTCCGCTATAGTGGCCCTGTCAACCAATTCTACAAAATCCTGAATCCTCAGTACCACCACCTATCTGTAAATGTCTCGCCTCAAGTTCCTCTCGAACATTCTGGCCTTCTTCACTTCATTGGGGACAATATATGGGCAGAAATGAGAGAGCTCGATAAATCTCACCGCATACTGCTGGACAGTCATTGATCCTTGGGATAGGCTCAGAAACTCCTGTACTCGAGCCTCTCTGACTGAGGCAGGGTAATATCTATCCAAGAACACGTCCCTGAAACGAGTTCAGGTCATCGGCACTGGTATAGCCCTCAGCTCCTCCAACAACCTAGTGGCTGCCCACCATCTCTTGGCCTCCCCCGCCAGCCTATACGTAGCATATAAAACTCTCTGCTCGTCGGTGCAATGAAGTACTGTCAGAATCTTCTCTACCTCCTGCACCCAGTTCTCCACAATTGCAGGATCAGTCACTCCAGAAAAAGCTGGCGGATTCATCTTCATAAGTTTCTCTATGGTACATCTATGAGTTGAATATGGAACTCCCTGCTCTCTAGAGCTCCGCGCTATCTCGACCATAACTTGCTAAGCCACACTACGTAGCATAACATTTGAATCCCCACCTACTATGCCAGAAGGACCAGCACTATCATTCCCACTAGCATAAGCGCGATTGCCTCCTGGGTCCATCCTGCAAACACATAGAACACCGTTTCAGAATTCTATTTCCCTACAGACCCACCTTATTCAACTAAAACTCCAAATTCTCTATTAATCATCCCTCCTGATCCTAACCCCAAAATCCACTCCTGCAACCCAAACATATGACTCGTCGACAGTTTACTATGGTTTTCCTGAAATCGTCACCCCAGGAAAAAAAAAGAAACTACCACGAAATCCTGTATCCAGATCACAAAATAAAACCTCAAATCTTTTTCCTATATTCTGGTATTGTTTCCTGTTACACTCTAAAGTCTACAAAACCTAGCAACTTAGGCTCTGATACCAAATTGTAACGACCTCTTTAATTATTTATATATATATATCCCCTGCTATGGAGCTCGAGCCTCGGAAGGCATCGGGGTGAATCTGAATATAAAATCATACCTATGCAGTGAAAATGTAATCCATACATCCATACACATCATACAATACCAGAAATCCGTATTTCTCTACCATAACTATATAATACATCTCTCTCTCCAAAATACTTGTCCCAAAATACAAAACCCTACACAAACTTACCCTCTAAACCAGGGTAATCAATATACTCTCTATCTGCGAGCCTAATCTGCTCACCCAGCTGGCTCACCTGAAAAATGTTAAAGTCATAGGGTGAGTGGACGCTCAGTAAGTGGAAATATGTTACTCCTAGGCTTGGGACTGGATGCTACCTCGTCAAATCGGCCCCCTCCACTCAGTGAACTGGGGAGCTGCATACTCTCCGAGCACGGTCGACGCTACCCACATACTATCTGAGATATGTGGTTGCACTCTATCTGTATATAGCAATGGTACCGTGCTCTGTATTCTTTATCTGTATTTGTCTATATTCTTTCCTCAGGGATCTGATACTATATATATAGATATATACTCTTTTACTGTTTTCATCATATTTCCAAAATTACCATAACGCTATCTTTCTGTACTGTAATTACTGTAATCTTTGTACACTGCATCTGTAGCATCATGATGCTATCTCTGTATATCTGTTTGTATACTTTGTCTATATACTCTGTCTGTATACTCAGTATGTCATAGTAATAGGACACATGACATACTGTAAACACTATATATGCTGTTCTGTATAAAACTGTAATATATACTGATCTGAGTAAAGCTGTAATATACTGACTTGGATAAATATCTATGATATACTAATCTGTATAAAGCTATAACATACTGATCTGAGTAAAACTATAATATACTGCTCTGAATAAAATATCTGTAATATACTGTCTATATTTGTGTAATCGGTATAGTATGATATACTGTAAAAACTATATAAGCTCTTCATCACATAAATATCTACTCAGGCCACACAAGTATTTAAAACTCATATTCTGTAAAACTGGGTAATAAACTAGTATGCACATATGTGAAAAATCTTTGATAACATTATAAAAATTCCTAGCATAGCATATATCCCTTACCTTAGCTCTGAAAAGCCCCAACTAAATTTTGGCCCTGTACCCACAGAGTTCTCCACTCAACACCCTGAAAATCAAATCCCCAAAAAAAAGACATCATTATTTCTTCGTGTATTGTATTTCTTATAAGTGAGGGAAACATAAATACTGAATAAAATGCCTTACCCTGAGATTGGGACGAAATCCAAACCAACTCCACCAATGATCAGCTCCAACAGACTTGCAAAACTTCGTCAAAAGCGTCGTGGTGGCTTTAGATCATCGATTCAGCATAAAACGGGTCCGGAATCAAAGAGAGAAGGAGTGGAAGACGTTTTAGAGAGAGAAAAGAAATTTCTTACGCTGATTTTTCATAAAAAATTCAAGTTTTCACTATTTATAGAGCCGGATTCATCGACAAGACACGTCACCTCGTCGACGAGTTCTTCAATAATTTCGTCGATGAACTTCCTCTCTCGTCGATGAATTTCAGTTTGTTCCATAAACCCTTCCCGGTATCTTCTCATCGACGAGTCATAGCTTCGTCAACGAGGTCCCCTTATGCACTCGTCGATGAATTCCCTGTGTTTGTTGACGAGGCCCTATGTAAGAATTCTGGGTTATTTTCTCCAAAGTGCAATGTTGCGTTCATCGATGAAGCCTACTGTCTCCTTCTGTATGTGTTTCCATTTCCCTCTCTCTTATTATTTAAATACCATTATTTTTCGAGTCGTTACAATAATCAATCCCTTCTTTCTGTTTGTAGCCTTCGGTGACAAGTCTTGTTTTGTATCTATAAACTTCTCCTTGAGCGTTCTTCTTGGTCTTGTAGACCCATTTCACACCAATAGTTTTACGGCCCTTCGGGAGATTTGTAAACTCCCAAGTCTTGTTCTTCTCAATGGATTGAATCTCCTCATCCATCACTTTTCTCCATTTGTCTTCTTCATTAGTTCCATCAAAGCTAATCGGGTCGCCGATCAACAATAGAAAGTATAGAGTAACATACTCTTCTATTGGTTTGTAGTTTCATATAGGACAACTAGATTTTGAGCTCCTTTAGGCCTCGTGTCTGAGATTTCACGCTCAATTGGTGATGGAGATTCATTCCTCTATGGTGAACCATGTGGAGGTGTTTACAGCTCGGGAACTTGTGACTCGATAGCCACTTCTCTTGTTTGTGTGGGTTCTTCTCCTTTAAGCGTCAATTCCGGATCTTTGGAAGATTTAGCTTGGTCCCACTTCTAGGATTCATTTTCTTCAAAAATGACATCCCGGATGTGAATGAATTTCTTGTTGATGGGATTGTAGAGTTGATATCCCAAGGTGCTATCACCGTATCCAACAAGGATATATTTCTCTCCTTTATTTTCCAACTTTTTCCTTTTTGCCTCTGGGATCTTGGCGTAGGCTATGGAGCCAAACACTCTAAGATGACTCACACTGGGCTTCATGTGGTGTCTTTGTATCAAGAATTTTCGTAGGACACCGTTTGAGTAGATAGATTGTATATGATACTGCTTTTGCCCAAAAACTCTTAGGCACATTCTTATCCTTTAACATGCTTCTGGCCATGTTAAGGATCGTGCGGTTCTTCCTCTCAGCTACATCGTTCAATTGGGGAGTGTAGGTCAGTGTGAATTGTTTTTGAATTCCTTGTTGCCTAAGAAATTTTAGGAAAGCTTCGTCCTTGTACTCTCCTCCTTGGTCTGATCGGAGTGACTTGATGCGATGGCCACTCTGTTTCTCCACAAGGGCTTTGAATTCTTTGAACTTGTCAAACACCTCTGACTTCCTTTTTAGGAAGTAGACCCAAGTCTTCCTGCTGTAATCATTAATGAAGGTGAGGAAGTATAAATTCTGTCCATTTGAAAACAGTCTCAATGGACCCCACACATTTATGTGAACTAGTTGGAGCGGCATGGTAGATCTCCAGTTGGCTTTCTTTCCAAAGTTGCTTCTGTGTTACTTGCTTAGAACACATCTTTCACATATCACATTTTGGTGGTGGATGTTGGGTTAGCCTTTCACCATCTTCTTGCTTCCTAATTGTTTCAAACTTTCAAAGTTAAGATGTTCGTACCTAAGATGTCATAGCCAGCCTTTGTCTTTGATGATAACGCTCAAATACCTTGGCGTATCATGTTGAATGGCGAATGGAAATATTTGATACTTTACCATTTGTACTCGAGTAACGAGCTTACCTCGAGCGTATGTTATCACCATATACTTATCTTTAAGACTAATTCAGTGGCCTTTCTCCACAAGCTATCCGAGACTAAGTATATTAATCTTCATGGCTGGCACATAGTACACATTGGAGATAAAAGCATGGTCTCCAACCTTCCTCTTGATTAGGACATTTCCCCTTCCTTGAACTGGGACTTTAGAGAGATCATCAAATGATATATCTCCCTAAAATTTCTCATCAAGTTCATTAAATAGGTTCTTTCTTCCAGTCATGTGATTGCTGGCTCTAGAGTCAAGGTACCAAATATTTTGGTCCTGGTGGGTTGAATTGTGTGCCATCAGCATCAATGATTCTCCTTCATCTTTCTCCTTTTATGCAAAATTAGTAATTTCATTTACTTCGTGATTTTGGGGATTACCTCTGCATTCATTATTGCAGTGTCTGTACTTGTGGCAGTTGTAGCACTGAATGTTTCTTTTGTCTATGTTCGGACGATTATTGTATCCCCCTCTTCTTCCTTGTCCTCTGCCTCGTGGAACATAGTTCTGTTGATTGTGTTATTCTCTAATGGGACCTTTTTCACCTCTACCACCTTCTCTGGAGTCAAAATTTCCATTATTTCTTCCACGAGATCCTCGACCTCGTCCTCTTCCTCGTTGTGATATCCCCCCTTTATCGTATCTATCTGTAGTGAGGAACAACTTCGTTTAGAGGGCTTGCTCCAATGCTTTGTCATCACTCCTTTTGTTGACTTTCTGCTCATGGGCTTAGAGTGAGCCCACAAGTTCTTCTATGGACATGGTTTCCAAATCTTTTGTTTCTTCCATGGTCACAACTATATAATCATATTTTGGATCCAAAGATCGCGAGATTTTCTCATAAATTGTCTCATCAATTGGAGTCTCTCCATTTCTTCTCAATTGATTTGATAATATCATAACTTGCGTATAGTAATCTGCAATAGATTCAGTAGATTTCATTCTTAAGGATTCGAAATCACCTCGCAATGTTTGAAGACGAATGTTTTTCACTTTGTCTGCAACTCTTTGTGTGAGATGGAGAGAGTCCCAAACTTCTTTGGAAGTTTTGGAGGCATATGATTTCGAACGTGGCCTTATCAAGGCCTTGGTAGATTATGGACTTCGCCTTACAATCCTTCTTTCGATAGGCTCGTAAGGTCGTTCTTTGAGCGTCAGACATAGTTGCTTTGACTTCTTTTGATGGGCTTTCTCTGTACCCATCTTCAACGATGTTCATGACATCCTGAGCACCTAGAAGGGCTCTCATTTGAATAGACCAATTGTCATAATTCTCCCGTGTCAACTTTGGATTGACTGCTTGGGTAGCACCGTTTGCCATCGGGTTTAATATATATAAAAAAACAGAGTGATAGAGACTAATTTTAGCAAATTTGATGCCACCAATGGGTTCAGAAGGATGAAAAACCTTAGGAACTGATTTTGGGTTGTAAAGAACTGGTCTAAAAATCACTGAACCGGCGAAAAATTTTGAATCAGTTTTTTGTTTGAAAAAAAATGGTTTGACTTAACGGAGATAACAACATTAACATTTACGCATGTCGCGCATCAGCGACTGGGCGTGGGTCAGTCAGCCGGGTCAAGTCGTGTTTGCGGGGCTGGTTCCGGGTTGCTGGGTCAGGTCGCAGATTGGGTTCTGGGTCAGATCTCACTAGTCGGGCAAAGAAGGGGCGTGCAAGGCATGTGTAGCGCGTGAATTTGCCAGTTAGCACTCTCTCCAGCACGTGCAGCGCATCTGGATGACGTTGTGTCATTTGTTGGCGCGTGGGAGTGCGTGCGGGGGCTCCCGAACTCCTTTTGAAGCATGATTTTCACCTTTGAAATCGTCTTGATGCGAATTTCACAATGGTATGCTCAATTTTGGATTTTGAGCAACTTCAAATTTGGGAAAAAATCGAATATCGCTCTGTTCACCTCTGTTTGGCGAATTTCAGCGAACCTGGATGCTCTGGTACCACTGATGGGTGGAGGAGACTCACTCTTTCATTGGTGGTAATTGAAACTCAGTTAGGATTGCACACAAATACAAAAAAATTAATTTCAATATGAAAAAGAAACAAATAGAGATGAATTTAAGATACACAAACTCTCTTCTTCTCACTGGTTATTCACCCTCCCTACTCCACTCATTACATTACACACCCACATCTATTTATAGCAGAACAAGTGAAGATTAAAATCAACAATTGTGGGCTGGTTGGTGAGGTTGGTGGCCGACTTTTGCCAAAATTCAACAGAGGTGGGCTGTCGACCATGTTTTGCTGCCACCGTCCCACCGTCAAGTTTACTCTTCAACAATTTTCAATGCACAACAGAGTGATCTGTTGGTGGTAAGGTACATGGATGCTGACTATGCACGCAGGAGACAAGGATAACATGAGGTCTACCATAGGGTACACATTTACCCTTGTGGGGGGACCTACTTTTTTGGAGTTCTATGGTGCAGTCACTAATAGTTTTGTCTACTACTGAGTCGAAGTACACGACAGTGGCTGAGGCTGCCAAGGAAATGTTGTGGCTTACAAGATTTTTCAGAAAGCAAAGTGTCAAACAAGGTGGAGTTTGGTTGCAGTGTGATAGTCTGAATTCCATCTACTTGGTGAAGAATCAAGTGTACTATGCGAGGACGAAGCACATTGATGTGTGATATCACAGGGTCAATGAACTAATCGCTTCAGAAGAACTTCTACTTGAGAAGGTTCATACGTCTGATAATGCAGCTGATATGGTGACAAAGCCGGTCACAATTAACAAGTTCAAGTATTGCTTGGACTTGATCAACGTATCCAAGTGCTAGATGGGAGACGAACCCAATCTACTATCTCGGGTGGAATAATGGTTATGCTTTTACTGTAACGCCTCGAACCCTTAAACCCGGGTCTAGCGCGTTATACCTGATAAAATCCCTGATAATCCATAATCTATAATATACGCAGCAGAAAACATAACCATAATCTTTATATAACATAATACCAGAGTTTACTAATTCTAACTACCAACCATAATAAATTAATCATCCACCAGTATTCAAATATATGCATGTTTCCAAAACATTATCCACTAATACCAGTATGTTTCACAACCATCCATATCTTATAAAACTTAAAACATAAATTATAAAACATAAAATATACATATCAAAATTAACATAAAAATATACCTTTTTTCTTATATCTTCCAAAAAAATGTTATAAAATCTCGAGCTCTTAAAGCTCGATCTTGAGAAATCCTGAAAAAGATGAATTCATATTCGGGTGAGACACATCTCAGTAAGGGAAGAAACAATATATTAAAACAGTGTGTGGCCAACATGAGTTTATATATGACATATTATTTGACATTTGAAAATCGTTAACATAATTTCTGAAATCATTCCTTGAACCTAATCAAACACATGCAAATATTTAACCTACGAGATTACCTGAGGATAGAGGTGATTACCCGCCATATAAGTAGCACCCCTCTGCTCTGATATTTAGGCAACCCAAAGGTCGCAGCTAAAGTATACCAGGACACTCACCTTACTCAGTAAGCCCTCAAGTGATAAATTAATCTCGTACTCACGCTGTTCAACAATAGCTTACTGGCAAAGGCCCTAAGGATAAGGAAATCTACCCGCCCATACAAGTTGGTTCCCTCTGCCCTAGTACGTTATGCGGCTACTGCCACATCTGTAACTACTAGTGCACTCGCCTTACTCAGCAAGCCCTTAGGCGAAGAGTATGCCTCGCCCAATCGTAACATGTTCTACGTACATACATACTTCTATTATCATAATACATCATTCTTTTCTGTTGTTATACATTCATGCACATTCATTCCTGTTCATAACTTAACTTTGCATTCGTTTCACTTTAAGTGACTCTTTCTCATTTACATAATTTACCTTTGTCATTTCATTTCATTATCATTTCATCGTCATTTCATTGCATAACATTTCATTTCATTAATTCGTACTACAGTTGGTCTTTAGCCATCATCAATTAGTCTACGTAGAAACGTGCTAGATCTGTTAACACAGCTCCTTTTAGCTATCATCAGTTAGTCTACACAGAAGTGTGCTAGATCTGCTAACATGACTGTCTTTCAGCTGTCTTACATTTATATGGTTGCATTTAACATACACAGGCAACATTGTCCATATCATATTTTATTCTCATTATTTTACTTACTTAACCTGCATCTCATACATTTAACATATATTTGCATACAACATTCTATTTACTCATGCCACACAATTTAGTAATAAAATTTATACACTGCCTGTAATAAGTCAACCAACATTTAATGTTTATATACTAAAAATACCTTTCATGTCTTACATAAATATTCTGAAAATATTTTTCCACTTTTATCAGTTCATTTTCACACATACATATCTAATAAACAGTTATAAACTTGAAGGAAATATAATTTAAATGGTTGGCATTTTACCTATACTGAAACATATACACGTACATATAACACAATTTAATTTTCCATTAAATTCATAAAAATTCTAATTTAATATATATTTTTTCTCTTACCTGATTTCTTGAACTACACCAACAGGGATCCCGAAAAATACCTGCGGCGCTCACCCGAACCCTGAATAAAAAATTCCTAACTCCAATAAATTATTTATGAATAAAATATTATTTAAATATTTCCTAGGGCCATAATTCTTGAATAAATAAATATATCCTTAAATTTAGCCAAATTGTCAAATTTCCCAAATCTCACTTTCGCTTTGGAGTAGGGCCTAGAAAACCCCAATTGAAAAATTACTTATGTCAAAATGACGACAACGATGATTAGGACCCCATGCTGGTGCCTGATCGTCGATTCAACAGCAGATTTAACCAGAAATTGAGAAATTGGGGAAAAATTACCTTTCCCCAGGAGCAGTGCTTAAGTCGTTCCTATGAAAAATCTACTCTAGTAGAAATGTCGGTGGCGGAGTTAGAAACCCAACAACACATTCCGTTTCCTGATCGGTTGAGTATTCGTCGAGAAATGAGGGGAGAGAGAGAGGCGACGGGTGAAACAGAGAAAGAAGGAGAAAGTTCAGAGAGAGATTGAGAGAGACGTCTGAGTTTCATCTTTTTTTTTTTTAAACTTACTCACTTACATAACTTAACATATATATATATAACACTTATACTTTAACTTATATATATATATATATATATATATATATATATATATATATCTTTATTCCATTTTTTTACTATTTATTTATTTATTTAATTTAATAACATTTAATTAATTCATTAATTAATTAATAATTTTTTTTCATACTATTTATTTTTATTTGTTTATTTAATACATTAATTTAATAGTGTTTAACCAATTAATTAATTATATATATATATATGTATTATTTTAATTCTTTTTCTCGGGTTATTACATTTACATTTTCTAAGTGGTGAATATTCACCAAGGTGGAGATTGTTGGACATGTGACTCATATTTTTTTGCGGAAACGTATGCATCGGGAAAGCTACATGAATCAAGATACAAGAGCAAGAGAGAAGGCTGCAGGAAGAGGCACACCATCGACAGTTTGAGCTACAACTGTCAACGGTTTCAAGCAGAATGCAGAGTGTTACTTCTCGGCTTCAAACCATCAACGATTTAGCCAAAACCGTCAATGATTTCTGACGGCGAACTTCATGTAATTCAAATTGAGAAGCCAGTATAGATTAGGTAAATCGAAGGTTTTTCCTCTGGGGATCACTGCAGAGATGATTTAGATAGGATTTAAGGTTCCTCTATGCTTAGGGTTCATATATAATCAATGTTTTGTAATCCTAATGTAAGTTTGACATTGTTCATAGTAAAAATCAGAGTTGTTGCGCCTGTGGACGTAGGCAAATTGTCGAACCACGTAAATTTTGTGTCTTCTGATTGTATTTTTGTTCTTCTCATTACTGAGTGTTTGCTTCTTTAGTATTATTCTTCACCGAGTGATTGCATTGATTGTTTGCTTGATTCATGAGTGTGTGAAAGTGTGCTAGCTTCCGCTGTGTATCCGAGAACAACTAGGTTTGACAAAATTAAGTGCATACAAATACCTTTCCTTCACTTACCATACTCCCCAACTCAAATCTTGTTGCCTAATTAGACCATGATCTATGTTTTTCTTAGGCCTAAGTATAGTCAACTGGTAGTAATTAGATTTTCTAGTGGTATTTAGGACAAAATAGATTAGAGGTGATTACATTGATTATATTCAACCCATTAGCTCATACCCTTTTATATACTGTCTAGTTTGTCATTCAAGTCAAAACCATTAGACCTCCACAGTTCGCATGCACATACATTTTTGAAGTATTCAAATCAATCTTCGTGCACACTGAAATCAACCCATCAGCTAAATTGTCCAAATGCATAAGTTGAGAAATATTTATCTAACTTGAAATGCACAATGCTTAACCACAACGCTTAATTATTATTGTGCGCCAAAGCATTAATTAAGTTGTTTGCTTTTTTTATTGGCATTTGGCCATAATGCTCCGATGAGTGTGCTGCCATGATTCATGAACTTGCTCGGGATGCTTCTGCAATAAGCAATCTTTTGATAACTATGAACCCACCCACCAGGCACCATCACTCTTAATCATGCACCTTGTCGGCACCATTTAACCAATGATCTCTCTAGTGTACTTAATTTATGCAAAGTAAAGTAGCTTTTTGAACATGTTATATGAAAAACTCCAGCTGCAGCCGCCCATGCCTCAGTACAGCATGCGTGCCACTTTAAGAGTTTAACTCCAAACCATTAACCAATATGCTTAAAAAAATAATACAGTGTCCATGTTATTTCGAAGTCTGTCGTTCACCCATTGATCATCTTGGTTATAAATAGAGATAGCCTCAAGGATTTTGTATGCGTCTCCATTTGCCGTAGCTAGCTTGCAGTTGTAATTGAGAAAAAATATATTTTGATGATGAAGATGTCAAAGAGCTTTAAGGGTTATTCTTTGTTTCTTGCCTTTTTGATGTTTTGTGCTGTTGTGAGGTCGCAGCTAACCTCTGATTTCTACTCCAACACATGCCCAAATCTCCTTAGCATTGTGAGAAAACAGGTTCAAAATGCTATAAAGAGTGAGATGAGAATGGCTGCATCTTTGCTGCGACTTCACTTTCATGACTGCTTTGTCAATGTGAGTGTACATGTAAACTCCCTCGGAAGATAGTTACGTGGAATCAGCCATCGATTTAAATATCAATTAGGTTTGATTTTTTTATAAGGTCAGACCTTTATGTAAGTGGATATTCTCGTGTTAGGTGTCTCAAAGTAACTGATTAACATATCGATGGGTCTACGTATGTCCTAATGAAAGTGCACCCACTAGAATCTAAAAATCTACCAACTTAATGCTATGTGTGAAGCCTTATAGTAATTGTTAAAGTTTGCACCCACTCAAATGGAGCATGTAAGCTCGAGCTATAATACTGAGAAAAGGTATATGTAGGGTATATAGTGCTTTATAAATTGTACAAACAGCTATAATACTTAAAAGGTATAGGGTATAAGCATTTTAGAAATTGTACTTAAAAGCAATAGTACAAGTGTTGCACCCACTGAAAAAATGTAGATCTTAGCTCGCCCACACTGTCAATCAATATATTTTTTATCAAATAGAAAGTATATATTAATTCTTCATGTGCATTTGCAGGGTTGTGATGCATCAATTCTGTTGGATGGAAGTGATAGTGAGAAACTTGCAGGCCCAAATCTAAACTCTGCAAGAGGTTTTGAAGTGATAGACCAGATAAAAAGTTCTGTAGAGAGTGCATGTAGTGGCATAGTGTCATGTGCTGATATATTAGCCATAGCTGCTCGAGATTCGGTTCTCCTTGTAAGTCTTTTTTCTTTTTAGTATTCCTCCTCGCATCCAATACTAATATGTTGTTCTATTTATGATGATTATACATATACTTTTTCTATTCTAGCTGCATGCATACAAAGATACATGTATAATAAATAAAAAGGTGATATTTAGAGAGTAAGTGAACCATTTCCAATCTATATATTAACAATATGCGTTTAATAGAAAATTTTGACAAGACATATATGGCTTCAATCAGTTCAAACTAGTTGACAATAATTTAAAACTTATGGGAGTCTCCAGTCATATGTTGATTAATCATAATTAAGTAGTCATGTTAAGCCCTTCCAAGGTAATCGGTAAGATCAAGTTTGGGGCAAGCTATTAGCTCAAGTATTCTAACCTTATGTTTGGAGAGATCTTGGATTTGGATAAGATGAAATACAAAATTGTAATAGAATTTATCCAAATCCATCCAAATTCAAACTAAAAATTTGAAATTTGTATTCCCAAAAGCACCAGGATAATTTTTAACAATAGCAAACTTAAATTTTCATAAACACTTATAGCCAAGAGTTGCTGCATTAGGTTGATCATCAGCCTTTCTTGTTTTTCAAAGAATAAAAAATGTTGTGTGAACAAATGACCATAATTATACCTATTAGTAGTAAAAATCAAACACACAGAACAGTCAGTGCATAAAGCAGTCTGATCTCCACAACTGGGGAGGTTGTTTCCATGATTTGAACATGTGATCTTCTTGTTACAGTGTAGCACTCTTACCATCAAACTGAAACTCGCCCTCCCCATTGCTTTTTTTATAAGTGATGTTTTAACAAAATGCAGAGTGGAGGACCGACGTGGAAAGTTTTATTAGGAAGAAGGGATGGTATGGCAGCAAACCAATCTGGAGCAAATACAGGGCTTCCCTCCCCATTAGAGGCATTAGATGTAATCACTGCAAAGTTTGTTGCTGTAGGCCTTAATCTCACAGATGTTGTGTCCTTATCAGGTACGCAGTCGTCTGATGGTAAAGCTAAATTTTTTGTATTTATCTGTCTCAGGTAAGAAATTATATAGGGGATCTATTCTATCACTGTGTGCTTATATCATAAATTTTAAATATGTTGAAAATGAATCCTTCTTCTTATATGTCCAATATTAATGACTGTGAGATCGATTTATCATGTGTTTAACATCTAAAACACAGGTACATGAACATGTGGAGGGACAAATCTCTTGTATAATTTTTCCTCTCTGACAAACTCTCTTATTTATACAAATTGATCAGAGAAACATCAGTCATGTGCAAAATACATGCCCTATGATTTTTTATTCTTATGGACTAGAGTTCCACTAGTTATGACGAAGAGTTTGAAACAAAAAGTCTTTTAAGAATAATATTAAAGAAAAAAATAAGACTTGTAAGAAATAATTCTTTCACGAAAGATTTATAACTCACCAATTGTATTATGTCACTTTAGCACTTGGATCTAGGGGTGGACATGGTTTTGTTAACTAAATCATATGCAAACTGAACCCAAATCGTTTAAAATAGTTAACCGAAATTCAATTAATTAGTTTCCAGACCAATATCTAATGGTTAACCAGACCGAACTAATATATATTATTTAAAATTTTAAAGTCACTATAAATAATATATTTCTTTTCCTTCATAATAATCAACATGCAAACTTAAAATATTCATCATTGACATTTAAGCATCAATCTTAGTGCTATACAATTTTTTTTTTAAAAAAATTAAATCATTAAAATGTTATATAATTAATATTGTATATAGTTTTCATTTATACAAATATTTATAATATATTGATTTGGTTTGGTTAATTGTAGTTACTGAGTGGGCCGAACCAAAACAAAATTAATAATTTGAAAAATTAAAAATTTTGATTTGAAACCAACCTAATGATTGAAAAAAACTAAAAAATTTGAATGGAAATCAAACTGAAAGAATGGTTGATCAATTTTTCAATTTGATTTTGTTTGATTTTATTTAATTCGAATTTTCAGATTTTTCTTGCCCACCCTACTTGGACCTTACATGAATGAAAGATATAGTTTGATGTGGATAGCAATTATGGGGATTGCTTAACATTTTAATGGGTCTAAAAATTAATATATCTTATAATTGGCACACTCCAAATCCCATGAGGAAGAGTACTTCCTTGCTAGCATTTCTCAAAAAGAAATTGCCAACTATTTTCAACTTCTTTTATTAGTAGTAAAAAATGCACAAACAATGTAGCACTACTAAGACCATTATAAACTCTTGATAATTAAGATTTTACAAATTTCATGGAAAAAAGAAGAAGAAATTATTAAGTTAGGTTGTCCAACTATGTTACATTTTAAATAACCAAATAATTACTTAGATTTTGGATATATATCAACATTATCTATTTTGAATGAGATTTGATTAGTTTTTAAAAATTATAACATAATTAAATAGACTAACCTAATAATTTTTCATAAGTGACTTAATCATTTCAGTAAAACAATAATGATAATGTAGTGTCCCCCTCGAGAGTTCACCCCGATGAATTATCAAGGGTGCATCAATGGGCGGCTGACTTTTGCCCTCCTAGGTTTGGTGCTACATTATAGTGTACAAAGTTGTGCGATGATGACTGGAGTCCCTAGATAATAATAATAATAATAAAAAAAAAGTGCATCCACTCATTTGCTTAAATCTGATTGACTATGGTCAAATGCTCATATTATTTGAATTACATCTTGTTATATATATATATATATATATATATATATATATATATATATATATATAAATCTTGTACAAAATAAGGTTGGGCTGTGGGCTAAACCTACCATAACCCACATACAATTAGCAGATGGCTTTGTAGAAAAGAGCTCACCATTAAAATTACTGAAATACTTAAAGAAATCTGCATGCTAGGAGTATCTTGGACCTTAAAGAAATACTATTGAATAGTGAATAGTCAAAATATTATCTTAGATTTGTATTTTTTCTTTTTTTCATTTTCCTTACATAAAAGTGTTTTCGAATTTCAAATGGAGCCTTAATCAACTATGATTTGCGTTTACAGGAGGTCACACAATTGGATTAGCAAGGTGTGCCACTTTCAGCAATCGGTTGTTCAACTTTTCCGGCACTGGAGTTGCAGACACCACCATGGACACCGACATGGCCTCCGATCTACAAGCACTGTGCCCACAAAACAGCGATGGAAATGCTACCACCGCGCTTGATCGTAACTCCACCGATCTATTCGATAACCATTACTTCAAGAATTTGCTCAACGCGAAGGGCCTTCTTAGTTCTGACCAAATTCTCCACTCCACCAACAGTGACGCTTCCTCGGCGTTCACCAAAACCCTAGTAGAAAGCTACAGCAGTAATTCAGGTCTCTTCTTTTCGGATTTCGTCACTTCCATGATCAAAATGGGAAACTCAAATCCCCTCACTGGCTCTGCTGGAGAGATTCGTAAGAGCTGCAGGAGTGTTAACTCCCAAGTTGCTCGTAGTTAATATGCGAGCACAGTAGTCGTACGTCTTATAAATAGATTTTTCACTCGTATAAAAAGAATTTACTGTATCATTCATATATTATTTTATATATCAAAACTAAAAAATTATTTTCATTTCAAAAATTTCATCTCGGATAGTGTCGAGAGTAGACACGAGGATGGGCCCACACCCAAGTGGGTCCCACACTTTGGAAATGGGTTTTTGAAGTCTTAATAATTGTTTAGTTTTTATATATAAAAACATATATGGGTGGTGGAGTTAGGTCTTTATATATAAATAAGTATTCATAAGATTTATGTAAGTTTTAAAAAGAGATCTTTTAGATTTATGTAAGTTTTAAAAAGAGATCTTTTATATTAGATTTGAAGTTGACTTACGTTTTACTTGTTGATTGAATTTGGAATCTTTCGGTAACGATTGGGTCTAATCGACGTAGTAAGTTGGAACATTTTTGAAATTTATCTAAATTTCAAAAATTAACAAAAAAAAAAAAAAAAAAGAATAAAAACTTTGACTATTTTGATTAGACTCCATCTCTCATCCACTACATCCACATTTAATAAACAAGTGAAACATGAGTTATCAAATATGATGAGATCTCTTTTTGTACTCCAACATAAATGGTGTGTGTGTGTGTGTGTATCATATATATGCTTGTAGGTATGATCGATATGTAAGGATGTTTGTAAGCTTCTCTAAGGTTGTTCTAGTTGTTTTGTGTATATTAAATAAAGCAACTTTAGAAATTTGTCCGAATATTTTAACTTTTTCAACATTGTGTATTAACTTCCCAAAATAGCCCCCTCCCACCACATTACAACGACACCTCCCACGCAAAAATAGTCAAAGTTCATAACTCACAGACAACGCAAGATCTGGAAAGGTTCAAGATTAATATATGTAATATATTCACCAATGATGAGTATACGAAAAGAAACTAAGAGACAAAATGTTATATATGGATGGGCCTCGTGGTTTCTCCATGGTCTTGGCCTAGCATTTAGTTAGATAGGATTCAAGATCTATGTAGGTTAGATTTATGAATAGTAACTCAAACAAGTTAATTTAGGTCAAACTTCATTATATTCAATCTTATTCATTAAATTTTTAATTAAATTTGAGTTAAGTTATGCCAAACTTGTTCAATATATCTATTTAAGTTTATTCATTGAAATATTAACACAAATCAAGCCAAGCCGAGTCAAGCCAATTAAGCTAACTATTGCATTCAAACCTATCGGTAAAAGTTTAACAAAAGTATAAAGGTCGAGTCAAGTTTAAATTGAGTTTGAATATGCTTGTTTATCCAAGCTTGCAACGGAGTTTTGTTAATTTTAAGATCTTATTTGATTAATTTATGAAACAAACATTTGTGAACATTAAAGCATAGTGTCGTGATAATGCTATTATGTTGATGTCCTATTGTTTTTACACCTTATTAACATTTGATTTTTCTTAATTTTTAATCATATTAATATAACTTTTATTTTTAATACTATTTGGCGCATTGAGAAAACTAAATAGAAAATATACTTGCTTCTTATTTTCTTCTTTCCTTTCTCCGTTTAACAAAATCCTTAATCCAAATGGGTCTTTTGGGAATTAGGGATTTCATGTAGTAGAACTGGATTTATGTATTTGGAAGAATTAGCACATTTTGTGTTGTACTATATCTAAATTATGACAAATTTAAATTTAAAGTAAGAATTCTAAGCCCCCAGACATACAATTAATATAATTTTATCTTACATTTTATCTTAATTCACACAAATTCATATCTAGTGCCTAAATTTCCAACTACAAAGGATTTGCAGCTTCTACTACCTCTGAGCTAGTCAAGGCCCGACCAAATTATATGTGGTTGTGCAACTAGCAATGCTATGTTGCTGACCATTAGCTCGAAGGTTGTACTATTATCTATCCATTTGGTTTGGGTGTCCTTATACGGGTGACCATGAATCATTTGGGTCACACCCTTTTTTTTCTTGCTGACCCATTTCTTGGTAGCGTTCTGCTCAATACCTGCATTCTTCATTCTTCCTATTCTAAAGGCGCTCTCAATTCTTTCACTTGCAATTACCAGATTTGCAAAGCTCTGAGGGGTGCTTCTGATGAGGTTACCAAAGTTTGGATCCCTGAGTGTGTTGACAAACAAAGAAATAGTTTCTCTATCTTCTATTGGGGGATGCACCTGGGCTGCAGCCTCCCTCAATCATTAGTAGGTGTATTCATTGAATGTCTCGCTTGTTTTCTTCTCCATATTTTGCAAGGTCAGCCTATCCGGAGCCATTGCAATCACGTGTCTATACTAAGCAATGAAAGCATGACTTAGGTCTTTCCATGTACGGATCTTGGTTCTATCTAGCTGAATGTAACACCTTACGACTGCCCCAGTTAAGTTGTCTTGGAAGCAGTGAATCAACAACTTGTCATTATTAGAATATGCTGTCATTTTCTGACAGTACATCATCCTTAGGTGATTCAATGGGCATCTAGACCCATTAAAATTTTCAAAGTTAGGGACCTTAAAATTCGGTGATAAGACCACATTCGGGACTAAGCATAAATCAAAAGCTTCCACTGACCCAAACAAATTTGTTCCTTCCACGGCCCATAGGCACTTTTCCGGTACTTCGTACTTGCGATCAACTTCTGAGCTAAGATTCGGTTCTTTGGCCAATCCCTTCTCTCCAGAATCCAAGATCACAATTGGGGGTGTCCTAAGAGATGGGAGCCCTGGCACTAGCATAGTTGGCATGAACGACTAGGCACTCGAACATAGGCCGCTTACCATGTTAGCAGATTGAGATGACGGGTGTCCATGAATGGGCGTGAACCTCGGGTGGGTAGAAAAGTTTTTCCTCTATCATGGCCTTGAGAACATGTGCAGCCTTCCCCTTGCTATCATTAGTTCCACCAATTTGTTCATCTGTTCCTTGATTTCCTTGTCATCTTGGCTCACTTCTTCATGGCCTTGCATTAGGCCCATCACGCGCTTTTCTAGCTATTCACCCATGATTTTGGTCTTCCACCTAGTATTGTAGGGATGCAAAGTAGGCTTAATGTTGACTTCTAGAGCCTGCTAGGTGGATTTATTTTTGCAACCAACTCCTTTCTTGTGAGTATATGATTATGCATGCATGAATATGTGCAAAATGCATGAATGTTTATGCAATGCAACTTAAATGACTACTTTGCCAAAATTCATGAAAAGCCCTCTTACTCCAAGGAAAGCAAACATGGGAAACAAGATCACTTTTATTATTCCAACCAATTTTATTACACAAAGCTTCAATATAAAATATCATTGTCAAATTGCCTCTATTACAACAAATGTCTGAAAATTCAGTGTTTAGGATGTCGCTCCTTTGTGTCATGCATTTCATCTGGCCCATAACTATTTGTCCTATTCTTGCACTCGATATTTGAGTTCTCGTAAGGCTTTAAATTTTCTTTCATTATCATATTTAACATTCTTTAAAAGGGTTTTATTGAGCTCTACCTATGTTTGGAGCCTTTTTTCCTTTTTCCTCAAGGCCATTATTTTTTCTTCAGTTTGTATGCATTTGTGTCTCTTTTTTCTTCATATTTCTCTAGCATTGGAGGATTATTCTGTGTTCCCTTCGCTTTGCCATTTTAGCACTCAGTTCCGCTTCCATGGTTCACTTATTAGCAAATCAAAGCTTCCTCTGCCATTTGGTTCTATCAATTTTTGATTTCATCTGCGGTTTAGGCAATCCTCGAGGATTCTTTTGGAGAGGTAGGAATTTTCTGAGTTCAATTTTTCTGGAAGTATGCATTCTGAGGGTTAATCCAACTGGTACTCCACTTATAAGAGTCTTCTTGAATCCTTGTAATACGCCTGCCATGTCTATTAAGTGGACGGCCTTCCATGTTGCCACAAACTTCCCAATCTGTTTCTGAACTCCTTGATACTCATAAGTGAAACTCTGAATTACTTAATACATGTGTCATGGGTACGAATTGACAATATCCTACCTATCTCCTAAACATGAGAGGAGTGTAGGCTATTCCGCCCTATGAGCCTAATAATAGGACCCATGGAAACTCTAAGCATCTTTATGTCATGTGGGTGTATCCCATCTAGGGAGCTTGCCACACAAACCCCTTTGTTACCCAATTACGCATTCCTTCACCCCATTCCCGCTTGTTCGGGTGTTCTTCCCATTTGGCCTTTCCAAAGATGGATATAGGAATCCAGAGGCTTGAGAGTATGAGATGAAAATGACTTCCTTTGAATGGCATATGACTCAAAAACCAGACATTGAGCATCGGGATACAACATCTTACTAGGCCTTATCCTAGGATCCTGCAATAGTTGAGGGATCAGAATGCTTCTGTCTGAATGTCGGGTATCAGGTTAACCCCATTTCGAACTTGAGCCATAAATGAGGTCATTTCTTGGTCAATAACACTCAATTCCTTAGGAAAAATTACCAACCCATAGATGGCAAGGGTTAGTATACTCATATGAGTTTCCTCTTGCTCTTCTCCCTCCATTATGGTCTTCAAGCTTTCCCAAGTGACGCTCTTAGCTTCTTTTTTGATTTTTCGATTTATCTTCTAAACACCGACCTTGTTCAATCTGCATAATTCCCTCGTAAAAGTTACTGTGGGATTGTGTCTATACCTCCCATAAGGTGAACGAGTCTTCAGCAAGTGTAACAGTGATGTATAGTATGCCTCGATGGTGGGAGCCATGTCTACCCATTCAAAAGTAAAGCAGTACTAGTAAAAGGGGTTTTGGTCGAGAACCCCACCAATACATTCACCACTTCTGAGTTCACTATCACATGCAACAAGACTCCGATGTGACCGTATAGCTAGGATAATTTCAGATGTCTTTCAATTGTCCAACCGGCCAAGGTATTCCTCAATTATTTCAAAGAGTTCGATCTGGTATCAACCCTAACTCGAGCTAGCAACATTGTGTTAACCTCTTTATTTAGACTATCCCACTAATGGCTCTTATGGAGTTTGAAATATGATTGAACAGTGGCTTCATCCTCCTTATGCACCGCCACTGAGCTATCCATATGGTAATTTTGGGCTACTTCGGAATGTTGGCAAGATAGTATGTATGCCTAGAGTGAATGTAAAAAATGTGAGACAACATATCAAGGAATTCATCCAGACACAACAAAGATTAAATCAAGCCATGTGAAGAAGGATGGGGCTCTTGTCCCAACCATAAGTGGATTTATTACTTAAGATTTTCACCAAGGCTTTATCTTAAGAGAGAGAGAGAGAGAGAGAGAGAGAGAGGGGGGGGGGGAAGCTATAATTAAACATGTGCAGTTCAAGTTATATTCATTATTGGCAAAAGGTTCCCAGTATGTCTCATTTCCTCACCCTATAGACTTGGAGTGGTTCAAGTGCCCCCAAAAACCTTGTCTCATAAGAGCAAACGAGACTACACCCCTGTCTAATTTTGAAACATGAATCTCGGGTAGAGGGCTCGTGTAAGTGTGTGTGCTCACATATTTTGCTTTTTTCCCTAATCCTCATATGTCAACAACCTTTGCACATGCTTAATGAGACACATGCCACTGTACTATGGTGACACATGACTCAACCAAAGACATGCAATTGAGGGGCAACGTGGAGCAATTGTGACCATCCGACTTGTGCTTTCCCTAGATGACTAGATTATTGCCACGTCAACTGTCACGCCCTGAACCCGGAAATGGAACCCAGGGGTGAAAATGTAATCTAACCTGTCTCTATATCATACAAAACATCTAAAGATACAAGTTAATGGATGCGAGTTTGACCTCGTGGGGTTCCCAGGCACCCTATACACTTCCAAACATAACAGAATATATGCATTGGAAATACGATCATTCTATATACATACAGTACCATGCTAGAGTCTATATAAGGACAGAATCAAGGTTCCATCAAACAATGTACAACTAGGTGCCCAACACATCTCAAAATGGCAACCCACAAAAACACAAGTCCTAGCACTTACCCAAGCGCTACCCGCAGTACACCGACCACTACACTCCCGACCCAATACGCTAGTTCCAGTTACTCAAAGAACCTATAAAAATGCACGTACAGTAGGGGTGAGACACCTCTCAGTAAGGAAGAACACAGGTTATATCGGTGTATGACATTTGAGTGTTATCATGATGCAACATACACGCAGTTAAATGCAGTTCTAGTACTAATTTCACAACAGTGCATACACGCACACGCACACATGATCAGCAATCCCAGTGTCGTCACACCCATCGGCACGAAGGCGGCCTCGCAACATCCTCAAAATTTCTCCATATATATATATATATCTATACCTAAGCAGTGAAACACAAATCATATAACATTATATATATACTATACAATACCAGAATCCAGTACCTACAGACCATAGCCATACAAAATAAATCCCTCTAGTATCATCTACCCAAAAAATACAAAACTCTGTCAAAAACTCACCCTACAACCAGGGTAATCAAGTAAACTCCCTATCCGCGAGTCTGATCTGCTCGCTTAGCTAGCTCATCTGAAAAATGATAAAGTAATGAGGTAAGATGACGATCAGTAAGTGGAAATATGCTATTACTAGTGTGTGGCGCCCGAGTCATAAAACTATAACATTAGTATATATAAAACTGCATGATTTGAAAAATCTGTAAAACATATGTATAGTAGTTTAAAACATTTATATCATTTGAACTTTCTATCATTCATGCTACTATATCACTGCTATATCATACTATATACAACGAAACCTGTAAAACTGTATACGTATAGATAACTGTGCTCTTTCCCTAGGATTCTGTATGTCATGATTTAACCCCTCATGACAGGGTTGTGCAGCCCGTAGGTAGTACTTAACCTAGTCGGCCCTCCAGGTAAGTCATCATGCTCTACACTACCTCAACCCGGTCAAACTACATCCACTCCTAAGCTCGGGACTGACTGTTATCTCGTCTAACCGGCCCCCTCAACCCAACATTCTGGAGAGCTGCATCCTCCTCGAGCACGGTTAGACGGTACCCACACACTATCTGAGATATGTGGTTGCACTCTATCTGTATATAGCAACGGTACTGTGTTCTGTAAACTATATCTGTCTGTAATCTTTTCACAGGGATATGATACTATATATATACATACTATACTCTTTATACTGTTTTCATTATATTTCCAAAATAACCATAACATTATATTTCTGTACTGGAAATATTGTAATATCTGTAGCATCTTGATGCTATAACTGTATAATCTGTCTGTACTTTCTTTCTGTATAATATGAGTGTTATGACATTTAGGAAAACATAGCTTTCTATATACATTGCATATGCTGTTCTGAATAAATATATGTATACTATTATATATATTTGTCTGTGTAATCATCTGAATAAAACTATATATACACACACACACACACACACACACATATTTTGTCTGTATATAATCTGCAATTATCTAACTATATCTGTATAACTTGAAATACTAAAAAACTACATAAAACTTCATATCAATATCATGTACTCAGGCAACACATACTTTAAAAATTCATATCTTATATAATATCTGGTATACATGTAGTAACCGGGAAAAAATAAAATTTTTTTAAAAATATAATAATAATAATAATAAAATAATAAAATAAAATAAATTAATTAAATTAACAAGTAAAATGAATAGTATGATAAGGAAAAAAATATATAAATATACATATATATATATATGAATAGTATGATAAGGAAAAAAATATATAAATATACATATATATATATATATATGTGTGTGTGTGTGTGTGTGTGTGTGTGTGTGTGTGTGTATAAATAAGATATTATGATATATATGTAATATATATAAGTTAAAGGTATATATATATAAAGTTGTACAAGCTTCTTCAAGAAGCTTTGCTTTAATTAGTAGTTATTATGATATTAATATATAATATATGTAAGTTTATCTTAAAGTAAAGCTTCTTTAGGAAGCTTCTCTAGTTCTCTGCATCCAATTTCAAATTGGATTGTAGAGTAATCCTGTGCCTCACATCTCTCTCTCTTTCTCTCTCTCTCTCTCTCGCTCTCCTACAACTCTTTCTCTCTCTCTCTCTCTTCGATTTCGGGCCAGTTTTACGCCGGATCAACAAATCGAAGTCACCACGACGCTCCTGGCGAAGTTCTTTGCAAATCTACAAGAGCGGATCGTTGGAGAAAGCAATTTGGAAATCATTCCTAAGTTGAGGTAAGACTTTTTAAGCCAAATTTAAAGTTGCGACAGTTGAAAAAAGTGTTATACGCGTTGAAATATTAATGTTTAATACTGGGAGTTTTTGTTTCCAAGGGTGTTGATTGGGAACGTTGGAAATCATCCCTAAGTTGAGGTAAGGCTTTTTAAGCCAAATTTGACTTTGTGGCTGTTATAGAAAATGTTGTACGTACGAAAATACTGAAGTTTAATACTGAAAATTTTTCAGTTTCAAGGTATTGGTCAGGAAATCTTACGGGGGGTTAGACTAGATTGTTTTGGGGGCTTTCTCAATAGTCAGGTAAGGGGATAAACTAAACTAGTTTTGTTTTGAGAAAATGTATGTATATATATATATATATATATATATATATATATATATATATTTAGCATCTGATTTGCGAAAAATGTATATATATATATATATATGTTTTATATTTGCAAAATACTGTGAAATTGATCATACGATTGAATATGTGAAAAGCTGTTTGTGTGGCATGAGTATAAAATATATGAAATACTGTTTTTGGAAATGTAAATGATATGAATTTTTATGATGGAAAATTGGCCTACGGGCCGAGATTTTTATATGATTTGCCGGCGTACGGGCCGTGCTATATGGATATGATTTGCCAGCGTACGGGCCGTGCTATGTGGATATGATTTGCCGGCGTACGGGCCGTGCTATGTGGATGTGATTTGTCAGCGTACGGGTTGTGCTATGATTTACCGGCGTACGGGCTGAGCTATGATAAAATATGTAATATCGGCATACGGGCCGATGATTTTCATAATATATGTATATGTGCAAAATGATATGGTTAATGTGAAAATTAATGATATGAACATGTTATGTATGATATATGTTGAACACAGAATACTCATGTTGTCACACACTAGTATTAGTTTATTTCCTTTACTAAGAGGTGTCTCACCCCTAAATTTTATAAACTTTTCAAGAACCCTAGATAAGAGAGTGGGAAAAGCCCCGCTAAACTAGTGCTGTGTATCTGCCCTTTTGAAGGGAAAGTTTTGTAGGGATAGTTAGATTTTTGGGGAAATGTCCCTAGGTCTTATTTTTGAGATGTATATATGGAAATACGGTGGTTGTAGTGGCTCTGGTACTTGTTGTAAAATGATGGATGTTTTGTGTTTACAATATTGTGAATATATATATTTCTTGCTTCTTAGGCTTCCGATTGTGTTTTGATGTATCCCTGGTACCCACGGGTTCAGGTGGATTATGATTGGTTGAGCTGGGTTTTGAGATATATGATATTGATTTTATTTTATTTTTAAAAAAAATTGTAGAAATTGAGACGGTCGTGACAGCTTGGTATCAGAGCCTAGGTTGCTAGGTTCTGTAGACTCTAGAATGCAGCGGAAACAATACCAGATTTTAGGAAATGATTTGAGGTTGTTCTACAGTCTAGAGGCAGGACTTCCGTGGTAGTTTCTGTGTTTTTTCTAGGGTGACGATTTCAGAAAAACCATAGTAAGCTATTGTCGGGTTGTGTTCCTAGAATGTAGGACTGGGGATTAGAAATGAGTTAAAAATGTTGAGATAAGTGGTGAGGAAAGGTGGGTAAATTATAAGGATAGCATTACTGAATTGCAACTGCTATTTTCCAGGATGGATCTAGAAGGAAATAGTGCCCATACGAGTGGCAGTGATGGAGCAGGACCATCAGGTGCAGCTGGGACCGACCCTGACGCGGTATTACGTAGCATGACTCAGCAGGTTATGGCTGAGATCGCTAGGAGTTCAAGGGAGCAGAGTGGTCTATCTGAAGGCCATGGGTGCACTATAGAGAAGTTCACGAAGATGAATCCTCCAGCGTTCTCAGGCGGAGTTGATCTTGTAGCCGCTGAGAATTGGATGCAAGAGACTGAGAAAATCTTGATTGTACTGTAGTGTACTGAGGAACAGAGGGTCCTCTTTGCCACCTATAGATTGACATGAGAGGCTGAGAGGTGGTGGACTGCGGTGAGACTATTGGAGCAGCAGAGGGTGACTCCGATAGCTATGACATAGGACCGGTTTAAAGATCTGTTCTTTGACAGATATTTTCCAACTACTGTGAGGGAGGCTAAGGTAGAAGAGTTCTTGAGTTTGAAGCAAGGAAAGCTATCCATCCAGTAGTATGTAGCACGTTTTATCGAGCTCTCTCGTTTCGCCCTATACATTGTTCCTGATGAGGTGAAGAAGGCGAGACAGTTTGAGAGAGGCTTGAGGCGGAGTATATTCAAGCAGGTAGTGGTGCTGCGGATCCAGAACTTTGCTGAGTTAGTCGACAGGGCAGTCTTGGTAGAGGTTGGTAAGCGTTTTGATGCATAGGAGTAGGGACAGAGGAAGAGATCTGCATCTACCGGCTACCAACAGGGTCATAGACTGGGCCAGTGGAGGAGAGGAAATCATGGCAGAGGGCGGAGGCAAGAGACAGGAGGACGCGAGGTGTAAACAGGGCAGGGCCCTCCAGCTTGTCAGACATGCGGTAGGACGCATTGGGGAGAATGTCGAGCTGGTGGTGTAGTGTGCGATCGCTGCGATAGATCGGGGCACATGGTATGAGACTGCCCTACCCCACTAGATGTAGTTCCAACTCTTAGACCACATCGGGGAGGCTATTAGGCACCACGTGGGGGCCAGCAGAGGAATATGGCACCAGCTAGGGTGTTTACTCTGACGCCGAGTGAGGCTGAGACGTCAAGTGACGTAGTGACAGGTATGGTCATTATGCTTTCTTTTAAAGTTATTGCATTATTTGATTCAGGAGCTACACACTTGTTCGTATCTTCGGGGTGTGTTAAATTATGTGGGGCTAAAACACAATCATTAGATGTTGAACTGTTGGTATCTACACCGACTGGGTTGGTAGTAAGATAAAGTAGGGTACTTCGAGATTGTCCAGTTGGTATTCAAGGGAAGGCTTTGTCTGCCGATTTGATAGTGCTGGACATGCACGGGTTTGATGTTATATTTGGCATGGATTGGCTAGCAGCTAATTTTGTCAGCATAGATTGCCGTGCACGAGAAATGATATTCAGATCTTCGGGGGAAGCAGAATTTAAGTTCGTAGGGTCGCAGGTACAATCCCTGCCTAAGCTAGTTTCAGCTATTCAGGCCAGGAGACTATTACTGAGTGGGTGTTAGGGGTTTGTGGCTATGGTGAAAGAGATGTCAAAAAATGAATTGAAACTTGCTAGCACGCCTGTAATAAAGGAGTTTACATATGTTTTCCCAGACCAGGCTTGCCACCCGATCGAGAGGTAGATTTTTCCATAGATCTACTTCCAAGTACATCGCCTATTTCCAAAGTACCTTATCGAATGGCGCCAGTAGAGTTGGCAGAATTAAAAAGTTAGTTGCAAGATCTGCTTAATAAGGGCTTCATACGACCCAGTGTATCTCCGTGGGGAGCTCCGGTGTTATTTGTGAAGAATAAAGACGGGACTATGAGGATATGTATAGACTACAGGGAAATTAATAAAGTAACAATCAAGAACAAGTATCCTCTACCCTGTATTG
This sequence comes from Malania oleifera, assembly GCF_029873635.1. Lineage (NCBI taxonomy): Eukaryota > Viridiplantae > Streptophyta > Magnoliopsida > Santalales > Ximeniaceae > Malania > Malania oleifera. The sequence continues at coordinate 148,042,681 of NC_080418.1, forward strand.
ACGATTTGTTTGACCAGCTCTAGGGTACACGGGTGTATTAGAAGATTGACCTCAGATTCAGATACCATCAGGTGAAAGTGAAAGTAGAAGACGTCTCGAAGACGGCCTTCAGGACCCGGTATAGGCATTACGACTTTCTCGTTATGCCGTTTGGATTGACGAATGCTCATGCGATATTTATGGACTTGATGAACAGAGTCCTTCACCGATACCTAGACCAGTTTGTTGTTGTTTTTATTGATGATGTACTGTTCTATTCGAGGAGTTATAAGGAGCATGAGACGCACCTGAGGTAGGTTTTACAAACACTTCGGGAAAAGAAGTTGTACACCAAGTTCAGTAAATGTGAATTTTGGCTTGAGAAGGTTGTGTTCTTGGGGCATGTTATATCTGGAGACAGTATTTTAGTGGATCCTAGCAAGATTGAGGCAGTAGTGAATTGGGCTAGACCGAGAAACGTCCAAGAGATCAGCAGTTTCTTGGGGCTAGCTGGATATTACCGTCGTTTCGTTCAGGGATTCTCAGCTTTGTCAGGACCCTTGACACAACTGACGAGGAAGAATGTCAGATTTGAGTGGGACGACTGCTGTGAGCAGACTTTTCAAGAGCTGAAGCAGAGGTTAGTCACAGCACCAGTTTTGGTTATCTCATCTGGGGGTGAGGGGTATGTCCTTTATAGTGATACGTCCTTGAAAGGACTTGGTTGTGTATTAATGTGCCATGGCAGGGTAGTTGCGTATGCGTCTAGGCAGTTGAAAGAATATGAGAAGAACTACCCTACACATGATCTTGAATTGGCTGCAGTAGTACATGCGTTGAAAATTTGGAGACATTACCTATATGGTGAGCAGTGTGAGATTTTCTCCAACCACAAGAGCTTAAAGTATTTCTTCACGTAAAAGGAACTGAATGTGAGGCAAAGAAGGTGGTTGGAGTTGATTAAGGATTTTGATTGTACCATCAATTATCACCCGGGGAAAGCGAACGTGGTAGCTGATGCGTTGAGCAGGAAATCCAAGGAGCCAGTGTTGGCGGCTATGGGGATCCAACATCTGATCATGATGGATCTGGAGAGACTCGACATAGAGTTAGTAGAGAGTGATCTCCCAGTATGTATTGCCAGCCTAGTGTACAGCCTACTCTGCAAGAAAGAATTAAAGTCGCTCAAAAGGAAGATCCAGTATTAGCAGAGGTGATATGCAGAGTACAGATGGGTCAGGGGGAGGATTTCAGTATTGCTGATGACAGAGCTTTGCGGTTGCGTTCCAGATTATGCATTCCTGCCGATATTGAGATCACTATTTTAGAAGAAGCTCACAGATCTTTGTATACCGTTCATCCCGGTAGTACGAAGATGTATAGAGACTTGCGTGAAACATTCTGGGGGAGTGACATGAAGAGAGAAATCACCGAGCATGTAGCCCAGTGTTTGACGTGCCAAAAGGTAAAGGTTGAGCACCAGAGGCCCGCAAGGCAGTTGCAGCCGTTATTCATCCCAAAGTGGAAATGGGATCATATATCGATGGACTTTGTGTCAGGACTGCCAACGGCATTACATGGCCAGAATGCCATCTGGGTGATTGTTGACCGTTTGACTAAGACCGCCCACTTTATACCTATCAAGATCAGCTACTCCCTCAGCCATTTAGCGGAGATTTACATTCAAGAGATAGTACGTTCTCATGGGGTGCCAGTATCGATTGTGTCGGATAGAGACACGCGATTTACATCACGATTTTGGAGGAGTTTATAGGAGGCTCTGGGGTCTCAGTTATCGTTTAGTACGACATTCCATCCTCAGTCTGACGGCCAGACTGAGAGGACGATACAGATATTAGAGGACATGCTCCAAGCGTGTGTATTAGACTTTGGGGGTAGTTGGACTCAGTTCATGCTGCTGGTAAAGTTTGCGTATAATAACAGTTATCAGTCTAGCATTGGCATGGCGGCTCTGTACGGTAAGAGATGTCGTTCTTCTTTGTTTTGGGATGAAGTGGGTGAGTGGAGAGTAGTGGGGCCAGAACTTGTGCAGCAAGCACGTGATAAGGTTCGGCTTATCAGAGACAGGATTAGTGCAGCTCAAAGCCGACAGAAAAGTTACACGACCATCGCCGTAGGAATTTAGAGTTTGATGTGGGTGATCACGTATTTTTTAAGATAGCTCCGATGAAAGGGGTTATGTGCTTTGGGAAGAAGGGTAAACTTAGTCCTAGGTTTATCGGTCCATTTGAGATTCTAGATAAAGTGGGACCGGTAGCTTATAGGCTAGCTTTACCTCTAGTGTTGTTTAGGATCTACGACGTATTCCATGTGGCTATGTTGAGGAAATACGTTCCAGATCCTTCTCATATCATCAGTTATGATGAGTTGGAGCTTGGTGATTCACTGGGATATGAGGAGTACCAGTACAGATTCTGGATAGGAAAGTACAGGAGCTACGTAATAAGAAAATTCCTCAGGTAAAGGTTTTGTGGAGGAATCATGCGGTAGAAGAGGCTTCTTGGGAATCCGAGGAGTAGATGAGACAGAGATATCCGCATCTATTCCAAGAAAGTTAATGGGATAAAATGCAAGTAGTTAGGTAGTTTCTTTTGCAGGTACATGTAATGGTTTAATTAGTGTAGTATTTTTGTTTTGGGAGAATGATTTTCTTTTGTATATGTAATCTTCCAAGACTCGAAATGTAACTACGGTATTCCTCCGCCATAAGTGAGGGTAGGTAATAAAATGAGTAAACACTTTCTCCTAGTTAAAGGATGGCGAGTTACGGGAACAGTAAATTTCGAGGACGAAATTCTTTTAAGGGGGGAGGAATGTAGTAACCAGGAAAATATATATATATATAATAATAATAATAATAATAATAATAATAATAATAATAATAATAATAATAAAAATAATAAAATAAAATAAATTAATTAAATTAACAAGTAAAATGAATAGTATGATAAGGAAAAAAAATATATAAATATACATATATATATTGAAACAGATGTATATATATATATATATATATATATATATATATATGTGTGTGTCTGTGTGTCTGTGTATATATATATAAAGTTGTACAAGCTTCTCCAAGAAGCTTTGCTTTAATTAGTAGTTATTATGATATTAATATATAATATATGTAAGTTTATCTTAAAGTAAAGCTTCTTCAGGAAGCTTCTCTAGTTCTCTGCATCCAATTTCAAATTGGATTGCAGAGTAATCCTGCGCCTCACATATCTCTCTCTCTCTCTCTCTCTCTCTCTCTCTCTCTCTTCGATTCTAGGCCAGTTTTACGCTGGATCGACAAACCAAAGCCACCACGACGCTCCTGGAAAAATTCTCTACAAATCTGCCGGAGCGGATCATTGGAGAAAGCAATTTGGAAATCATTTCTAAGTTGAGGTAAGGCTTTTTAAGCCAAATTTGAAGTTGTTACAGTTGAGAAAAGTATTACACGCATTGAAATATTAAAGTTTAATACCAGGAGTTTTCGTTTCCAGGGGTGTTGATTGGGAACGTTGGAAATCATCCCTAAGTTGAGGTAAGGCTTTTTAAGCCAAATTTGACTTTGTGGTTGTAATAGAAAATGTTGTACGTACGAAAATACTGAAGTTTAATACTGGGAATTTTCAGTTTCAGGGTATTGGTCAGGAAATCTTACAAGGGGTTAGACTAGATTGTTTTGGGGGCTTTTTCAATAGTCAGGTAAGGGGATAAATTAAGTTAATTTTGTTTTGAGAAAATGTATGTATATATATATTTAGCATCTGATTTGCGGAAAATGTATATCTATATATATATGTTTTATATTTGCAAAATACTGTGAAATTGATCATACGATTGAATATGTGAAAATCCGTTTGTGTGGCATGAGTATAAAATATATGAGATACTGTTTCTGGAAATGTGAATGATATGGATTTTTATGATTGAAAATTGGCCTACGAGCCGAGATTTTTATATGATTTGCCGGCGTACGGGCCGTGCTATGTGGATATGATTTGCCGGCGTACGGGCCGTGCCATGTGGATATGATTTGCCGTGCGTACGGACCGTGCTATGTGGATATGATTTGTCGGCGTACGGGCCGTGCTATGTGGATGTGATTTGCCAGTGTGCGGACTGTGCTATGATTTGCAGGCATACGGGCCGAGCTCTGATAAAATATGTAATACCGGCGTACGGGCTGATGATTTTCATGATATATGTATATGTGCAAAATGATATGGTTAATGTGAAAATTAATGATATGAGATATCCATGTATCACGATTTTAGTATATGTATATGATATCAGAACCTGGTTGGCTTGGTTTAGTCTAGCACTTGCACGGTACCGTTGCTATGTGTCCATGGTCTTCGTGATCATGATATTTGTGTTAACGCCGCTGTACGGAGTGGTGTGAGATTGGATGGTCGATGTGGTTTATAGGAAGTGTGCTGATCGCCCCTAGTGTACGAACTAGGTTTGACAGACCCATCGGATCTACAGACTATTGTTTGACTTGGCAGTGGTCGGCCAACCATTGTCAGGTCCCGCCTTTGGGCCACACAACCCAGTCATGTGGGGGTAATACATGACAACAGCCAGCTAACCTACAAGGAATATTTTTTATGTTACTATTATTATATGAGATGAAATATGATTATGAAAAATGCAGTATGTTCTGCCATGTTTTGATGGTATATGTATGTTTTCCCAGATTTGATAAACAGTACTGAACATGTTATGTATGATGTATGTTGAACATAGAATACTCATGTTGCCACATACTAGTATTAGTTTATTTCCCTTACTGAGAGGTGTTCACCCCTAAATTTCATAAACTTTTCAAGAACCCAAGATAAGAGAGTAGGCAAAGCCCGCTAAACTAGTGCTGTGTATCTACCCTTTTGAAGGGTAAGTTTCGTAGGGACAGTTAGATTTTTGGGGAAATGTCCTTAGGTCTTATTTCTGAGATGTATATATGGAAATACGGTGGTTGTAGTGGCTCTAGTACTTGTTGTAAAATGATGGATGTTTTGTGTTTACAATATTTTGAATATATATATTTCTTGCTACTTAGGCTTCCAATTGTGTTCTGATATATCCCTGGTACCCACGGGTCCAGGTGGATTATGATTGGTTGAGCTAGGTTTTGAGATATATGATATTAATTTTATTTTTTTAAAAAAAATTGTAGAAATTGAGCAGGTTGTGACAATACATGCATATGTATATAATTTTTGATAACGTAAGTAAATCTCCTAACATAGCATATTTCCCTTACCTTAAATCTGAAAAGCCTCTCACTGAACTCTAACCCTACACCCGCAGGGTTCTCCACTCAACATCCTGAAAACAACATCCTCTAGAACAAAACATTAGTATTTTCTTACTCACAACATTTCTTATAACTACGAGGAAGGTATAATCTGAATAAAATGTCTTACCTTGGATTTGGGATGAATTCCAAACCAACTTCTCCCATGATCAGCTCCTGCAAACTTGTAGAGAACTTTGCCAGGAGCATCGTGGTGGCCTCGGATTTTCAATCCTGTGAGAAATGGAGCCAAAATCGAAGAGAGAAGGAGAGGGGTGCGTTTTAGACAGAGAAAGGGAGAGTTTGCATTGAAAATTCATCCAAAAATCTAGGTTTTCACTATTTATAGAGCCGAATTCGTCGATGAGACAAGTCACCTCATCAATGAGTCCTTAAGTAATTTTGTCGACGAACCCGACCTCCTCGTCGATGAAATTCAGACTGTTCAAAAACCCCTCTCAGAATCTTCTCGTCAACGAGGCGTAGCTTCGTCGACGAGGCCACTTATGAGCTCGTTGATAAACTCCCTGTGTTCGTTACACGCAACATACGGCGTTGACCCGTAGCCAATCGGCGAACATGGCGCCACCGGCATATGGCTAGTCCTTGACTCCCATGGCATCATACCAGCACTAAACTACTGGATCCACACCCTTCGGCCTGATCTTCTGGAAAAGGCGCACGCCCTCAGATATAGCGCCGGACACTCTACCAATCTATGGCCAATGATTTCATACACCCTCGGATATAGAGCCAGACACTCTCAGCACCTGGAACAATTCAAAACCGCATTCCTACTAGCATTTCAACCAATCACACACATATGCATGCTCATATAACCAAACAAACCACACCCATTTTGTAGTCTAAAATCACGGTTTTCCAAACACATACAGTTTAAACAAGTCAAGGTACGACCATCCCTATAGCACAGTATAAATCAACATATACATTTGGTTTTCAACAAAACGACGGATGCAGCCGGTCGCCCCCTTTTTTCCCCAAAACTGTAATCATGAAAAACTCGTAGTTTTTCTCGTTAGATCCCCCCAAATGAGTAGCTAAAACACACACAGGTCCGTGAAACACAGTTCCACTGAGTTCGATTTAAAAAATAACCGATATAAACACAATTCCCCTTACCTTTTCCCCAAATAACAAATCCCGAACTTTAAGGCCCTTAAACAGCGAATCGAGTTCCAAAACCTACAATCAACAATATAGAATATACTCACAACACTAGTCTATACAAAACTACTAGATTAGAATTGAAAACCGAGTCTTGCCTAGATTTTACGCCAAACCCAAAATTGGCCGAACGGAGAATCCGATTCGTAGACCTTGTAGAGAATCCTTCAACGATCCTCGTGGTAACTTCAGATTCACGATTCTAACGACGAACAACGAAGAAATCTAGAGAGATGGAGAGTAGGGAGAGTTCTAGAGAGAGGGAGAAGATTTTTAGATTTCTTAGCTTGGAAGTAAAGAGAAATGATATTTATAGCCCTCTGACTCGAGTGTCTTCGTTGACGAGATGGTGTACTCATCGACGAGGTCGTATAGACAACTCGTTGACAAGATGGTGGATTCGTCAATGAATCCTGATATCACCGGTTTCCTAAAATCTCTCAACTTCTCCTCCTCGATGAGCCTTTGAACTTCATCGACGAGACTTACATGGACTTCGTCGACGAACTCTGGCTTCGTCGACGAATCCTGCTAAACCCCCAATTTTCCCCTCTTTTATTTATTTAAACCCATATATAACGGTTTGGGTTCTTACAGTCTCCCCTCCTTACAAAAATTTCGTCCTCGAAAATTGCCATCTCTCATTCACAAACTCATACATACAACTGAACAAATACATGCAACTCCAGAGAAAACTGGCGACTACTACAGCGTAGCCCCATCATACACATACATACACACCCTCACTTATGGCATAGGAATACCACGGTTACAACATAAACTGTCTCAGGAGTTCACAATATACACACTCCCGATAACCAACCACCTATCCCAACCCATAGTAGGATGACGTACAAGTACTCAAAATAACTATGCAAACTTCCGGCATATTTCCATTTCCAATTCCCAAGAAACTTCCTCAACCTCGTGGTTTCGCCACAATACCTTCACTAGTGGTATCTCTTTAGTACGAAGCTTCTGAACCTTACAGTCTAGAACCTGAACAGGTACCTCCTCACACGCTAAAGTATCCCCAATTTCTAACTCATCATAGTTGATAACATGTGATGGATCCAGCACGTACCTCCTCAACATGGACACGTGAAACACATCGTGGACCCTCCAGAGTGCTGGGGGTAGCGCAATCTTGTAAGCTATCGGACCCACTCGCCCAAGAACCTTGAATGGTCTGATATACCTCAGGCTCAGCTTGCCCTTCCTCCCAAATCTCATCACCCCTTTCATCGGAGCGATACGCAGAAATACCTTACCCCCCACCTCAAACTTTAAATCACGGTGGTGAACATCAGCGTAACTCTTCTGTCGACTCTGAGCCGACCTAATCCTCTCCCGGATCAAACCCACCTTCTCAGACACCTGCTGCAGGAGTTCAGGTCCTAACACCTGACATTCACCAACCTCATCCCAACACAAAGGAGATCGACACCTCCAACCATACAATGCCTCAAACGGTGCCATCCCGATACTAGTCTGAAAGCTCTTATTATAAGAGAACTCTACTAGTGGCACAAACTGTATCCAGTTACCATCGAAATCTAACACACAAGCTCGTAACATATCTTCCAAGATCTGTCTCGTCCTCTCTGACTGTCCATTAGTCTGTGGGTGGAACTTTGCACTGAAAGTAAGCTTCGTCCCCAATGCCTCCTGCAAGCTCACCCAGAATTGAGAAGTAAACCTCGCGTCTCAATCTGATACAAAGGACACCGGTACTCTGTGCATTCTCACAATCTCATGCATGTACATTTCTACTAGCCTACTCAAAGGATAGCTAACCTTCATCGGTATGAAATGAGCAGAATTCATCAACCTGTCCACGATTACCCAAATAGAATTCTACCCGTGAAGCACTGGCAGCAATCCGATCAGAAAATCCATAGAAATATGCTCCTATTTCCACATCGGAATAGGCAAAGGCTGCAACGGCCCTGCCGGCCTCTGATGTTCAACTTTCACCTGTTGACATGTCAAACATTGCTCCACAAACTAGGCAATCTGCCTCTTCATACTAGACCACCCGAAAGTCTCGCGCAAGTCACAATACATCTTTGTACTACCAGGATATACCGTAAACAAAGAACGATGCGCTTCCTCTAGAGTAGTTTGTCAGATCTCTTTGTTGTCCGGAACACATAACCTGGTCCCAAACCTCAGCACACCTCCCTCAGAGATGTTAAACTCTGTAGCTAGTCCCTGTCGTACCTTTTCCATAACCTTTACGAACTCTGCATCACTAGCCTACGTGGCCTTAATACGCTCAAACAAAGTCGGTTGGACCACCAAACTAGCAAGGAAAGCCTTATGATCACCAACCACCAACTCCACGCCACGGCTTCCCAAATCTCGTCTGATATGATGCTGAGCTACAACTGCTGATACAGTCGCAGGCTCCGACTTACGACTCAATGCATCAGCTACCACATTAGCCTTCCTCGGGTGATAACTGATCGTGCAATCGTAGTCCTTAATCAACTCAAGCTACCATCTCTGCCTCATATTCAACTCCTTCTGCATGAAGAAATACCTGAGGCTCTTATGATCAGTGAAGATCTCACACTGCACACCATACAAATAGTGTCGCTTTTAGTGCATATAGAATAGCAGCCAACTCTAAATCATGCGTAAGATAATTCTTCTCGTACTCTTTCAATTGCCGAGAAGCATACGCTACTACCTTACCCTGCTGCATAAGCACATATCCCAAACCCTTCAGAGACGCGTCGCTATAAATCAAATTGGAGCGATAACCAGCCGGTGCTTCAACACCTGAAAACACTATTCGCAATCACTAGTCCACTCAAACTTCACTCCCTTCTTGGTCAATCGAATCAGAGGCCTAGACAGTTTAGAGAACCCCTCCACGAACCAACAATAGTAACCCGCCAGTCCCAGAAAACTCTGAATCTCTTGCACATTTTTCGGCCTCACCTAGTCAACCACAGTTTCGATTTTGCTAGGATCAACTGATATACCATCACCAGTCACCACATGGCCTAAGAATGCAATCTGACTTAACCAGAATTCACACTTTTTTAGTTTAGCATACAACTTCTTCTTCTGTAGAATCCGTAATACTAGCCTCAGATGGTCCTCATGCTCTTCCGAACTCCTCAAGTATACCAGAATATCGTCAATGAATATCACCACGAATCGATCCAAGTACTCATGGAAAACCTGTTCATCAGATCCATGAACACCACCGGAGCATTCGTCAACCCAAAAGGCATGACCAAAAATTCGTAGTGGCCATATCTGGTTCGAAAAGTAGTTTTTGCAACATCCTCAAACCTAACCCTCTCCTGATGATACCCAGACCGTAAGCCAATCTTTAAAAAGACTCGTGTCCCCTGCAACTGGTCAAAGAGATCATCTATACGAGGTAAAGGATAGTGATTCCTCACGGTTACCTTGTTAATCTCACAGTAATCAATGCACATCCGCATTGACCCGTCATTCTTCTTTACAAACAATACTGGAGTTCCTCAGGGCGAAACACTAGGTCGAATGAAACCCCTATCTAGTAATTCCTGCAAGTGCTCCTTCAACTCTCGAAGTTCTGCCGAAGTCAATTGGTACGGAGCTTTAGATATCAGTGCCTTGCCCGGCAGCAACTCTATAGCAAACTCCACCTCTCGATTTGGAGGTAAACCGGGTAAATCATCTGGAAACACATTTGGGAACTTGCTGACTACCCGAATGTCCTCGAGCTTCAACTCATTCCACAACGGTTCCTTTACATAAGCTAGGTACCCCTACAAAAGAATGGGTTGCACCCAAATCAAACAAAAAAGAAGCCTTAATTGAAAGCAATAATAAGGTACCTGTCACTACGTTCCCTGCATGCTCAGCGTCCGCTGGAGTAAGAGAGTATACTCTGGCCGGAGCTATATTCATGTGAATGGTTCCCCGAGGTATCTAGTTGCTCCCTCTGTTCACACTAGATGCAGACGCGTCTCGCTTCGGTGCATGATAATCACGAAACATGTGACCTGTCTAGCCACAGTTGTAACAGTTACCCCCAAATGACCGACACTCACCCTCGTGCCATCTATGACATCTAGTACAACGACCACTAGTTTGGCTCATCTGAGAATCCTGGTGCTCGGTATTCTGGCCATAACCCGAGTCCTTGTTCCTCTTCTTCCACAATCCCTAACGAGACCCTGTTTGAGAACCAGAAGGTACTGTCCTTTTCCTCGATTCCTGATCCACCTCGTCCTCTTGGATACCGGTCTCAATCACCGTGGTTTTATCTGCCAACACCGAGAACTCGCGGATCTGAAGCAAACCCACCAATCTGCGGATATCCTTCCTCAGGCCCTTCTCGAACCTACAAGTCTTCTCATACTCGCTCGATATCATACACGACGCAAATCGGGACAGCTCTATATACCGAGCCGCATACCCCTGCACCGTCATACTCCCTTGAGTCAGAGCAAAAAACTCATCCGCCTTCACATCACGTATAGAAGTTGGGAAGTATCTGTCAAAGAATACCTCCTTGAAACAGCTCCACGACATCTCCTTAGGACCGGCTCTCTGCTTCTCCGGCAGACTCACCGCAATCCACCATCGACTCGCCTCCCCAGATAGATGGAAAGTAGCATAAAGGACTCACTGCCTATCCATGCAGTGTAGGATCTCCAAGATCATCTCAGTCTTCTCCACCCAATCCTCTGCTATCGTTGGGTCAGGTCCTCCAGAGAACGTCGAAGGATGCATGCGTGTGAACCTCTAATGGTGCACTCCACAGCAGTAGGAGAGCGCTCGCGTCTCCTCACACTCTGCCCGATCTCCCGTAACACCTGCCTCTTCTAACCTCGAGGCATAGAAGGGGACTCATCACTCGCAGTCTTCTCAGAGCCACTTCCCAAGTAATTATCCTTGGGCTCCATTTTGCAACACAATAGGAATCTTTCAGTATTCCTACAACATATACAGTTAACACAATGATTTATCACTAATCGTGTTAACAACTCCCTGCCAGGTTCAGGTTTGTCCTACCACACCGACACAAAAGTCGTCAATGGTCTACCTTGCTTTTTCTTGAATCGTCACTCTAGGAAAAACATGGAATATAGCCGACAAATCCTGGTCAAGCAATAGAAAATCCCTCAACCAAGTCTACCCATATCCAACATCCTATACTCTGGTATGTACTCACAACTAAGCCTAACCAAGTCTACAAGACCTAATAACCTAGTTAGCTCTTATACCAAGTTGTCACGCCCTGAACCCGGAAATGGAACCCAGGGGTGAAAATGTAATCTAACCTGTCTCTATATCATACAAAACATCCAAAGATACAAGATAATGGATGCGAGTTTGACCTCGTGGGGTTCCCAGGCACCCTATACACTTCCAAACATAACAGAATATATGCATTGGAAATACGATCATTCTATATACATACAGTACCATGCTAGAGTCTATATAAGGACAGAATCAAGGTTCCATCAAACAATGTACAACTAGGTGCCCAACACATCTCAAAATGGCAACCCACAAAAACACAAGTCCTAGCACTTACCCAAGCGCTACCCGCAGTACACCGACCACTACACTCCCGACCCAATACGCTAGTTCCAGTTACTCAAAGAACCTATAAAAATGCACGTACAGTAGGGGTGAGACACCTCTCAGTAAGGAAGAACACAGGTTATATCGCTGTGTGGCATTTGAGTGTTATCATGATGCAACATACACGCAGTTAAATGCAGTTCCAATACTAATTTCACAACAGTGCATACACGCACACACACACATGATTAGCAATCCCGATGTCGTCACACCCATCAACTCGAAGCCAGCCTGCGACATACGGTGTTGGCCCGTTGCCAACTTGCGAACACGGCGCCACCGGCACATGGCTAGTCTTCGAGTCCCATGGCATCATACCGGCGCTAAATTGGTGGATCCACACCCTTCGGACTGATCTATCAGAATAGGCTCACACCCTCAGATACATAGTCAGACACTCTGCCAATCTATGGCCAGTGATTTCATACGCCCTAGGATATAGAGTCGGACACTCTCAGTACCTGGAACAATTCGGAACCGTGTTCCTACTAGCATTTCAACCAATCACACACACATGCATGCTCATATAACCAAACAAACCACACTCATTTGGTAATATAAAATCACGATTTTCAAACCACATATTGTAATGACCCCCCTTTCGGGCGTTGTCACTTTCACTTAGGGGCCTTGCGCCCGTGGCAACAACGGGTACCTATCGGAGCACTCACTGAGATTGAGGCGTTACGTATCGCCGTCCCTCAATTCAGCAAGCCTTCGGGCGGAGAGTCTTACTTCGCCACAATCATTCATAAGCGAGAGTTCCCGAGGATCGGGGGTAACTACCCCTTTGCTCTGATACCATCTGTAACGCCCCGACCCTTTACTTCCCGGGTCCGGCGCGTTATACCTGATAAAATCCCTGATAATCCATAATCCATAATATACGAAGCGGAAATATAACCATAATCTCCATATAACATAATACTAGAGTTTACTAATTCTAACTACCAACCATAATAAATTAATCATCCACCAGTATTCAAGTATATACATGTCTCAAAAACATTATCCACTAATACCAATATGTTTCACAACTATCCTTTCATAACTGAGTTAAAACATAAAGATATAAAACATAAAATATACATATCAGAATTAACATAAAAATATACCCTTTTTCTTATATCTTCAAATAAAATGTTATAAAATCTTGAGCTCTCAAAGCTCGATCTCGAGGAACTCCTGAAAAAAATAATTTCATGTTCGGGTAAGACAAATCTCAGTAAGTGAAGAAACAATATATTAAACTCAGCGTGTGGCCATCATGAGATTATACATATCATTTTATAATATTTGCAAATAATTAACATAATACTGAAAGTCATTTTCTGATCCTAAACAAACATATGCAAATGTTTAACCCACGAGAGTACCCGAGGATAGGAGTGATTACCCGCCCATACAAGTAGCACCCTTCTGCTCTGATACATTTAGCAACCCGAAGGTCACAATTTAAGCATACCAGAGCACTCACCTTACTCAGTAAGCCCTCAAGTGTTAGATTGATCTCGTACTCACGCATTCAATAATAGTTTACCGGCAAAGGCCCTAAGGATTGGGAATTTTACCCGCCCATACAAGTAGGTTCCCTCTTCCCTAGTGCGTTATGTAGCTACTGCCACATCTGAAGCTACTAGTGCACTCGCCTTACTCAGCAAGCGCTCAGGCGAAAGATACGCCTCGCCCAATCGTAACATGTTCTATGTACATACATACTTCTATTATCATAATACATCATTCTTTTCTGTTATTATACATTCATGCACATTCATTCCTGTTCATAACTTAACTTTACATTTCGTTTCACTTTAAGTGGCTCTTTCCCATTTACATCATTTACATTTGTCATTTCATCGTCATTTCATTGCATAACATTTCATTTCATTACTTCATACTACAGCTAGTCTTTAGCCATCATCAGTTAGTCTACGTAGAAACGTGCTAAATTTGCTAACACAGTTCCTTTTACCTGTCATCAGTTAGTCTACACAGAAGTGTGCTAGATCTGCTAACATGGCTCTCTTTCAGCTGTCTTACATTTACATGGTTGCATTTAACATACACAGGCAACATTATCCATATCATATTTTATTCTCATTATTTTACTTACTTAGCCTGCATCTCATACATTTAACATATAATTTGCACAGATTCTCATGCCACACAATTTTGTAATAAAATTCATACACTGCTTGTAAAATAAGTCAACCAACATTTAGTATTTATATACTGAAAATACCTTTCATTTCTTAATTATCCTGAAAATATTTTTCCACTTTCATCAGTTCATTTTCGCATATACATATCTAATAAACAACCCTAAATTCAAACGAAATATAATTTAAACAGTTGTCATTTTACCCATACCGAAACATATACACGTACATATAACACAATTTATTTTTCCATTGAATTCATAAAAATTCTGATTTAATATATATTTTTCCCCTTACCTGGTTTCTTGAACTACGCCAACAAGGACTCCGAAAAATACCTGCGGCGCTCACCCGGACCCTGAAATTAAATTCCTGGTTCCAATAAATTATTCTTGAATAAAATATTATTTAAATATTTCCTAGGGTCATAATTACTAAATAAATAAATATACCCTTAAATTTAGCCAAATCGCCAAATTTTCCAAATCTCACTCTCGCTTTAGCCCATTTGGTTTTCAACAAAACCACGGATGTAGCCCATTGCCCCATTTTTTCTCCAAAATTGTAATTATGAAAAACCCATAGTTTTTCCCCTTAGATCCCCCCAAATGAGTAGCCAAAACACACACAGGACTATGAACCACAGTTCCATCGAGTCTAATTTAAAAAATAATCGATATAAACACAATTCCGCTTACCTTTCCTCCAAATAGCAAATCCCAAACTCTAAGGCCCCTAAACAGCGGACCGAGTTTCAAAACCTACAATCAACAGTACAGAATATTCTCACAATATCGTTCTCTACAAAACTCTATATCTGAATTGAAAACTGAGTCTTATCTCGATTTTACGCCCAACCCAAAATTGGCCGAACCGAGAATCCGATCCGTAGAACTTGTAGAGAATCCTTCAAGGGTCCTCGTGGTAACTTTAGATTCATGATTCTAACGACAAACGACGAAAAAATCTAAAGTGATGGAGAGTAGGGAGAGTTCTAGAGAGAGAGAGAAAAAGAGAAGATTTTTAGATTTCTTAGCTTGGAAGTAAAGAGAAATGATATTTATAGCCCTCTAACTCGGGCATCTTCGTCGACGATATGGTGTACTTGTTGACGAGGTCGTCCCCAATTTGTCCATCTCTTAGTTATTTAAACTCATATATCACGGTTCGGGTTCTTACATCAACAATCCGAGTTAAACAAATCATAGCTACCTAGAATATGACATGTGGTACGATGACGTCATCTTGATGTCATCATGTTGCAATTTTATTTTTTTATTTTTTTGAAATCAAAGGTTGCCACGTGGCCAGGCGACGTCATGTTGACATCGTCCTATAGCAAAAAAATTAATATATATATGTGGAGCCACATGTCACCATTGTCGGTTGACACGTGGCCCACTAAACCCAACTAGGCTAGGCTCAGTTCAGACTGATCTGATTCCCTGAATCACCTGTTTTGTTTTTATTTTAAATTTTAATTGATTTTAATTTTTTTTAAATAGGGTAAAAATTAAATAAAAATAAAAAGAAATTAGGAAACATATTTTAAAAATTAGGAAAAAAAAATGTTTGAGTTATTTTGACTCAAATAAAAAAAATGGAAAAAAAAATACCAAAAAAAAACAATAGTAAAAGTCTTTAAAAATCCTAAAAATTTTTAGAAAAATATTGGAAAACTTCATAAAATTTTACAAAATTTTGAAAAATCAGGGAATTTTTTGAAAGATTATTTTTCTTAAAATTTTATGATTTTACTCAATTTTTGTGTATGTGTGTTCCAATGATTTGACAAAAGGTAAAGATATATTTCATACCTCATCTATATTAGGTCCAAGGGAGGGTTTATCTAACAGGATGCCATCTTTTGGAGGTTTTATTAGATATTCATAAATTGCACTGAGATTTTTATTTTTCTTTTAAATTTGTATTTATTTATTTATTTTAAGTAGTTAATTAAAGACCATTAAATTTAATTTAGGGATAATTCATGATTAATTAGGTACTGTTCGTAGAACGGGTGGGTAGGGGGTGCTGATACTTTCCCCTCACAAAACTAAACTTCCGATGCAAATTCTGATTTATATAGACTGAGACTACTGGTTCTTTGGCCTAAGATTAGTCTAGAAGACCAATGAACAAGTAGTAATTAGGTTATCTAATCACATCTAGGAAAATAACAGGTTAGTGGTGACTCCATCGAATTTCAATATTATTATTCCTCGCCATTCTTGACCCTTCTCTAGAATGTTGCGACATAACTTATAACAAAGGTTCGTTTTGTTATGGAGCACAACATGTTATAATGGAATTTTTTTTCCGTTATTAGTAATACAAACAAAATACTATATAAAATCATATCAAGTATGGCTGTAACCAAGAGCACAAACACAATATTCAATGTTATGATTGAAATTTTAGTAAATGCATTTAAATTTGAATGGATGGAAACTTGAATTGAACTAACCCACTTTGCATTTTAAGCATACAGGATGGAATTCGTTAACTTTTATTGTGGGAGGAATTGATGTGTGGGATGATCAATATTTGGGGAGAATTTATATATAGGAGGAAAAACTGAGAACATACGACCATGGAAGTTTGTTGGACACAAAATGAAGACAATTGAGATTATAATAGGGAGGCTTTGACAAAGAAAATATTTAGCCATAATAGTAAACAGAAGTTGGAAAAACATGAGAGAAGAAAAAAAGATGGAGGAACAAAAAATTTGGAGCATGACACTGAGAATAAATGTGTTATTGTGTGAGGAGTTACAACAGTTGACAGAGATGAGAGGGCATGCAAGTGGTTGGGCTTTCATTTTGGGTTTTAGGATATTAAAGGAATTTAATTTTACTTGACTAAAGCATGAAGGGCAAAATTGGTATTTCAAATTTTGTCACGTAAGGACTATCAAATTTTGCCATTTATGCTTTTATAAATAGTTAAATGGGCTTCAAATGAGAGAGAGAGAGAGAGAGAGAGAGAGAGAGAGAGAGAGAGAGAGAGAGAGAGAGTTAGGGAATATCAATCTTGTACAAATGCCCATGCATCAACTGGTTGAAAGATAATGCGAAAAGCTTACTTTTACAACACAAGCTTTAATAAAGTTGGTAAATTACCCTTCATTTTCCCACACCCCTAAGCTCATAGGATATGAGTCTAGAATCCTAAGCAAAATCCTTGTACCTGATATTTAGGTATGATTTTGAAAGTTATACAAATTTAAGATTAAGATATAAAATCAATACTCTTAAATCTAACCCTTCTTCCCCACCCCTAAGCTCATTAGAGTCCTAAGCAAAATCCTTATACCTGATACTTTTGTATGACTGAACTTAGTTGTTGAAAGTTGTATAAATTTAAAATTAAGATAAAAAATCAATACTCTTAAATCTAACTATAGGATTCAAGCATTTGATTTTAAAAAATAATAATAATAAATCATATATTAACCATAAAATACTATTATAAAAAAAATCATTTGCTCTAATTATCTTTATTTCTTACTTGATCTAATCCTTTCCATCTTTAGATGATTTCATGCTAGAAATACAAAACAATCTATTTCATTTTAACTCTATTAACCGGGTTTAATTACTAAAAGTGAATTCTTTCTTTTTTGTACTTTTTCAAAGGACAATTATATATACCACCTCCTATGCTCACATTATTTGTCAAAATATTTTATCTTGCTCCTTTCAAAAAAATGTATCGAAATTATAATATTTCTTTTATATAATTCTTCATTCTCCCAATGGAAAAAAAAAAAACCTAAATCAAGCCTTCTATCATCAAAATAAAAAAATTAAAAAAAAAAATTCAAAGCATTCTCAAAAACTAAGGAGGAAGCAGAGGACAAAGTTGTTTCCTCCTTTTTCTTTTCTTTTTTGTGTTTTTAAAGGGTGTGTAGCCTATTTTATTTTGTGTTGCCATGTGGCCTAGCCCCTTGATTACGTAAGTGGGAATTTAAAAGTGAATTAAAGAGCATAATATTCTAGTTTTGTAAGAAAAAATGAATGATAAAATAGCAATTTATAGTGTGATTATGATCCCACTTTTCTGGCTGATAAATTGCAATCAACTGCATTTGCTTAGTAGGGATCTAGATGAGTTTATTATTCGTTTATAAGCAAGTGTTTGGATTGGTTTAACATGTGCTTCACAGTCAAAGTAGTAATTATCAAAGTATTCACAAAATGATTTCTGAACTGCTATGAAAATTCCAAATCTTTCCCAGTAAAAATTCAGAATAACAGCATATCTTCCTTCTTAATGCATTACATTTTCTACCAACTCAATGTCACTCCTCGCTTGGGTTCGTCTATGGCTGAATTCAATGGTTGTATTAATAGATGTAGATTATTGGACCTCAAATTCGAAGGAAGTGAATTTTCATGGTGCAACGGCCAACAAGGTTTGATGAAAAGTTGGGCGAAACTGGACAAGGTGCTGGTTAATAATATTTTTTCTATAAAATATGGTGAAGCTAAGACATTTTTGTTGAAAAGAAATACTTCAGATCATTCTCCTATCATTTTACAGCTGTGCGCGAGTATGGAGAGGTATGGGCCAACGCCTTTTAGGTTTCAGAACATGTGGACCTCGCATGGGGACTTTTTGGAAATGGTTGATTCATCTTGGAGAGAATACATTGTGGCGGATTCAGGATTGTGTAAATTGACGGGTAAATTGAAAAGGCTAAAACAAAGACTTAGGGAGTGGAATAAACAGACTTTTGGTCATGTTGGTGGTTTTATTCAAGAGTTGGAGGAATATGAGAATTTATTACAGACAGAGTACTCGGAATCAGCTGAAAAAGAGTTCCTTGTTTCTAAGACTGAGTTGGAGGTATGGTATAGAAGGGAAGAGGTTAGGTTGGCGCAGTAAGCAAAAATGAAATGGTTGATTGATGGTGATCAGAATTCAAAGTTTTTCATATTGTGATTACGCAAAAAAGGCGTAACTCTTGTGTAAATTCAATGGTACTTCCTAATGGTTCGGTGTTGGAAAATATGCAGATGGTCCATGATGAGGCTGTGAATTATTTTGAACAATTCTTAAGGCAAAATAGTTCAGTGCTAAGGTCAAATCTGGACGGTATTATCCATTCGGTGGTTTTTGAGGAGTCTATAGGTCGGTTGAGGGAAGAACTGACTGAGGAGGAGGTTTATGAAGTTACTTATTCTATTTCTATGAATAGTAGCCCGGGACCGGATGGGTTTGGGTCTTCTTTTTATATTACTTGTTGGAAGATTATTAAAAATGATGTGATGGATGCGATAAGAGAATTCTTTGGAGGTGATATGTTGTCTCGGTTTTTTTGTTCCTCTTACGTAGTGCTTATTCTTAAAGTAAATGATCCTCAGTCTTTTGATAAATTTCGGTCGATAAGCCTTTGTAAAGTAATCTATAAAATTTTCTCCAAAATCCTTGTTGGCAAGCTTTTGTTGGTGATGGGTGATTATTATCTTTAGAACAAGGTGTTTATTTGTGAAAGGGGGAAGTATTTTTGAAAATATAACACTTGCTTAAGAGATAACAAAATTATTACATAGGCGGGTGAGAGGAGGTAATATAATGCTAAAGCTTGATATAAGCAAAGCGTATGATCGAGTGGAGTGGCAGGTGGTAGATCAGATTTTTCATGCTTTTGGTTTTCCAGATTGGTTTTGTAAGTTGATTTAGAATTGTATTTTTACCCCCATGGTTTTCTGTCATGATGCATGACACTTATAAAGGTTTCTTCAAGTCAAAAAGGGGCTTGAGGCAAGGGGATCCGTTGTCGCCATATATTTTCATCATCATGGAAGAAGTTCTTTCTAAATTAATTCAAAAAAAAAAAGCTGTCTGAAAAGCAGATTTTACCGTTTGCACATCCGTGTAGTGCACCTATTATATCCCATTTAGTGTACGCAGATGATGTTGTTATATTTGCTAATGCTAGAAAAAAATCTGTTAGACAGATAATAGAGGTGATTAAGGAGTATGAAAACTTGACTGGCCAAAGGGTAAATAAAGATAAATCAGCTATTT
This sequence comes from Malania oleifera, assembly GCF_029873635.1. Lineage (NCBI taxonomy): Eukaryota > Viridiplantae > Streptophyta > Magnoliopsida > Santalales > Ximeniaceae > Malania > Malania oleifera. The sequence continues at coordinate 148,062,964 of NC_080418.1, forward strand.
TTTTCTTAAAGAAGTTGGGTGTTCAGAGGAAGGGAGAAATTCTTCAAGAAACTGGTTATAGTGAAGGTAAATTTCCTTTTACGTATTTAGGTGTGCCGATAGTGGATGGTAAATTGAAGGGCTGTCATTTTTACCCTTTAATTCAAAAAATAAGTAAGAGAGTTGAGGGCTGGAAAAGTAGACTGTTGTCTCAAGGAGGTCGTCTAGTTTTGTTGAGACATATGCTTTCGAGTATGTCTTTGCATCTGTTAGCTGTTCTAAATGTCTCGAAATTGGTGATAAAAAAGATACAAGGTATGTTTGCTTCTTTTTTCTGGAGTTTTAAGGATGGAAAAGAAAAAATGAAATAGAGGGTTTGGAAGAAATTGTGTGTTCTAGTAGAGGGAGGGAGGGCATAGGAGTAAGGGACATTTTGGAAGTGCAACGATCTTTGTTTATGAAGTTTGGTTGGAATTTATTAACTCAAAATTCTTTAGGGGTTAGATTTTTTAAAGCTAAATATGTGAAAGGAGGATATATTGCTCTTTGCAAATCTCATGGATCGGATTCTTCCTTTTGGAGGAAATTTCTGTAGGGTATGCCTAAACTGTTAAGCAAATCTAAGTAGAAGGTTAGAAAAGGAGATGTAAAATTGTGGTATGATAAGTTTCTAGATTCGGAACCTTTGTTTGCAGAGTGTCCAGATGGTGCACATTCACATATCAGATTAAAAGATTTGGTTATCAATAATGTGTGGGATGTGGAAAATTTACAGAGGATTCTAGGGTATAATAAAGCGGAAGAAGTGATGGAAAAGGTGGGAAATCTTAGAAACTCTTCGGACATACTGCTACGCTTTTGGAAAAGGATGGTTGCTTTAATACAAAGTCCACATGGGATGTTATCAGAGTTAGAGCTCCAAAGTTTGATTAGACAAAGTGGGTTTGGAATAAATGGTTACCGAAGAAAATTGCTATCTCTATTTGGAAGACCGCTTTTGAGTGCTTAAGTATTGATGAAAAGGTGAGAAGGGTGGGGATTTCGCTTGCTTCGGCGTGTAATTGTTGTGAGATGAGACCACCAGAAGATATGGAGCATGTGTTAAATAAGAGAGACCTTGCTACTGAGGTTTGGAGGAAGGTTTCGGTCGAGGTAGGTGCTCTTTTCCTTAGACAACAAAGTTGGAAAGAAAGAGTCCAAATGTGGTTTAATAAGGCTTCTAGATTTTCTCAATTGGGATCATTGATGGGTTTGATTCCTTGTTTAGTTTTTTGGAGCCTGTGGAGAAGGAGATGTGTGGCTAAAATGGAGGGGAAATTGAAGAGTAGTATAGATGTGTGGCTGTCTATTAAGTATTGGGTGGGGGTTTTGAGCAGGAATATGATAGGAATGACTCAATTAAAAGATGCTGATTTTCGGATATTGCAGAATCTAGAAGTGCAAATTGTGAATAAAATAATTAAAACAATGCAATGTGTGAGATGGCTAAAACTGGGGCAAGGGAAGTTGAAACTAAATTTGTATGGGAGCAGCTTAGGAAACCCAGGGCCAGCGGGTGGTGGTAGCATCCTTAGAGACCATACAGGTTCTTTTGTTTTTTGTTTTTTAAAATATTTTAGCTCTTGTTCAAATAATGAAACTAAATTGAGAGTTGTGTTCGAGGGAATAAAGATTTGCAAACATTTGGGTCATACTAGTATTGATATTGAATGTGATTCGAATATTGTTGCAAATTGGATAAGATCCAATAGGTGCTCCTTATGGTATTTGTAGGATTTTTGGGAGCAGCTGATTGGTTTATTGGAGGGAGTAGACTTTTTGATAAAGCATTGGTATAGAGAAGGGAACAAAGTGGTAGATGCCTTGGCTCGTCAATATGCTATAGGGAGGAATTATTTGTTTACAAATAGTAGTCAACTCCCTATAGTTATCAATGGGTTGTATAAACTGAAGAAAATGGGTACGACTTATAAGAGGTATGTTTAGCTGATTTCCTATTGGTTTCGGTTTATGCTTTATGTTGTTTATCTTTTGTTTGTTTTGTTGCGTGAGATTTGTTTTGTAGGTCCTTGTTTTGTTTTGTTTTACTTGGACTTGTAATCCTATTTTGGCTGGATGTTGGTGTTGTTTTTTGGGAGACCTTTAAAGTTTTGTCTTTTGTTTCTCCCTTTGATTGTCTTGTAACCACGATATTTCTTCGCCAAAAGTGATGGTTTATCAATAAATAAATGGAGGTGCCGCCCTTCTTAAAAAAAAAACCTACATTTGCTTAGTACTTTTTTAAATGTGTTCTTTAGTTGATTTGGAGCCAGCTTGGGTTACATATGATGGGAAACAACTAATTTAACATTCTATAGTCCTTTTCGTCCATTTCAAGATTTAAACTCAAGATCTTCAACATAAAATTCTCCATTTTTTATGACTGAACTATCTCTTAATTTAACTTCTATCTTAAGCTTTTACCATTAGACGGTCTCTTAAAATAACCTTTTAAATCATGATATTCCTTATAGGTTAGCAAATACAAAATTAACAATACGGTAATAAAACGTTACTAATTAGTGGTGGAAGTCATGGAACTTATGTCATGACTCATTTTTTGAACCACATGCAACCAAGTGCATGACTCCTCTCAGTTTTAGTGGTTAAAGTTTAGAACTTTTATGTTGGAGGTTCAAAACTTAAATCTTATGAGATCAAAAGGAGTACATATCAAAAGGAGTAGCCTAAATTTAATGTAACCTCAAAAGGAAAAGGATGAAAAAACTACTATATGAGGACTTAACACGATGACTAGTGCTACACTTACCTTACAAATATCACACTTTTTCTTACCTACTGTTTTAAATAATTATTCTGACGACGTGGAAAAATTTCGTTCAATTTTTCTGATACCACTTGTAATAACTTGAATATTTTATATTATAATAATCACTGATACAAACAGCGAAAGACCTTAAATGCAAAATTACCAGAATACTAAATTATGCAAATATAACAATATCAATCACATTATCACAATACAAATATGAATTTATTAACACATAAATAAAATAATATAATTCTAAACAAAAAGGAGTACATATACAAAAGATGAGCTACCTCCCATTATGTAGCCTAAATTTAATGTACCTCAAAAGGAAAAGAAGGAAAAAACTACTACTACATGGGGACTTAACATGATGACTAGTGCTATACTTACCTAACAAATATCACACTTTTTCTTACCTATTGTTTTAAATAATTATTGTGACGACCCGGAAAAATTTCATTCAATTTTTATGACACCACTTGTAATAACCTGAATATTTCATATTATAATAATCACTGATACAGATAGCAGAATACCTTAAATGCAAAATTACCAGAATACTAAATTATCCAAATATAACAATATCAATCCCATTATCACAATACAGATATGAATTTATTAATACAAATAAAATAATATAATTCTAAACACAACCTTCTATCCCACCCACGCTTCACTATGCTACTCCGATCACTATTATACTCCATATGGCATCTAAAAAATATTGGATAATCATCGGGTGAGACACTTATCAATAAGACGGAATAGATTATTATCATTGTGTGACAACATAAGTTTTAGTGTAACAAGATAACATCAATTAATTTATTAACTTTGTCTAAGAAATCATGCAAAACTGTTTTCACACATATTTTCTTCTCCACCTATGCTTTGGCTCAATAAATTATAATATAATATAATATTATATTAATATATTAATATATCATATTATTAAAATAATAATTCTCATTAATTAATTATTTTATTTATTTATTTACTTATTTTTTTTATTTTATATATTTTTTTATTTTTTATTTTTAGAATCATTCCATCTTACTGTCTTCTTTTCCTATAATATACATAATGCTTATCCATTAAAGAGAATTAATTTTTTAAACATGATCTAATTAATTTTCAGCATTCACGTATACTAATTATGTTTATATATACTTATATGCGTATTTTTTTCTGGGGTGTTACAGTTATACCATATATATAGTATAATACTTACAAAGCAGCCGATAAAGAGTGATATTTAAAAGGTAAATTTTTCATTTCTGTAATACGACAACATCGGTAGTGCCCTTAATTTATCTTACTATGCTTAATGAAAAGTCTCATGCATGTTCTGACTTTGGAAGGGAGGGAGGCAAAAGCGTTAAGGGATGAGAGATGGACACCTACAATTGTGTATATCATACCTGGATTGTGAAAAGAATGATATGCCTTATTAAGATTGGAAAATAGAGAAAAAATTATAGACAGTATCCCTACATTCATGGTGCATATAATGTCAAACATAACTTTCATTCGTACCACTTCCATAAAATTGAGTACAAGGTATAGAGATACAAGAAACTATTTTAGGAAGCTATTCTATGTCTGTACAATATTTACGGCTACAATCATGTTTGACCCTTGAATGAAGGAATTCCTAAATCTAAGATTTCCATAGCTAGCTAATTGCAGGACTCACGCCAACACTCTCCCTCAAATTGGTGTGTAGATATCTCTAACACCTAACTTGTCAAGTGAGTCGTTGAAGTTTCTGCTGGAAACTACCTTGGTAAGAATATCAGCTAACTGATCTTCAGATTTAACGAAAGGGAATTAAATGATCTTTTCTTCCAGGTTCTGTTTGATGAAATGTTGGTCTATCTCCAGGTGCTTGGTGTGGTCATGTTGAAATTGTGAGATATGTCGATGGCAGCTTTGTTATCATAGAATAAATTCATCACAGAGTCAAGAGGAAAACCGACCTCTGTTAGCAAACCTCTAAACCAAAGAAGCTCACATAATCCTTTCGCCATGCCTCGGAACTCAGCTTCAGTGCTGGATAATGCTACAACCTTCTGCTTTTTACTCCTCCATGTAACTAAGTTTCCTCCAATAAATGTAAAGTAGCCTGAAGTAAAATTTCTATCCAAGATATTCCCAGCCTAGTCCGCATCCGTGAACCCTTCAATCTTTAGATGAGCATTCTTGGAGAACATTAGTCCTTTTCCTGGTGATGACTTTAGAAAGCGGAGAATTCGAATTACGGAACCCATATGGTCTTCACTTGGATTATGCATAAATTGGCTTACCACACTTACGGCGTAAGCAATGTCTGGACGAGTGTGAGATAAGTAAATGAGCTTCCTCACTAGTCTTTGATACCTCACTTTATTGGCTGGCACCTGGTCTGAATATTCTCCAAGCCTATGGCTCTGCACAATCGACGTATCCACAAGTTTACACTCTAGTAATCCCACTTCCGTTAATAAGTCTAGTACGTATTTCCACTGAGAGAGGAGTATGCCTTTTCTTGACCTCGCAACCTCTATTCCTAGACAATACTTAAGCCCTCCCAAGTTTTTCATTTCAAATTCAGTAGACAATTGTTCTTATAGCCTTGAGATCTCATCAGCGTCATCCCCCGTAATTATCATATCATCCACATAGACTATTAATGTTGTCACCTTGCTTTGTCGATGTTTCAGGAAGAAAGTGTGGTCAGAGTTACTTTGGAGATAGCCATACTTCCTCATAGCTGAACTAAGTCGGCCAAACCGTGCTTGCGGTGACTGTTTTAGTCCATACAATGCCCTCTCCAGTTTACAAACAATTTTGTTCCCAGCCGATCCTGTATATCCTGGCGGGATATCCATGTATACCTCCTCGTCAAGGTTGCCATGGAGGAAAGCATTCTTCACGTCAAGTTGATGTAGTGACCAGTCCAAATTTGCTACAAGAGATAGTAAGACTCTAACATTATTCAGTTTAGCTACTGGTGAGAAGGTTTCTGAGTAGTCTATGCCATACATTTTGGTAAAACCCTTCGCCACAAGTCTCGCCTTGTATCAGTTAATTGATCCATCAGCCTTGTACTTAATAGAGAACACCCATTTGCATCCCAATATTTTTTTTCCTTCTGATAATGGGACCAACTTCGAGGTATTATTTTTCTTTAAGGCCTCTAGTTCTTCTTGCGTTGCTTGCGCCCACACTAGATCAGATAACGCCTCTTCAACACTACTAGGAATTTGGCAAGAGGATAGTGTTTGAGTGAAAGTCTTAAGCGGCTTGGACAAACCTTAAGTAGATACATAATTTGCAATTGGGTATTTGGACTTCCTTCCTTCTTCATCTAGGCTGTATCTGTTCGGCAGTTTCCCACGATTGTCTAAAAGGCAACACATAACCAGTAGAGGAATCCAAAATATTAGCATGTAAAGGTGCATCAAGAGTACTCACCTCAGGGACATTCTCAGGAGGAGGGGGGGTCTTCAAGTACTGAGGAGTGAGGGGACTGATGGTACTCTGTATTTTCTGCTTCTTCATTTTCGGCATCTTCATTTCTTAATTCGACATATTTAATCTCTGGTGGTACCCCATGCGGTTCAACCTCTCTATTTCCAATTCCATGCTCACCTACGGGGGCCATCAACCAATTCGTATCTTCTACTTGAGTCTCCCTCTGAAGGGAAGAATTGGGTATTGGTGAAGGATAGAAATTCTCAGACTCAAGAAATGTAACGTCCATGGTGATATAGGTTCAGTTGGTAGTGGGGTCATAGCAATTGTGATACCCTATGGATGAAAAGACTTAAAAGGATTAGATGTTACTACCCATATCAACAAGGTGCACCTTTCTTTTCAGGAGCTTTCCCATAAGAACTTCATAGTTAAGCGAGCTTGACTTGGAGCAATCTTAGGATGGTTGACCAACTAGGAAGTTTTCTCAGGAAGTGTGTGAGTGAGGAAAAAACACGCTGAAAAAGACACGTGTTGGTTTGTGGGGTCAGTCATTAGTCTGATAAGGCCCGCCCCCTGTTGTCTAGTCCAGGTGGAGGAGGAGAGACATAGTGCTCCCTGATAGACCCAAGTTGGGGCATTACAAATGATATCAGAGCCAACACCCAGCCGGAAGTGTGATGAGATTCACATCGTTTGGGTTTGGAAATGTGGATTCGCAACGAGGACGTTGCGTTCTATAAGTGGGGGAGAATGTGATACCCCATGGATAAAAAGATTTAAAAGGATTAGATGTTACAACCTATATCAACAAGGTGCACCTTTCTTTTCAAGAGCTTTCCCATAAGAACTTCATAGTTAAGCGTGCTTGGCTTGGAGCAATCTTGAGATGGGTGACCACCTGGGAAGTTTTCTCAGGAGTGTGTGAATGAGGACAAAACACACTGAAAAGGAAACGTGTTGGTTTGTGAGGTCAGTCATTAGTCTGATAAGGCCCGCCCCCTATTGTCTGGTCCAGGTGGAGGAGGAGAGACGCAGTGCTCCCTGACAGACCCAAGTTGGGGCGTTACATCAATGAAAGCCTTTTTTATGTAAAACATATCCCAAAAATAAGCATCGAACGGCACATGGGTCCAGTTTGGTACATTGATTCTTGTGGAGGTGGACAAAAGCAACACACCCGAAAATTCTAGAAGGAAGCATCAATATTAAGGGAAGGGATATATGAGTAGAGAGGATTTGTAAGGGGGTTTTAAAGTGTAAAATTTTAGATGGCATACAGTTGATTAAGTACACCGCAGTAGCCAAAGCATCCCCCCAATGGCAATTCGGCACCATTGCTCCAAGGAGTAGGGCACGGGATGTTTCCAAAATATGCCGATTTTTCCTCTTGGAGACACCATTTTGTTGTGGTGTTTGAGAGCATGAGGTCTCATGGAGGAGGCCATGTTGTTGGAAATAGGTCTGAAATCTTTGGTTGATGAATTCACCACCATTATCAAAACGAAGAATTTTTATCTTAGAAGAGAATTGAGTCTAAACCATGGCATGAAATGCTTGAAAAATGGTGAAAACTTCATCTTTGGTTTTTAGCTGATAAAGCCATGTCATTCGAGTATAATCATCAACAAAAATTACAAACCAACGGTGACCAGGGGAAGTAGGTATTGGGGATGGTCCCCACACATCAGAGTGTATCAATGCAAACAGAATATTAGTTTTATTCAAGCTAACTGGATAAGAAACTCGTTGTCTTTTATCCTTGATACATGAATCACATTTAAAGTCCACATTCTGCAAATGGGAAAATAAAGATGGGAGTAGATGCCGGAGATAGCCGAATGATGGATGCCCCAAGCGCTTATGCCATAGCCAAATTTGTCATTCATGGCGACTGGTTTGATGGTGCGTGTGATTAGCTCTGCCTGGACTGAAGTCATCAAGGTAGTACAGTTCCCCCCCCCCCCCTCTTAGTACCACGCCCAATAATCTTCTTGCTGAGAACATTCTGAAGAAGACAAAAAGTGGAGTATATCAGCACAACACAATTAAGCTCTTCAGTAACTTGACTCATAGACATCAATTTGTTAGAGAGAGATGGAACAAGAAGTGTGTGACTTAGAGAGAGAGAGAGAGAGAGGGAGAGAGAGAGAGAGAGAGGGGCACAGTTCTAGCCCCTGTGACTAGCTAAGTGGCCCCATTGGCATTGGCAATGCAAGTTCTCCGTGGCTGAGTTGTGTTAGAGAATTCATTTGGATCAAATGTCATATGATCCGTCACTCCGGAGTCGATAATCTAGGCACATTCCGAGTAGTAGAGCTGCAAAAAACTTGACCACAACTACCTTGATTTGGGGTTGATGTAGATGGTTCAGCCATGGGAATAAGAGAGAGTTGAGATTCAGCCATGGCCACAGCTGCTCGACCTGGAATGTCTTCAATTGTAGGAGCATCTCGTTTCTTTTGGGCTTGTAATTCGTGCCACCAGTCTGGGTAGCCATGTAAATTGAAATAGGTTTCCTGAGTATGTTTTGTACTCCCACAGTGAGTGCATTTATTCCCATCAAAATGACCTTTGGATCGTGAGGAGGACCCAGACTTTTGTGACTAGCCAGATTTCACGCCTTTGATGGCTATAACAGCACCACTAGCCACTGCTTCTCTTCCAGATATCATCACATATTGTCAGAGATCTTCCCTTCGAACATGAGCATATGCCTGCTCAATTGAAGGGAAAGGTTTCAGGCGAAGAACATCGCTCCAAACATGATCCAATCGATCATCTAGTCCGTCAAGAAAAGTGTTTACTCGCTCCTCCTGTAAAATGGAGTTGTAGCTTTGTATGTCAGTTGCACATTTCATCAGATTTAGTCGACGAAAATTGATCTCTCACCACAAACCCTGTAGATCATTATAGTATTTTTCTATGGATCCACCTACTTGTTTCATTCAAGATACACGACGTCGGAGCTCGTATACCTACGAGGTGTCAGTTCCATCGAAGTATGTTGTGGCGGGAGAATCCCAAACCTGCTTAGCCATTGGGTAGTGAATAAAGTTCACGATCAAGGAATGATCCATGGAGTTGATCAACCAGCCTTTCACCGTGGCATTCTCAATGCGCCACTTACGAAAGGAGGGGTCAGTTTCTGGAGGTTGGGGGTAGTCTCCATTAATGTATCCCAGTTTTTCTTTTCTTGAGATATACATCTCAATAACTTGGGACCCTAGTCCATAGTTGGAACCATCCAACTTGATGCTGATTGGAATCATCGGGGAATTAGTGATGGGAGAGGAAGAGGTCTGGACCCTTAACAAAACCTTCGTCATTTTTTATGTTAGATTATCCAGGATTTTTTCAGTGGAGTCAGCCACGAAGGCCGACCAAAATCTTGACCTCTGCCTGATCAAAAAACAGGGAACCCAAGATCATGCTCTGATATCATGTCAAACGTAACTTTCATTTGTACCATTTCCATAAAATTGAGTATAAGATATAGAGATACAAGAAACTATTTTAGGAAGCTATTCTATGTATGTACAATATTTACGGCTACAATCATGTTTGACCCTTGAATGAAGGAATTCTTAAATCTAAGATTTCCATAGCTGGCTAATTGCGGGACTCACGCCAACATATAATACATTTTTCTAGTGAAAAGTTTTTCTATGGCTTTTTTGGGATGATATCTAGCACTATAGTAGGGCAATAGAGAAAAATAAAAGCACATGCCATGTGCATATATAGCAAATGTCCCTACGTCCATGGACTTAATCAACTACATTTTCCTGGTAAAATATCTTCCTGTGTGATCTTTGGAATGATATACCTATTGATAGGCTAATGAGTATATGTTAAGAATGACTAATTAGTGGAGATTTATCTTTGGAATGATATACCTATTGATAGGGTAATGAGTATATATTAAGAATGACTAATTAGTGGAGAAAATCACGATGACACTAATCCTAGCTATCATTCCTTGGGTTTCAAAATTAAAAAAAAAAAAAAAAAAATTCTTTTGACATATGTAAACTTAGTTACAAATATAGTTTCTAGTTTTTCATCGCACATCTCTATCTTAGCCCTACAGCTTGTTTTAGAAGTAGAATTTATGAACAAGACTCATTCTTTCTTTGCAAGCTTTTTTTAAATAATCATGAAGAACTCAAATAGTTTTGAGGATTGTTTTTTCCTTATTACTTTCTTGATGCTGTGCTTAGCTGCGAAGTCTCAACTATCCACAAATTTCTATGCAAATAGTTGTCCAAGGCTCAATACCATTGTATTTCAAGAGGTTAAAAAGGCTGTCGTGGCTGAGATGCGAATGGCTGCCTCTCTACTCCGACTTCATTTTCATGATTGCTTTGCCCTTGTAAGTTTAAACATCAGAATAGATTCAAAACATATAAATATCCAGCATCTATATATATATAAGAAGCTTGTTGATTCAAATAGATGCAATGTGTACATATACATAAAAGAGAAGCTTATTGATTCAAATATGTGCAAGATGCATTCAATCAAGGGCTTGCAAATCTTTTTTTTTTTGGATTACGCACCGGGTTTCCACGTGTCCGTTTTACGGTCCATGTTACTAATCCCGCGCCCCTCAAAGCCAACCCCACAACTCCAAAGAGAGGTAAATTTCAGGAATTTTGGGACGGAAACAAACTCGGGAGGGTTTGAACACCTGACCTCGTGAGAGGCACTCCCGCAGCCCGCACTATCACCTGAACCACACCCTGGGGGTAGGGCTTGCAAATCTCTTGATTATGCTTTATGTTTACTCTTTTTTTCTTTTCTTTTTTTCTAATTTCTAAATGTTGAGAAATATACTATCACTTTAGATATACCTCTACCCTTTCGACTGCTTCCCACAATAATCAACTCACTCTTCCTCATTGGTGCATTATCTGACCTACGTTTCAAATGTCCATGTCATCTTAGTCGTTTTCCCTTTATCTTATCTTCTATAAGAGTTACACCTAACTTACTACGAATATATAATAAAAAAGAACATATGTATGTTTATATGCATGGATATATATACATACATACATACATACATAAATACATGCCTATAATGAGTTTTGCACGAGTGATGCTTTTATAATTTGGTCAGAGTGGAGGACCTTCATATAAACCTGAAATGGGAAGAAAGGATGGACCGAAAGCAGGCCTGGCAGAAGCAAACGCAGGCATTCCTACGCCTAATAGCACATTACATGAAATCATTGGCAAGTTTCAGGCAGTTGGGCTCAGCATCTCACAAATGGTGGCCTTGTCAGGTACGTAGACATCCTGCACAAATACATACATGGATATATGTGTTCGCACAAATTTAAATTCAACGGTGAAACTCTAAATTCGTGGTTGAACATTTGAGGTTTAAACATGAATTTTAAGAAAACAGCATACATATTTATTATTTTTATCTTTAACAGTTCAATGCTTCAACAAATGTGAATTAAAATTTTTAAGAATACAACACCTCTTTGTTTTTTCTTTATAGTATTTCAAGTGAGTTAAAATTTTTAAAACTAGTACTTAATTTAAGTACTTTTCATAATAAGCACTTATTTTTCAATCCGTTTCAAATAGGGACATAGTATGCTAGAAATATAATTAATATATATATATATATATATATATATATATATATATAAAATATTGGATCTAGCACCACCATTACATTAGTTTTAATTTTTTGAAAATTCTACCTTTCAAAATTGAGTATTAATTATAATCAAAGTATTCATATTTTAAATAGGTAACCTAATGGGCACCTGGCTCGAGCATATATAATCATTAAGTTATTGTGTTTTTCTTTAGGAATTTGGACAAAATATAATACAAAGTTGCATTGAATTTTCTCCAAATCATACAAATCCAACAAGTACAACATAACATTGTGTTTACACAAAATTCATTACAATTTTATATTATATTTTACTAAAATTTACCTAAATATGAACTTAACCTTCAAATTCAAAGCACTCAAATATAGAGTAAGTTCTCAAACACACAATAAGAACATGCGCGCACACACGTACATGTAAATTCAAATATAAGGTTTGAACTCATGCAGGAGGGCATACAATTGGTCGTGCAAGGTGTGAGAGCTTTGCCGACAGGTTATCCAACTTCAAAGGAACAGGAGCCCCAGACCCTACAATGGACCCCAATATGTTGTCCGAACTACAGAAGAAATGCCCACAGGGCACAGTAACTGATGACAATAATGTAACATTGGTTCCTCTTGATCGCAACTCAATTGACCTATTTGACAATAATTACTTCAAAAACTTGATCAATAGTAAAGGCCTTCTTGGTTCTGACCAAAGTCTATTCTCCAACATAAGTGGTAGTGATGCTGCACAGCTTACCAATGACTTGGTTATAAGTTTTAGCAACAATGCTGGGATTTTCACGACCAGCTTTGTTGATGCCATTATCAAGATGGGCCAAATAAATGTGCATACTGGAGCAGATAACGGAGAGATTCGTAAGAACTGTAGGAGTCCTAATAGCTTGGGAGTTGCATCGTAAAAGATCATTGTTGAGCTAAGTGTCTCAGAGCTAAATAAGCAATTTACAGCAGTATATTCCTCCCTTATCCTAAGAGAGAGAGAGAGAGAGAGAGAGAGAGAGAGAGAGAGAAGTTGTATTATCAATGTTTCGTATTCTATGAGGTTTTGTGGCATCAATGTTAGAGAAACCCCATTTTGCTTGGGCATTATATAAAAAAACCTTATTAGATTTTTATTTTGAAAATTTTCACCAAAAATAATTAATAAGTGGTTTTTCTTTTTCTTTTTTTTCTTAAAAAAAAATTGTGTGGCTGAAAAACATGTTTTAAATTGGGTTGCCTTCTAAGGTCTTCACCTACCTTGGTAGCCCTCACTTAGTAATTCTAACACACCCATTCTCCCATCGTATTGAAATAAAATGCATGTTCATGCATCCATATCACATTATCCTTACATCACCAATTCATTTTACAAAATTCATGAAAAATTTACTAAGTATTAAATAAAAAAAGCCACGAAAAAAGAAAAGGTTGCTTCTTCAAATCTTCAAGTTGAGCCATCCGAGGTTACCTTCACCTACACACACACACACACACAAAATAAAATAAAATAAACACATACACACACACTGTTAGTAAGGGTATTCATGTTTAGTCCAAACCCACTTAAGTCTTACCTTCACCTACACACACACACACACACACAAATAAAATAAAATAAAATAAACACATACACACACTGTTAGTAAGGGTATTCATGTTTAGTCCAAACCCACTTAAGTCTCAGCCTTAGTAGAGGCCCAAAGAAGCTCCTTTCTTTATTAGAGCCCACTAAGGGGCTGCAAAAAATAGTCTGCATCATCGTCGTCATCGTCCTCATTATCATTTGACCGATCACATATCCTAAAAAATAATAATTACACAACAAATTAGAATAAAATTTTCGAATACTATGAGTACAAATGATTTGATATCAAGAATGATTACTACATAATTAAATAACAAATCATACAATTTTAATTAAATATCGAACTTTGATTACTACATACAATTTTAACGTTGATATTAACTTTTAAATGGGGAGGAGTTTTTGGACACTGTCAACTCTGACACGTTCACTTCAATCTCATGAATGTGGTAGAACTAACCCCACTCAGTTTGAAACTCGTATGCCCGATTTGAATGATGTAGGACGGGATTGATTGACCTATGTCTTACGGTTCAACCCTCACACAAGCACAAACGATCAAAACACTTTGGATTAAAAATTTAATTAACTAACATAAACACCATAAATTATGATACCTAGCCTACCTTTCACAAGTTGTTGGATTTTTTAAAAGGTGTATGTGTTTGTCCAGAAAATAAGTCCCAAGTGTTTACTGATCAAGAAATCTAGTTTTATGAGTATAGATGTTAATTTCAAAGCTAAGATTCAAGTTCTAAGTTAACACATGAATATTCATACAATTGATTTTAACTAGCAAGTAACAATGTTGCAATCTATGGATTCAAATGGGTTATGCAAATATGGATTTGTAGGCTACTAGCAATGGTTCACAAAATAAGCAAGGGCTCAAGCAAATACAGAATTTACCAAGAGACTCATTGGATGACTTGGCTTTGTTCAATCCAAGTCTTAGATCACGCCGTAAATCCTTCGTACAAGTTTTGAAACACCAATATAAACACAGCTATGGAGTGTAGGGAGGAGTGGCCGTGTGGGTGTATGAAGGGGGAGGCCATGTGGGTGTTAGATGGGAGGCCGTGAGAGTGAGAGAGGAAGAAGGGGATGAAGGTGTCGATGTATAGGTAGTGGTCTCTCACCACTTGATCTCCGGAGATTGGACAAGCTTTCAAGCTCAACAATGGAATTCTATTCAATATTCAAACTTAGCTAAACTTTTAGCTCTTACAATGGAGAGATATATATAGCTAGCATGGGGAAAACAAAGCATTAACAAGCTTAATTAACATGGGCAACAAGGACATTAAACAACTAGCGATCCCCACACAAGCATGGGAGACAAATAATAAATACACCAACTTACTAGACACATTAATGACTCTGACAACTTACTAAAAACTCATGCAAGTTAAGTTGTCTTGCAATATTACAAATAAAATGTGAATGCATAAGCCAAAAGAACGTCAAATCTGTGTGGAGCCCATGGAGCCATGTAGGGCCCATAAGCCATGTGGGGCCCACATGGATCTTCTTGCTTCAACACTTCACTTTGAGTATTCAAGCACCTAATATTCTTGAAATAACATATCCAAGCACAATAAAATGAACATAATAAAATCATCTTCCGTCAAAGAGTCTTCCATCCAAATCTTCAAATCCCTCGTGTACGTACAAAACAATTATGAACAATAGGGGACGTGTGGTGGTCATCCACGTGTCACCATGTGATGAGTCCCTAAAATACACTATTTAGGCCCTTATTTACCTATGTTTTTTTCTCATTTATCTTGTATTTATCATTTCTTATCATAGTTCGAAGTTATGTGTGGTTTGTTCATGTTCTAGGAAAATGAAGCTAAAACCGAGGAGTTAAGCAATACAAGAAGCCAAAGGAGTAATTGGAAAGCACAAGGTTCAATCAGGTGCTCAACCAAGTCCCCAAAGCTTTAGTTCATCAAAACAAACAAGACCTTACTCGACCATATGGTGTGACCAACAAACACAAGTGGCAATCAGGTCACAAAATGAAGACTCTAGAGTGCAGACTGAAGTGGAGATTGTAGTAGGTCGAATCGAAGTTGATTGAGCTAAAATTGAAACCATAGAAAAACTACCACCCCCAAAGAATGTGAAGGGAATGAGAAGCTTTTTGGTACATGCGGGATTTTAAAAAATATTTATAAAGGATTTTTCTAAACTCTCTAAACTTTTATGTAATCTTTTTGAAAAAAAATTCTGCGTTTGACTTTAATGATGTTTGTTTGCAAGCCTTTAACGCAATCGAGGAGAAACTAATTTCAGCACCAGTTATGACGGTACCTTATTGGAGTCAACCTTTTGAAGTCATGTGTGATGCAAATGACTTTGCAACTAGAGCAGTGCTAAGACAAAGGCGAGACAAACTATTTAGGGGCATATATTATGCAAGTCGGACATTGAATGAAGCTCTAGAGATCTAAAGAATTATAGAATTAAATAATAATAGAGGGAGAAAAAGGAAAATTCAAAAAAAGGAAAAAGCAGGGTTTGTCGACGAACCCTCCGATTTCGATTTGAACCAACATATTAACATTTTCAATCAAATTATAATTGAGTTGGCACGTATTGATGTAAAGATCGAGGAGGAAGACAAAGCATTAATACTATTAAATTTCCTACCTACGTCTCAAACTTATGAGAATTTGGTAACAACATTTACATGGGGCAAGGATAGCTTGAATTTGGAAGAGGTGACAAGTGCATCGCTTGGTTTTTATCAAAGAAAAATGATTACCAATAAAGCTTCACATGGTGAAGGACTTGTTGTGAAAGGTAATCAGGAACATGGGAGATGTACTCCCAAAGCAAATCTCGATTGTAGTTCGGGAAGAAGAAGAAGGATGTGAAATGTTTTAAGTACAGTAAAATTGGGCACATAAGATGAGAATGTCCGGAGTGGAAGAAAGGGAATTCTAAAAATCAACAAGGTCCGTTAGAATCTACAAATATAGTGGAAGAAGATTCAGAGTGCAGTGATGGGGATATGCTATGTATTTCATCAGGTGCGGAGTGTCTCACGGATGATTCTTGGATCTTAGACACCATATGCTCTTATCACATGACAGCAAATAGAAAATGGTTTGACACCTACAGGTTAGTCAATACTGGTTTCATTTTGATGGGAAATAATATTTCATACAAAATACTCGTTATTGAAAATGTCAAAATCAAAATGTATGATTGTGTTTTAAGAACCATATATGATCCAAGGCATGTTGAGGGTCTAGGAAAGAATGCTATTTCATTGGATACTTTAGACTGTAATGGATTTTGTTATAAGTCTGAAAGTGGAAAAATAAAAGTGTGTGAAGGCGACTCGATTGTGATGAAAGGAGAAAAGATAGCAAGAAATATTTATGTACTTTAGGGTTTTACCATTGTAGGTGGAGCTACAACTGTTGAATCTGAATCAGATACTTTGTGGCATATGCAGTTGAAGCATATGGATGACTACATGTATTTAGATGTTTGGGGATCGATGATGATAGCTTCAAAGGATAGACATATGTTTTTCGTGAATGTATCACGAAAGGTTTGGGATTATCTCATGTGGCACAAGCCTAATGCTGAGGTGTTGTGGTTGAGATGGAGTACCATACCAAGAGAGAAATCCTCATATTAGGCATTAGGACTGAGTACGTTGATCTATTTCAAGGAGTTTTGTGAGCAAGGAAAATCATATGCAGGGCTTGCCGGGTACTTCTTAGTGAAGTCAGTGAGTATGGTGCGTTTCTCATGTGACCGATCACCAAAGGTATTGCTAGATGAGAAAGTTGCAAGTGAATTGCGAGCAGGTTTTGCGGTAGACTAATCGATTGTGAGTGGATGTCCATTGGTGCACTATTCCAGTGATGGAGGATCTAGACATGGTGTTATGTCCGGACAGTACATCTTTCTAGGTTATAAGAAAAGTGGGTGCAAGCTGGTGATCCTGTGGCAAACAAACAGGTGATCAAGGATATGAATTTTGTTGTTAAAGTCATGGGACAGCATACTCAGGTAAAGAAAGAGAAAGAAATGCCAAAAAACTACGGCGGCAGCAATCATGTTATTCAGGTGGAGTTATGTACTCAAGGCAGAAATGTGGGGAGTTCCATCTCAGGTCACGATATGGATGGGCATGTGATACATATGGAGCAACAGACTTAGGGTAGAGATGACATAGTTCATTTAGCAGGGAGTTTTCAGTTCAGGAGACCAGTAGGATTACGATAGGCTCATGTTTATTATCAGACCACTACTCAGGTGTGTGAGTTGGTGAGGCTTCCAATTTGGAAGAGGGTGATATGATGTCCTGGAGTGATGTATCTGTTGTGTGTGAATAACATGTTATTGGTTGGAAATGATTTGACTGAGGTTGATCAATTAGAAACTCTGTTGAAAGTTTTCGACATGAATGTGTTGGGTACGGCCAAGACGGGTCTTGGTTTGTTGATTCTAATGGACAGAACTACAAGGAGATTGGTGTTATCTCATGATGGCTTTGTGGACGGAACCGCAGGGAGACTTTGTTTGCCGTGTCAAGGAGGTTTTATGGAGAATCGTTGTGAAATGTCTATGATTCGGTACTCAAGGATGGGTTGTGATGTCCAAGATATGTCAAAGGTCCTCCATGATTGTTTAATGGAGTGTTTCAGCAGGCAACATAGTGGACTGTCAGTTGTTAGTTTTGTTGAAAACTATGTAGGGGGTTTTGGTGATATGAGACTTGCAGCAACTTTTGTGATTACTATTGTGGGAAGGTCTTATTGAAAGCCTATGGCAAAGTCTTCACGTGTTGAATCTACAACTGTATCAGGGTTGATGATAGAAGCTGAAGCTACCATCGGAAAGTTCAAGCGGCATTGCTTGAACTTGGTGCATGTCTCCAAGTACTAAAAGGGAGACGGTCCCAACCAAGCATTTCAAGTTCAAAGTGGAGCTATCAGTCATGTTTTCAGGATCTCTTAAGGGACGTATAATCGCCAAGGTAGAGATTGTTGTATTTTTGTGTGGCTCTTATACTTAGTGGGAATCACAAACAAAGGAAGGAAAACATGAGATGGAGGTCTTCTTGCGCTGGCAACAAAAGACCCGTCGATGAGTGCCCTGTGCTCACCGACGAGTAGATACTGAGAGCCAAAAAATCTTAGAGTTAAAGACTCATCGACGAGAGGATAGACTCGTCAACAAGTGGGCTTCTTTGACTCGTCAACGAGTCCCTTGTTCTCGTCGACGAATGTGCCTGGGCTGCAAGAAGAAATTCAAATTTTGAATTTAAATGTTGGGTTGGTTGGGTAATTGGAGGGAAACCTCTAAAGGAAAGTCTATTTATCCCTATCTGAGGGTATTGTGGGATATGAGAGAGATCTTAGTGAAACGTATTGTGTATTCTCAAATTTCTTAATGAAATTTTTGTGTTAATTGCTTCCGTGGATATAAGTTTTACCAAACCACGTACATCTTGTTGTTGTGCTTGTTATTTCATGTTTTCTGGTTGAGTTTGATTTGCTTGTTACGTTTTTATTTTGTTGTGCATCCTATATCTGATCCATTATTACAACACTCAACCTTTCTAGTCCTTGGTCCTGAAAAAATAGGTGCAGCAGATATTAAAGATTTTAGGCACATTAGCCTAGTAGGCATTTTTTTACAAATTAAGTGCTCTCTAAAGTTCTCTCCCTCAAACTCGGAAAGGTTCTGCCTCTTATCATATCTTTTAATTTCGAGAGGCAGATTCTAGATGCCTCTCTCATGGCTAATGAATCAATTGAATTTTGGAAGAAAGAATGAAAGGCTTCCTTAGCAAATTTTATTTAAAAAAGGCTTTTGATCATGTTAATTGGAGTCTTCTGCTTAATATTTTAGAGATTATGGGCTTTAGAACTAAATGGAGAAGTTGGATTTCTACTTGTATTTTTATGGCTTCATTCTCGTTAATTACCAATGGTGAGTCTATTAGCTTTTTCTCTAGCTCTGGAGGTTTGAGACAAGGTGACCCATTTTCCTCCCTTCTCTTCACAATTGTTACGGAAGCTTTTAGCTTGATGATTGAGAGGGCTAATGAATTAAATGTGATCAATGGAGTTTAGAAGACGAAGATTACCCATCTTCTTTTCGCTAATGGCACAATGTTATTTTGTAGGGATTCAAGTTATGAAGCTAAATGTTTAAGTCTTTCTTCTCTGCTTTGAGCCAGCTGCGGGCGCTCAAGGTTAATTTCAACAAAAGCAATATTTTTCCACTAAGAACAATGTCATTTGCAGATTATTTTGCAAAAACCTTTTGCTGTAAAATCGACAGCTTCCCTACATCTTATTTGGGTCTTCCTTTGGGAGCGAAAGCTGAGGCATTATTTGTTTAGGACCCAACTGTGGAGAAGGTTGAATCAAAATGGCACTTTGGAAAGTCAAATATATGTCATTGGATCGTTGGGAACTATTCCCGGACTTATTTTTGTTCCGGGAACAACAAGATGCAAAGGTCAGTGATGTCTTCAGATTTATAAATAGCAAATCATTTTGGAATATTTTACAAACTACCGAGTGGAGCAGAATGTACTAATGTCCTAGATCTCTTCAACTTGATCTATTCTTTCCAAGTATATTCAAAGAGAGAAGATGATTGCATTTGGACCCTTTTTGACAGAGGAAGCTTTGCTGTGTACAGTTTCTATTCTCAACTAGCAGTTAACAAATTTGGAAAGAAGGTTTGGATTCATCACAAATGATCTGGAATCCAATCATTCCATCAAAAACTTCCTTATTTCTCTGGCTTCCTTCACACAATAAAATCCTTACAAGTGATAATTTGCAGAGGAAAGATTAGACGTTGGTTCCTTTTTGCCACCTTTGTAAAAATGATCTTCAATCCGCCGATCACCACTTATTCCATTGTTCTTTTACTAGGCAAATTTGGGAGTATAAATTTTGTATCTTAAAATTAGATTTGGATGAATTTGAACACAATTCAATACAATTTTGTATTGTATATATTCTAAATCTATGCAAATTCAAATCCAAAATCTCTCTTAAACCTAAGATAACTACCCATACTTCAATTCTCAATGTTTTAACTTCAAAATTGAACTCTCACAACTAAGCTCCAACTTATATGTTATTCTTAATCATCAAATTGTTTTGGGAAAATGGTAATTTATGTTAATTTCCAAAGGCTCATTGTGGTAATTTAATTTTATGCATGGATATTAATTATAGAAGGTCTGGAAACTTGAAAGGATGCGTACAGTGTTGAGTATGGGCCTGAAACTGATTAAGCTCTCAGATTACCCTAAATTGATTATCCTCCCACAAGAAAACAAAAGGAGAAAGAAAAAAGTCAGCCAAAGAGCAGGTAGCTAGCACATGACCGTGTCTACATCTGCGGCCAGCTAGCCTCCTAATTTGACCATATATCCACCAGCATGCGCACCGCCTCACGGGGAGAGAGAGAGAGAGCACCTCTCATTAATAGCTTGGAAATTTTGGAACGTCCATGCACACCCCACATAGAGAGAGAGAGAGAGAGAGAGAGAGAGAGAGAGCGAGAGCATGTCATCTACAGCTTGGAAATTTTGGAAGGTCCATGCACACCCTACAGAGAGAGAGAGAGCACATCTCATATATCGCTTGGAAATTTTGGAAAGTCCATGTACGCCCCACGTAGAGAGAGAGAGAGAGAGAGAGAGAGAGAGAGAGAGAGAGAGAGAGAGAGAGAGAGAGAGAGCCCCAATGTCATTGGGATGAGATATTCTATATATATTTGAAAGTCTAGTCGGGAAGGCTGCATGCCTAAAAGTTCAAAGAAAGAAGACTTTCATCTTTACGTGGTTATCAAATTAATTAGTAAATAAGAGCGTAAAGACCACTCTACTAATTAATTAGCTAGTTTTCAAAGGAGCTCTTTCACCAACTTTCTCCAACAAGTTTGTAGTCATATAGGAGTGATAAAACGAGTTAATGGGCCGGGTTCAGATGGATCATAAAAGGGTTAGGATTAAACAGATTCGGGTTCGGATTGACCTGTTAATAAACTGGTCACTAACAGGTAAACCTACACTCGCTCGTTTCATAAATAGGTCATAATAGGGTAACCAGTTCAAAAAATGATTTATTTATTTTATAATTTTTTTAATATTTTTTTTGACTTATGAAACAAACTCACAAAGTAAGAAGCCAGAACATTGAACAAAGAATAGTAGAAGGCTAGGTCTAGGTGCCACTGCCTGCCACAGGTACAAGGGAATCGGGGGAAGAAGATCTCAGATATGGGGGTGGGGGGTACTGCCCACACCCTATGTTGGTAAGGACTCTGTAATTGTGGCAAATGGTACATCCTTACCTACTCATACAGGTTGCCTTTCCCATGCTCCTAATGTTCATTTATAATTGGATGTCTTAGTTGTTCCACATCTCACAAAAAATCTCCTTTCAATTAGTAAATTAACATCTGATTTCCCTTTGGCTATTACTTTTACTAATAATTTTTTTTTCTATTCAAAATCGTCAAACAGGAAGAGTGGTAGCAACTAGTATGAGAGATGGCGGCTTAAATGTGCTAGAGCATGGCAACTCGGTCTTTATTTCACAATTCCTAAAAATAAAGCATTACATGCTTCCTATGATTTATGGCATGCTTGTCTTGGACATGCAAATCATCTTGTAATCTTTTTATTTGAAAAAAAAAAAATAGGTCATGTTTATCTCACCTCTTTATTGCCCTCTCCTCAATTATGCAGCACCTCTCAACTTATGAAAAATCATCGCTTACCCTATCCACATAATGAACGTAGGTCCTCTTCAGTTTTAGACCTCATTCATTGCGATCTTTGGAGTCCCTCCCCCATCAAATCGAATTCAGGCTTTGTATTTTATGTTCTTTTCCTTGATGATTACTCCTGTTTTACTTAGCTTTATCCCATAAAATTCAAATCAATTTTTTTCAATGTCTTCACACAATTTCAAAAATTTGTGGAAACTTAATACTCTACCTGTATTAAGATTTTCCAGAGTGATGGTGGGGGTGAATTCACTAACTCTTGCCTTACCGCTCATCCACGTTCCTCTAGCATTCATCATTGGCTTTCTTGTACCCATAAACCCACCCAAAATTGTCGCGCTGAACGAAAACACCGCCACGTGACTGAAACTAGTCTCGCCCTCCTTTTCCACTCTCATCTCTCTCCTCACTTTTAGGTTGATGCCTTTAGCAGTGCGGCTTACATCATCAACTGTTTTCCTACTCCTCTTCTTGAAGGTAAGTCCTCTTTTGCGCTTTTAAATGGTTCATATCCTAATTATGCTAATTTTCACTCCTTTGGTTGTCATGTATCCTTGTTTGCGAGATTATATGCATAATAAATTTTCTCCACACAGTCCTCCCTGCATTTTTCTAGGTTACAGTCCCTCCTATAAAAGCTTTCATTATTTAATTTGATCCCCTTACCTCAAGGCTCTATATCACCCGCCATGCTCAATTTGATAAACTTCATTTTCATATCACTACATCTCAGGCTCAGCCCCTTACTTCCCTCCAATATTCTAGTTTTTTGGAACCTCGTGTTCTCCGTACTGAAACCCTCCTTTATCTCCTACACTTCCATCTTCCCCAATTACTCAGTCCCAGTCCAATTCAAGTGCTACTTGTATTGATCCATACTATGAGTCTTTGTAGGATACTCATTAAATTGTAGGTACCTCTTCACCCACTCCGACCTCTAGCTCGCTCCCTCCTGTGGCACAGCCGACTCCTCCTAAGGCACAGATGGCTCCTCTTGTTCCTACTTCTTCCAACTTGCTTGGTTCTCATCCCATGCTCACATGTGCCAAGTTTGGTATTTTTAAGGCTCACCACCTTACGAATCTCGGTTTCTTGCGCTCCTCTGGCCTTCTTTCGGCTCTACTTGCCTCCGCTAAGCCTAAAGGCTTCAAATCTGCTACTAAGAATTATA
This sequence comes from Malania oleifera, assembly GCF_029873635.1. Lineage (NCBI taxonomy): Eukaryota > Viridiplantae > Streptophyta > Magnoliopsida > Santalales > Ximeniaceae > Malania > Malania oleifera. Next base: position 148,086,398 of record NC_080418.1, read on the forward strand.
CCTTCCTTGTTGCCATGGATGAAGAAGTTCAGACTCTGCAGAATAATCGCGCTTGGATTTTGGTCCCTCGCCCTACCGTTAGCAACATTGTGGGCTCCAAATGGGTATTTTGGACCAAATATCTTCCTAATGGCTCCGTTGAAAGACTCAAGGCTTGTGTTGTTGCCAAAGGTTTCACTCAAATCCCTGGTCTTGACTACACTAATGCTTTCAGCCCTGTTATCAAGGCTACTACAGTTCATGTTGTACTTTCTCTTGTTGTACCCAACCAATGGCCTCTTCACCAACTTGACATCAAGAATGCTTTCCTTAATGGTACTCTCACTGAAAATGTCTATATGGAGTAGCCTTCTAGATACATTGATCCTCGTTTTCCTAATCATGTATCATAATTGAAAAAAGCTCTTTATGGCCTCAAGCAAGCTCCTCGTGCCTCGTTTTAGCATTTCAGCTCTTTTATTCTCCAACTTGGGTTTACTTGCAATTGTGTTAGCACATCTCTATTTGTTTTTCATATGCATTATGCGGTTAATTATTTACTTTTTTATGTTGATGACTTTATTATTGTCACGACGTCTCGAGCGTGAGGGTGCCACGGGGTGGCGAAATAAAAATGGTTTAATTATTTTCAGGAAAAATAGGAATGGTTGGAGTCACCACTAACTTTTAGTGTGGTTAGAACACTTAATTACTACCCAATTAAGTGTAGAATTAGTCTGCATTTCCAAAATAGGGATCAAGAGTTCGGTTACGCGAGGGAAAGGTATGAGCACCCCCTATGCGTCCGTTCTTACGAATGGTACCTAATTAATCGAAAATTATCCCACCAATTAAATTTAATAAGTCTTTAAAATTACTCCCTTTCGTGAATTTATGAAATGCACATCCAAAGAAATCAATCACACAAAAATGTACATAATATATATTCCCTCAGAATTAGGGTACAGGAAGCTTTAAAAAGCTCATACCCTTTCTTTAAAATCATAGGGATATACACAAACAAGACATAATAATATAATACAAAAATACTTAAAGAAAATAAATGCAGCAATTCATAATATAAACTATAAACATATAGTACAATTAAATACTGAAAGTGCGTAATGAGCCATACTATGCTAAAATATTAAAAATACGTAATAGTAATACATATCTTAATATATGTACGTAATAATAGCACCTACCGTGATAATAAAAGTAATGACACCCAACTTACTATATATAATAATAATAAGACGTACCTTTTATAATAATAATAATAATACTTACCTTGATATATATAGTAATAACTCTTACTATAATAATAATAATTCACATATCATAGTAATACACTATAATTAGAACAATAATATACTTACTATAATAATATAGCACATTCATTAATAATACTCTACAATAATAATAGTAAAAATGATAATACTAAACATGCATAATATAATAATAACCTATCATATCATAATATAATAGTAAAGACATGAAAATAGTCAAACCCTAAAGTTAACATACAATATACATATTGAAACAATTAATCCATAAAAATGATAATATAGAAACAATTCGAATCCTAAATAAGTATACTCTATGTACAAATAATAACCATGTAAATAACTAAAGCCTTACCATTAATAGTAATATTGTGAGAAACCAATCAAATCCTAAATAAATCATGTGATAATCAAAGCCCTAAATGTACAATTAAAACCCTAAATATGCCATTAAAACCCTAAAATAACATATACAATAACCAGAACCCTAAATACGCAAGCAATGAATATACAAATAATTCTAAATGAATAAACATCCAATATATCACAATAACAAACATGAATTTACAATCAATGAATAAACAACCAGTATATAACGATATTTAAAAACGATGTACCATGAAATAATACAAAATATTATCACAACAAAAATTTAAACTTTAAATATTAAAACAATAACAATATTAAACTTTAAACATGAATATTAAAGGCAAATATAATAACAATAAAGTCCAATAGCAACAATATTAATTATTTACTACCAACAAAAATATGATTAAAGAAAAACACAACAATAATATACAATAACACATATACAATAAAAACTTAACCCTTAAATATTAAAACCTAAACAAAATCAATACATATATATATATATACACACACACACACACGTATACATGCATGTGTGTGATTGCATGCCAAAGGTGTGTGTGTGTGTGTGTGTATTTATTCACAGTGTGTGTGTGGTGTACGTGGATCAATGTGTGTTTGTGTGTGTGAATGGTGTGTGTTGTGATAGAGAGAGAGAGAGAACTCACCAGATGGCTATGGTCGTGGGAGGAAGCAAGTGGCTAGAGCTGGGTTGTCGGAGCTACAACGACAAAGACAGAGACGAATGGCGTGGGCGACAGTGACGATGACGACGGGCTAGACTGTTTGTGGCCGGAGCTGTTGCTTCTGCTCACGGCTGTTGGAGGCAGCGAGCTGGGTTCTGTGTGAAGTGCGGGGTTTTTCATATGGACTCCGGGGTTGGCGACGGGAAGTGGAAATCGCAGGCGGCTATTGTAACGCCCCAGAAAATATCTGATGATATAATATTTATATTCATAATAATACATCATCCTAACATCTCTGATACCATACTTTTACATTCCCATTTTTTTTTCTTTCATTTTGTCCACAACATATATATGTGTGTGTGTGTGTGTGTGTGTGTATATATATATAATATAAATATTACATCTGCCCATTATATATATATAGATATTACATCTGCCCATTCACTGCCTGTGGAAGCAAACAAAGACCTATCCATAACTATATATACCAAAGTACTACCTCTCAACCATTACTATACCATCTCCTCAGACATAACTACAATCCAAAACTCTAAACATTTATATACATAGTTCCAAACTAACACTTACCCTATCAGTAATATCTACCCGTCCCTAAGCTCCTAGGTTTGGGTGCCTGGTGATCCTGAAATGTTGAAATATTAACGGGGTGAGACACCTCTTAGTAAAACGGAATAAATTAGTACCAGTGTGTGGTAAAGAGTTTATATATATACATATGATTCATCTCTTAATTAACATAAATGAAATAGCAATTTAAACTATACTCATACCAATACAATTTCATAGCACATATTCTTTTGTTTTTCTAGTTCATAATTCGGCTCAAAAGCCCTATACATATAAATTACAAGTTACGTGCTCTATACACATATAAATCATTTGCTGAGATTGAGGCATTTCGTACCACCATCCCCCAATCCATCCATTCATACTCAGTTTGCAATTTGGCTTAACAGCCCTATACATAAATAACCACAAGTTATATGAAATGCACACATATAATTCATTCGTTGAGATTGTGGTGTTTCGTACTGCCACCCCCAATCTAGCCATTCATAATCAGTTCACAATTCAGCTCAAAAGCTCTATGCATAAATCCACAAGTTACATAGTCTACACACATATTAACATTTACTGCATGATTGAGGCGTTTCGTGCCGCCGTCCCTCAACCTGTTGTTCATACATTTGTTTTCCATGATTGAGGTGTGTCATACCATCGTCCTTCAATGTAGCCATCCATAATCAGTTCCCAATTCGGCTAAATAGCCCTATACATATAAAACCACAAGTTATATTAAATGCACACATATAATTCATTCGCTGAGATTGAGGCATTTCGTGCTGCCGTCCCCCAATCTAGCCATTCATAATTAGTTCACAATTCGGCTCAAAAGCCCTATGCATAAATCCACAAGTTACATAATCTACACATATATTAACATTTACGTCATGATTGAAGCGTTTCGTGTCACTATCCCTCAACTAGGTATTCATACATTCGTTTACCATGATTGAGGTATTTTGTACCACCATCCCTCAATTAGCTATTAACACTATACCCTCACTGAGTTTGAGGCGTTTCATACCGCTGTCCCCCAAACCAGCCATTCATACCATCACACTAACAAACACCAGTATGTTTCGGTAAACGTTTTCATCGTGTGGTTTTGTTCACAAGTTTCGATTATCCTAAGCGTAATTTTTGTGTTGTGGTTCTTATTAAATATATGTTTCATGGTTTAAGATTATATGTTTCATGTTTTATAATTTTTCTGATTTATGTTATACAATTTGCGTATAAGGTGAGGGTTTCTAAATGTATTCGTGAGTGGTGGCGGTATAGTGTCCAATCATTCACATGAATATAACATACTATCATACTCTAGCTCTGTATAAACTATTGCCATTATATAGTTCTATATAGAATAATAATATCTTGATGTAACTCTATCATAACATCATGTTGTATTAAACACTGTCAAATCTGTTGGCCTTACAAGGTTTAACATCTTGTTTTGATGCTAACAAACAAGTAGAACTTAACATGCTTTGTTTAGTGATGTCTTTTTAGGACTTAGTGATAAATGCAAGGTTAAAGAATTCATGAAATCTTGTACTTAAAAGAAGAATGATTATATCAAGTTTAAGGCATGGATTAAAACTTGAAAATCATGAGAGCATTGATATTAAAGAAAAAACTTCAAGAATGAAAGCTCAAGTGACCAACATGGAAAGCTCAAAGATCAATGAAACTCAAAATCTAAAGTAATATTGAAAGATCAAGAGAGATAAATCTTGAAAGCTCACATTAAATTCAGGATCATTGAAGCTCAGCAATAAAGAGAAATCAAAACAAATAAGAGTCAAATAAGTCTTTAGGACAAGCTTTGTAAGTACTTCAAGTATGATTCAAGCATGAATTTTCATTTTGAAACTCATTAGGCAAACGAGACTTAGAGACCTTAGTAGGCAAAGAGAGAGAGAGAACAAAACTAAGTATAAAACTAGATTTTTTTACTTACCAGACGACTGACTCCAGATGGACAGTCTACTGTCATATTAAAGATTTTAAAATGTACAGATAGAAACATGTCAGTCAACTATCTAGAACTTGACAGGCGATTGACAGTGTATTTTGAGATGATTGACTGAGCTTTGTTAGTCAACTGTCACCATTCTGTTTGTCTTTAAAAATTGAGTTATTCAGTGACAGGCACCTGACTCTATGTTGATAGGTGACTACCACCCTACTGCCTGTGTATTTTATATGAGCAATGCATTGATAGGCGACTGACAGAAACCTCACAGTCAATTGCCACGCGGTAGATTTTAAAATACATAACGGACATATTTTGAAAAATTCAATTACTTGGGGCTCAAACTTATTTAAAACTTGGACCCTACTCTATGTAAACTTGGGAAACAAGTTAGATACTTTTCAATCTCTATAAATACACCCAACTTCAATTGATTTAACTACCAAGAATCAAATTCAGCATTCAAATCTCTCTCAATCGCTCTCAAACTCTCAAGGCTCTCTCTTGCTCTCAACTTGCACGAAGCTTACTGAGTTTTTGCTTATTCTCACTCACTGATATTGTGCTACAAGTTCTAATTCTTTCATCCATTGAAAGAACCATTCGGTGATATACTTTTAGAGCTTCAATCTGAATTTTATATTTTGAATTACATTGAAGTATATAGTTTTGAAATTGTACTAATCTGCTTTTTGTGAGAGTATACTTGTACGCAACTTGTATCTTGTGTTTCTTGTAGTTCTTTGACGTTCCAAGGTGTTTGGATCGTTGGCCAAGCATGGGGTATCGCTTAGAGAGGTACTGCTCTAGCCTATTGAAGAAGTGACCGAACAAAGGTATATCATTTGGACAGGCGGGCTCTAGCCTAATCGAATGAGTGTTATGTAAATGGTGTTGTTCCTCCTGGAAAATGAACTGGTTTTAGTGAATCCTTTGGTGGTTTGCCAAAGGCGAGGACGTAGGTTGGGTATAATCCGAACCTCATAAAAGTCGTGGTCTCACTCTCTCTTTACATTCAGCACATATAAACTATGTGGATGATTTAATTTTCTTAATTATACAAACTACGTAATTTGGAAGTTAAATAAACTTAAAGTTTAATTTTAATTTGGGATTGCAGAAACCGAAAGGGAGTACATTGGTTAATCCTTACTTTGCGGAAACCATAAGGGAGTACGTTAATTGGTTAACACCCAAAGACAAATTAACTAAAAAGTTTATTTGAATTTTGAATTGTTTGGGAATTGAGTTGTGGTTTGCATTGAAGAAACAATTTCATATATACAGAGCTTGATTCAAATTTATATACCCAGGGCTGACAACAAAAGCTGAAAGTCGAATCTAATATATTGATTAAATATATTATGGTTGAATGATTTAAAGTTTGATATTGATTGGAGTGTGTTTATATTCCAAAGTTGTGGTTAAGCTTACATTCTAAATCTTTGCTTACAAGTGTTGAATCTTGCAATCATTCATCAATCTTAATAGTGCTGCAGTTAACTTGTACTTCGAAAATCAATTGGTTGAGCTTTGTTTTGATTACTTGTATTGTGTGGTTGTGGATTGAATAAAATAATATTAAATTTTATTAACAAGAAGTCAAGAAATCTTTGAAAGAATTAAAAAAGGTTAAGAATTCTTAAAAATATTTAAAAAGAAAGTTTTAAAATCCAATCGGGCCCCCTCTTCGGACTACTCCTTTGTTTTCAAAATCATTATTCTATATTATCAAACATTATCATTTTATAACTCTGTGTAAAAACACGAACATATCATTATTCTGCATTAAACATTGTTATATCATATCAAGCTACCATATCTACCATCGTGCACCCTGATTTTCGTACAATTTTTTTTTCCAATAATAAATGAATTTTCACTCGTCATCCATAACATTCACAAATCGGCCACGTCAACCACCATATTACCATTCATATGACCCGACCCGCATTGGGTATCGGGTTAAAAATTATTTCATTATACAACCTAACAGCAGAAGACAATATGTACATATCAGTCAGAATACAACACCCAGAGTATCAACATACCTACACAAATGCATCACCATCTCATACACAAAAACAACTCAACTCTAGGGAATTACACCTCCCCTAGTCCAAAAACTCACCCTGCGTGTCAAGGTCCCAACTCCCTTCTATCACTTGGCCTATCCATGTTCTTTGAAAAATTTAGATAATTTGAGTGAGACACATCTCAATAAGAAGGAATAAATTATTTACAATGTGTGGCCATATGAGTTCAGTTATAGCATACTTTACCTTTTTTCAAAACAACATTTCATCTGAGAAAATACACTGATATTCACATTTTCATAGTCATATAGATATACAACATAAGCTTTTATAAACTTTAAAATCATTTCTCAAGTTTATTCATTTCCAACACACATAATTACCCGCGAAATTCTTGAGAATAGGGAAGATTGCCTGCTCATATAGGTAGCTTCCCTCTGCCCTAACACGCTGCCAGGAATTGCCACATCTGATACCTATTAGGGCACTCACCTTACTCAGTAAGCCCTCAGGCGGAGAGTTTCACTTCGCCTCAATTATTTATTTTATAAAACACACTCTCTTTTATTTTTCATAATCATTTCTCATTTTAACTCATTACATATCTATGTATACATAAATTTACATTTATGTTCTTTACATAATACATTAGATCACATAATTCCAATTCCCAACACATTCACGATTTCTATACTGAGCATACCTCCCCAACGGTATTAGTAGGAATCTCACAACACAATTTCCATACTGAGCATACCTCCCCAACGGCATCAGTAGGAACTTTACCTCACGATCAGGAGGTAGTCCCGACAAATCCTCGGGGAATACATCAAGAAATCCCTCACCACTGGGATATCCTCCACCCTCAGCTCCCCTTCTAATACTACCTTCACACAAGCTAAATATCCCTGACAGCCCTCTGATAGCAATCTACGTGCTTAAATTGCAGATAGTAACCAAGGTGGGGTGCACACACGTGATCCCATGAATCTGTACTCATGTCCCTCTGGAGATCTGAATACTACCTCTCTCTTATGGCAATCAATGATGGCATGGTGGGCAGCTAGCCAGTCCATTCCCAAGATTATCTCAAACCCATGCATGTTTAAAACCACCAGATTAGCTAACAAAGACCTCCCCTGAATATCCACTGGACAGTCCCTGAGTACCTTTCTACATATCCCTACAGCTCCAGTCGGCGTAGCAACAGACAAACTAATATCTAACTGCTGAGACTCAAATCCACACAACTTAACATAATCACGGGCGATAATAAAAGAATGTGTCACCCCAGAATCAAACAAAACAGTAGCTTTAAATGACAGTATTGAAACCGTACCTGTCACCACATCTCCTACCGCCTCATCATCTCACAGCATCAGTGCATAAACTCACACCGGAGCAGTATTCCTCTACTGTCCACCTCGAGGTGCCTGATAGCCTCCTCTGTATGGTCGAGAAGTAGCTGCTATCGCTGGCCGTGCCTGACAGTTCCTCGCGATATGCCCAGGCCGGTGGCACTAATAGCAGACAACCTCCTTCGCTCAGCACTCTCCTGGGTGCCTCCTCAAACATCTAGGACAAGAAGGGGGCATTTTTCTGCCCTGCACTGCTCACTCTTCTCCTCCTTGTCGCCGTCCCCCTATGCTATCAAGTCTCATCCACGGCCCTCGACCGGACCCTGCCTGAACATCAAAAGGTGCGGGCCTCTTCCTATGGCTCTGTGCTGCTGCACCTCTCTATAGGCCGCTCTCAATCACCGCAACCCTGTCCACTATCTTTGAGAAGGTTTAAGCTCGAAAACCTACCACGTGCTCATACAGGTTCTACCTCTGGCCCTCCTCAAACTTCCTTGCCTTCCTCTCCTCGTCTGGCACCATATACAAGGCAAATCGGGATAGCTCAACAAACCTCGATGTGTATTGCTGCACCGTCATAGACCCTTGTGTCAAATACAGAAACTCCAATGCCTTTGCACTCCTAACCGTAGCGAGAAAGTACCGCTCAAAGAAAATATCAATGAAGCGACTCCACATCATCGCTGCAGGGTCAGGCCTCTACTCCTCAAGTAATCTCACTGACCTCCACCAATGCTTTGCTTCCCCGGTCAATTTAAATGTGGCAAATAACACCCTCTGCTCATCTGTACAAGAGAGGACTACCAGTATGTCCTCTATGTCCTAAACCCAGTTCTCTGCTACTAGTGGGTCCACACCTCCAACAAAAGATGGGGGTTGCATACGTGTGAACTGCTCGATCGTGCAGCTCCGCTCCCCCGAGCTCCTGGCCATCTCAGCCATCACCTATTAAGTGATGCTACGCAACATTGCGTCATGGTCTGCACCACCTATACTGGAAGGTCCTTCTCCATCACTTCCTGCATTCGTGTTGCTGTTTCTCGAATCCATTCTGCAAAGGGAGCAACTAAGCTCAGTATACAATTACTATCACATAACCCATACACCGTTATAACTCATAAATTACTCTTCTATCCACATCCTTGATCCCCATTTAAGATTTAGTCCTACGACTCAGAAACACGATCCAACAATAGTATCAATGGTTTTCCTGAAATCGTCACCCTAAGAAAAACATAGAAACAACCCCGGTACTCCTGTCTCTAAGCCACAAGATAGAATCATAAATTCTCACCTCATCCTCTAACAATCACTAACTCACATTTCAACCTACCCATCTCATATTTTCCTTAAAATTCATTCCTATACTCAGGCATTGTATTATGTTGTTTACTAAAGTCTACGGAACCTAGCAACCTAGGCTTTGATACCAAACTGTGATGCCATGATTTTTGTACAATTTTTTTTCCAATAATAAATGAATTTTCACTCTTCATCCATAACATTCACAAATTGGCCACGTCAACCACCATATTACCATTCATATGACCCGAACCGCATTAGGTACTGGGTTAAAAATTATTTCATTATACAACCTAACAGTGGAAGACAGTATATACATATCGGTCAGAATACAATACCCAGAGTATCAACATACCTACACAAATCCATCACCATCCCATACTCAAAAACAACTCAACTCTAGGGAATTACACCTCCCCTAGTCTAGAAACTCACCCTGTGTGTCAGGGTCCAAACTCCCTATGATCACGGAGCTCTATCACCTGGTCTATTCCTGTTCCCTGAAAAATTTAGATAATTTGGGTGAGATACATCTCAGTAAGAAGGAATAAATTATTTACAATGTGTAGCCATATAAGTTCAGTTATAACATGCCTTACTTTTTTTAAAAATAACATTTCATCTGAGAAAATACACTGATACTCACATTCTCATAATCATATAGATATACAACACAAGCTTTTATAAGCTTTAAAATCATTTCTCAAGTTTATTCATTTCCAACACACATAATTACCCGCGAAATTCCTCAGAATAGGGAAGATTGCCCGTTTATAATCATTGCCCATTTTAACTCATTACATATCTCTGTATACATAAATTCACATTTATATACTTTACATAATACATTAGATCACATAATTCCAATTCTCAACACATTCACAATTTCCATACTGAGCATACCTCCCCAATGGTATCAGTAGGAATCTCACAACACATTTTTCATACTGAGCATACCTCCCCAACGGCATCAGTAGGAACTTCACAACACAATTTCCATACTGAGCATACCTCCCCAATGGCATCAGTAGGAACTTCACCACACAATTTCCACATTGAGCATACCTCCCCAACGGCATCAGTAGGAACTTCACACACACAATCTCCCTACTAAGCATACCTCCCCAACGACATTAGTAGGAACTTCACACATACACACAGTCTCCATACTAAGCATACCTCCCCAACGGTATCAGTAGGAACTTCACATACACACACAATCTTCATACTGAGCATACCTCCCCAACGGCATCAATAGGAAAGGAATACCACCCACCCGCAATTATTATGCGGTATTGGCATATCATCAATCATATTTTAGTATATCTCAATTCAATTTAATATAAATATTCTCATCATTGTCTGTGCATATTTCATCATCTCATAATAATATATATCATATTTCACATATTTTCACATTTTCCAAAATACTCATATCAGTAATTTGTTCAAACTCATTTTTCATGTAAATAATTTTTACTCACGTATAAATATCACATCAATCATTCTCATTTCAATATTTTCTCAGAAAATACACATCATTATAATTCACATTTTCAACACATGTCATGTGCCACACAATTTTCATCTAATACTTATAATATGTTAATTTCACACTGCAAAGCATCACAATTTAATATTACTCAAATGCCACACAATTTATCTAATATTTATATCATAATAATTTTCAGGCAAAATATCATATGTTCATTTTCACATATTAATTCACACAATAATTCTAAAAATATTGTTATAATTTATTCCCTTCACCTGACTTACTGAGAATCTCGTTAGAACCCCAAATCTCACTCCCTTGGCGCCCGAAACTCCAATCCTGAAATTTACATTTTTTCCAGATTAATTAATTCATTTTCCCAAAATAATACCCATCTAACTTTTTCTAGACTCCATATGCCCCAAATTAACATTTAAACCAATATTTGACACCCCCACTTAATTTTTCTGAATTTTTCCTGTGGGTCCCAAAATTACACCCACGATGCTTACTCAGTCCCTAAATTTTGAAAATTTTACTTCAACTTTAGATGCTCAACATTTTAGCATTTTTAAATTAATCCTAATTAATTAAAATAAGTCTGTTAATAACCTTTGTACCCCAAATTTGGGGTTTTTCCCACGACGACCCCATGAGAATTCTGTCCTGTTAGACTTGTAGAGAATCATTCCTAGATTCTCGTGGTGGTGTCTGTTCATCAATCGGACTTATAATTTGCAAGAAATTAAAGAAAAATGAGAAATTGGCTTACTCCAGGAGATATGTCTATGCCGCTCCTACCACCGATCCGCTCCGATAGAAATAACGGCAACGAAGGATGGAGTCCAGTAGTATCTTCCGATTTTCGATCGTGCGAAAATCCGTTACGAAATCGAGGAGAGGGGGAGAGAGAATGAGAGGAGTGAGAGAGTCTTTCTGCGCGCAGGACAGAAGGAGAAAAGAAGAAGAAAAGAAGAAGAAGAAGAAGAAGAAGAAGAAGAAGAAGAATGAAAAGAATAAAACAAAACAAAAATAAAACAAACCTCCTAAAGCTAGAAGCTTGAGGAGAGTAATAATAATAATAATAATAATAATAATAATAATAATAATAATATATTTAATTAATATTAATAATAATATATTTTATTAATAAAAATAAAAATAAATTTTAATTATTTTTTTCTTTTTTTTAATCCCATTAATTAATTAATTAATTTTTTCTTTTTTTTTTTTCTTTTTTTTTGGAATCACCCTACTAATCTTGTATAGCCCTTTTTGGGGTTATTACAACCATACTCCTTACGTTCCTGAGTTTGATATAAAACATACTTTGCCCTATATCATCATAAAATGACCTAACAAGCTTACTTATGCAGTAATACAGTTATTTCTCATGCCACATAAAATAGATGATTATTCATATTATAATTTATGCACTATCATATTTATATTTTATGTTAATCTCATTTCCACACAATATGGGTATTACTTCACAATATAATGTTCTGGCTGGTAAAGACATATTTTATTCACCTGTTAATTAAATTCCATTATATCCTAAAAATTCAGATATAATCAATACCCTGCAATTTAAATCAATTTCAAAATATTCCCAAAAGTCTAATTTAATCAAATCCTTACTGTTTAACTTAATTCCAAAATATTCTCAAAAATCAAATTTAATCAAATACCTACAACTTAACTTAATCCCAAAATATTCCTGTGAGAGAGAGAACCCATTTCTTCTCCTCTTACATCATGGAATATTGTGAATCTCTACAAAATACAAATGATGATGAACTGGGGGGAAAAAATACGAGCAATTGAGAAATAAATCGGAAATAGAAAAGTTTGAATTTTAAATAATTATCGGAGACTAAACATCTAATCCAATGTTTATACACTAAAATGAGTCAAATAGAATGAAAAATTATACAGCAAATATATAAAATTATAAAAATCAATTCAATTACATTTCGTTCTCTTGTCTCAAACAAATCGTGAGGAATTATACATTGTAAATGATGAGTTTAGAGAAGAATAGAAAAACGAAATTCATCGAGACACAAAATGGCCGAAAACATGAATTTACGTCTCTTGATTGTCCTTTTACTTAAATGTTTTTTCAAAATACAAATGACAACTTGAAAAAAAAAATAAAAAATAAAAAATACAAATAATTCAGACACAAGCTTAGTCAACCATAGAAAGGTTCAAATTTAAAATAATCATAGGAGACAAGACATCCAAAGAATTACACCTCCTAAAATGTGCAAATGCCCGTGAAAGTGAATAACTTTTAAGTACCAAAATTATCCATTTAATTCTCAAAGCATTATATTTCCAAGGGAAGAAGAAGGTGGCTAAGGAAGAATTGAACCAGTCAAGAGCTGAGTGACCCACAAAGCATTAATTAAAATACTTGACCCAATCGGGTTCAATACAATTCAACAATTCATACGGACATGAACTTTATTACTTAAACCCAAAAAAAAAAGTAAAAATAAATAAAAGCCTTCATTAATTTAATGAGTGAAGAATTTTATGCCCACTCCCATGAAAAGTAAGACGCGGAACTTTCTTCCCACCGCCATGCACATGGTCTCCTCGCCCTCCCCCTATAAAATGATTTTGGGTGCAATGGGTTCCTCACAAGGCCCAGAGAAAGAAAAGAAGAACACATACATTAACAATGTGGTCTGTGTTTCAGTACTACTCGGCGGCGGCGATCTTGGTGGCATTGACGACGGCGTTTGGGGGATCCAATGCGCAGCTCAGCGCCACTTTTTACGACGGGACGTGCCCTAACGCGACGACTGTTGTGCGCGACGTCGTGCAACGGGCGCAGCGGAGCGACGTCCGCATAGGCGCCAAACTCATCCGCCTTCACTTCCACGACTGCTTTGTCAACGTACGTGGATTCTCTTCATTCCATGTTTGTGAATTAAGAATTTTTGTTTCGGATTTTCGGTTTGAATTGAAAAAAGAAGAAGAAGAGGAATTACCTTTTAAAAAAATAAAATAAAGATGAAGAGTCTTTCCAAACGCAATTTTATTTATTTCTCAATCTTCACATATTTATTATGTCAATATTTTAAAATTTTAAAAAATTAAGACTTCGATTAGTTGCAGAAAAAAAATTTATTTTTTTGTATCTCAGTTTTTTACTTTTCCAACGAATTATAAAAGTTGTAACCTTTTTTTTTTTTTTAAGATTTCTATTAAAATGTAGAAAACAAAATGTTGAAATTATTAGGTACATAAAGTGTATGTGTCATACATACCGCTGGTATACCAAATAGTTTCTTGTCTTTTTTTACCGAGCAAAATCTGCTGCATGGTGAATTTGGCAATAGTGGGCGGTATAGTTTCAGTCGAGAGGCAGTTGGGTTTAGCTGCTATTCATTTCTACTGGTGTTGGTAGTTCATGGTCCAGTGTTCTGTCTCGATAGCTGATGTTCATTTCAGCTGCTGTCCATTTCTCTTCTGCTGTATCTTGTTGTCTGTTTTTGCTACTCTAATGTTGCTTCTTATGGGTCTATATGCTTGATGTTAGGCTTTAATTCGTTGCTCCGGTTTGCTGTTATTGACAGCTGAGGAGGATTTGTCTTCTTGGCTGGTCTCTTTCTTGTTTTTTCTGCTTTCACTGCTGCACTGAAGAACTGGCTTGAGTCGGCTTGCTTTAGTTTTAATAAAATTCATTCACCTTTGTAATCTATAATCTTCTAGCTCCTTAATATTAGTAAATTATATGTATTAATGTCGTATCTCATAGTATCGAGTTTGACGTGTTTAGGGTTGTGACGGGTCGCTTTTGCTAGACGATGGAAACGGCATAGAGAGCGAGAAAGGTGCAGTTCCAAATCAAGCAGCAGATGGATTTGATGTGGTTAACGACATCAAATCAGCATTAGAGAGTGTTTGTCCCGGCATCGTCTCTTGTGCTGATATTCTAGCCATTGCTTCTCAAGTTTCAGTCTCTTTGGTATTTATCCGTTTCATCATCCTCAATTGTGCATAATATATATATTTCAAATAAAAGAAAGAATTTTTCTTAATAAGTTTTATATATATATATATATATAGATATATATATTTAAAAAGAGTCAGAAGTCACCTACATAGCGGCCATGTCCCTAGTTTATTAATAACTCTCACTTATGGTGAAAACAAAAGCACACTTGGGGCTTTCATAATAATTCTGATATGATATTCTTAAAAGTAATACTAAAGCTTTTTACGATAATATTAAAGCTTTTTTTTCTAA